>NC_041381.1:107269106-107369719 GCF_002162155.2 Triticum dicoccoides | reverse complement strand
AAAAAAACAAAAAACCCAGCCACTGAAATGCTGATGCGTGGATGCCTTTTGGTCCCGGTTGGTGCCATCAACCGGGACCAAAGGCCCCCCTGCCTGGGCTCGGCGCACCGGCCACGTGGAGGCCCATCTGTCCCGGTTCGTGTTAGAACCGGGACTAAAGGGGGGAGGTATTAGTAACGACCCATTAGTCCCGGTTCATGAACCGGGACTAAAGGCCCTTACGAACTGGGACAAATGCCCCCTTTTCTACTAGTGCTTACTCCCACGCACAAAATATATCTACATGTCTGTGACTGGATCATCTCTCAAGCTCTATCTTACAGCCCACACCCTTGCCAAAAGCTCAATCGGACAATATCTCTCCAGAGCATATATATCTGTTCAATGAATGTCGGACCACACTCACTTTGCCTCTATCTATATGTCTCTCGATTGACCTTGTTTCTCACACCGTATCTTCCATGCATTCAAGCTAGTACCTCCCCATCCCTTGCAAAGCAGGAGCTATTTACATTGCGAGGGGCACTCCAACCTTTGATTAATTTGTGTAGGCATTTATTCCGGTCAGTTTAGATTATATTTTCGTAGCATTCGGCCCACAACTACTCCAAGCACCGTTGCAACCCCCGCAACTCCCCTAGTTGATTTCTCTCTGGCTCGGTCATCGCTCTCTCGCAAGTCCTTTCTCGCCTTCAAGGTTGCACCATGGTATTATTGCAAAGAACTATGTTGTTCTCTTTAATTATTATAAATAAGCTACAAAACTACACACCGATAGTCCACTTGGAATGGAACAAATTTCGACCCACAAATTAAAGTGCTAAAAACTACACACCAAGGGGCCCACATGTCATGAAACAAATTTGCACCCATATACAAATTAAAAAGTAAAGGACAAGGATCGAACATGCGACCGGGCCTTCAAGCCGCTCGTCAATAGGCAAATACGTAGAACAGCAATGTTTGTTGTACCCCCCTTTGTTCACATAATGTTTTTATATTACCACAGCCTATTTAATGGATAACATGTAATATTATTTTTAGTACTATTCACCTTCACTTACTGGTGGGTTCCATGTGCTCTCTCTCTCTCTCTCTCTCTCTCTCTCTCTCTCCTCCCCTTCTGCGTTTAGACGCACGGGCAAACACGAAGAACTCGTGGGCGATGTTGCCGTTGACCATATATGGACGTGTTCACAAGTCACGGCAACAGTTTCACGTACTAGCAGTTAATTTGGAAGTATATTAAGTGCATGCGGATATTAAGTACTAGGATATTATTTGCGTGTTATTATGTGATTAGCACTATTTTTGGCATGAAATTAACTGCACGCTAAACGAGTTGAGCACTCGACATTGAAGCCGTCTAGGTCGTTGGATGACAAGGAATACATGTGGCTCTAGCAGAACATTCAATCAATCAAACCATAATTTTCGTTCAGTTTGACTCCGACTTTAAATTATACGATGATCGATATAAAATAAATGGAAATGATAAATGTTCGAATTCTAAGCATGGCAATCCGAACATTTTTCATGGCAAATTTAGATTACGCGGCGGCAGTGGGGGCGTCTCGCGGTGGGAAGCGGCTCCTCTGTCGTGCTTTGTGTGTCGTCGGGCCACTAACCGACGGTGATGGCGGTGTCTTGCGTCGTTGTTGCCATACTCCTAGACGTTAGCCTAGCTTCAAGGAAGGCCAAAATGTTCTGGACTTCGGAGCGATTCAACTGGCGGGAGGAGATAACTGGCGTTGGTGCAAGGAAGCGGTCGACAACGGCCATCCATGCCGCTGAGGGTGCCACTGGCACCCGCGCGGGGACATGCGCTGTCAACAGCGTGGCGGATACATTGATGTGCACGGGCACCGACACGTGCATGCACGTCAGTGCATGCGCAGGCGCATGCGCTGGCAGGTGCACGGGCACCGGCACGGGCGTGCGCGTTAGTGCACGCGCAGGCGCATGCGCTTGCAGGTGCACGGGCGCATGAAAGTCGGCGGTGACCTCGTGGAACCCCGTGGGATCAAGCTCGGTGACAATGTGTGGCTCCCAGCCCATCAATGCCACGGGGATGGTCGCTGGCGCAGTCGGGGCGACAGGAGCCGGAACGGGAGCAGGGACAGTCGCAGTGTCTTCCCGCAAGGCCAGTTCAAGCTCGTCCCAAACCTCCTTATGTTCTTGAGGCTCCGGCTGGGTGTCTTCCTCAGGATACTGAAACACTAACGGTAGACCATCGTGATGCGGCATGGCGTATGTTTAGGTCAGGCTAGTTCGAGGTAGACGAGGGGAGAATCGGAGAGGAAGAGAGAAGATACTAGCGATACCTGGTAGTGCGGGGTTGATTTTAATCTGCGGCACCAGCGACATTAAAAGTGGGAGTAGTTGGGACGAAGGTGGGCGGTGGAGCCCAAAGGGCTCGCCTCCTGGTGAGCCTGCACAACGGTCTGCTCGCACGCCTCCCTGTCAGCTGGCGCAGTGGTCTGCTCGCACGCCTCCCGTTGACTCACATGCTTGCTCATACAACACTTGCCGATGAGAAGGGGGACTCGTGGCGGCATGTAAACGCCCGCGGTTTCAATATTGAAAGCGTTCACCTTAACGTGATAGGTCTTTGTTCCAAAATACCTTGGCTCTTCATTTGTGCAACTTGTCATAAGCAGCTTGTCTCAAATTGAAGAAAAAACTTATGAAGTAATATTTGTGCCATATCACGTGACCATGCTCAATTTCAAGAATTTATGCTCACTTTTGGATTTTCTGAAATTTAAGATCCAGGATTCGAAAAAATATCATAACCTGCATCATGCAATAAATTTTCAAGCCACACATCTGTCCTGTTATATTTCTTAAGAAAGGATTTGGTCAAACATTTTTCTTAGTTAGACTTCAGACAAGTTATATATGCATAGTAAAAGGATAATCCCTCTGTACCAGTTCATTGCCTAATATATTAACTCAAGTACTAGGCACGAACAAACGGGCCCAATTCTGTGCTCATCCTGGTGTAGTAGTAGTAGTACTAGGCAATGCAGTTGACGGGTGACCTTGATGAGCGGCGACCGAGGGAATTGAACCGTGCTCGGCACAGTAGGTAACGTTGTCTAGTTACAAAAGCATCCCTCCGTTGTTCATCGGTAGTCATTCTGGACCGGGGACATGAGGGGAATTTCCTAGGGTTGGAATTCTGGCCGCCAGATATTTCAACTTGAAACGCTGAGTCTCAACTGGTTGGGGTTGCCTAATGTGCGTACCACGCACGCCACCGAAGGACACGAGCCCGGTTTTTTTAGGATGAACACGAGCCAAGGTCTGGCTGGTATGCCGCTGGGTCCTACCATTCGAGAATACGAAAGGGACCTTTTAAATTGCTGAATGAATCTATGTGTATCACAATACCCGTATTTTCCTTGCAAATACTAATCTCAACGTGGTAATTGATTTATGACAAGTTGTTGAATTAGAGTGAGTTTGTGATATAGTGATCTCAACGTGGATTTCACATTTCATGGTATCCCTAGTATGTTTTCCAATGCAAATTCAAATTTAAAAGATGAACAATATGGAGGTGGAAAAACTTTGTATGTATCAAGCATATGACCGCACACACAAACAGAGAGAGAGAGACACACACGCACGAACACAACAACAATCCAATATGTATAGTGCATCTATTTTTCCAAACCATGCATGTATGACATGAATTCAAAAATACTCCTTGTATTCCAAAATATTAGTCTTTTAGAGAGTTCAACAAGTAAGTACATACGGAGCAAAATGAGTGAATCTAGACTCTAAAATTTGTCTATATACATCCGTATGTGCTAGTCCATTTGAAACCTCTAAAAAGACTAATATTTAGGAACGAAGGGAGTAAAATGTAAGACATGCATGGTCCTCGGTTCAATATTTAAAATGAACATGCAACTGAAACATGAATATTAAGTCTAGTACTATAGTACATGCAAATGTTGTGTATAGGCTGAGCTATGATTGTCGGGGGTCAACCACTCGACTTGTGGTTGTCGGGGGTCAACCCCTCGACCTTAGATAAAATAGTGGAGCTCTATTTGTGGTTGTTTAGATTATATTTGTCCCCACCCTCCCAACCACCAATTGGTTCTGCACCCCCACCCCTCCTCCCCGGGAGAATATCATGTGCCCCCATACCTTAGATGCTATATGCCGATACGAGTTGCTTGGAGCTTGTAGATCTGAGATATAGCAGCTCACATGATGTGCCTTTATTTTTTTACAGGAAACCTTGATGAGTTTGAGAATTGCACACAATTTGTACAAAAACTACTCAGATGCCCTTGGATCCCATATCCAACGACCTCGAAGCTCGTATCACCATAGCATCTAAGATGAAGGAGGACATCATATTATCCTGTATGTAAGAATATCATGTGCTACCTCACCTTAGATGCTTTGGTGATACAAGCTCTTCGGAGCCGTTGGATTTGTGACCCAAGACCTCCTCGGTGGTTCGAATGGTTTTTTTGCAGAAAAGCCCCAAAAGAGTTCGGCCACTGTTACAAGAACAAAGACTATTTAGATGCCATTGGATCTCAGATCAAACGACCTCCAAGCTCGTATCACCGTAGCATCCAAGCTGTGATAGCACCTTATGTTTTCTTAGACGGGAGAATATGAGGTGCTCCTGCATCGTAGATTCTATGGTGATACGAGTTCACTGAGATCTAACGGCCCATAGTAGGAGGTTTGAATGTTTTTGCAATATACGGCTGATAGAGTTTGGGAGATGCGCAGAAAGTACAAGTACTACGCATGTGCCATCTGATCACTGATCATACGACCTAGATGCTCATATCACCGTAGCGGGTAATTAAGCTACGAGGAGCACCTAATATGAGAAACGAGGAGCCGTTGGATCGAAGATGCAGCGGCACACACGAGGCCTGAATGTTTTATTTGCAAAAAACCTTTGGAGAGTTTGGAAATTGCGCATAATTACAAAGACTACTCCCAAGCCATTGGATCTCACTTCCAACGGTGTAAAAACTCGTATCACCATAGTATCTAAGCTGCGGGGTGGATGTGATATTCTATGCCGCTGTCATTTTTGTTTGTAAACTTGCAAAATACGTGTAACTCGTGCCGGTACTTGTCTAACCGCGCAAAGTCTTTGTTCAAAAAAACCATCCTACACTAAAATATCCGAACAACACATGGGGGTCCCACTTCTCATTAATCAAATTTGGACCTAAAACTAACAAATCTGAAAGACGAGATTCGAACTGGCAACCTGAACTACAAAGCGCAAGTCGATAGCCTGAAACAACATCGGTTGTTGGCTTTGTCCCATAGCTTGATTTTATACAATACTTGCAATTGAGTAGAGTAGGGGGAGTGCCTCGTCAACACGTGCATGACCGTTGTCTCACTTACTGGTGGGTCCCAGGTCTGTGATCTTGATCTCTCTTCTCTCCATCGTCTAACCTTTGCACGGGCACACACGAAGAGTTGTGCTACCTTGCCGTGGTGTTATTACAACTTAGAAAAGCTTGGAAAATAGAAGAATCTCCTAGAACAAGAGACGTTGTGGCTGGTCGAGACGGAGCTAACCACATCTATCCTCCGTGCCAGGTTTGCATGATGAAGTTGTGTGGCTAGTGGGTTGTTTTCGACCGACTGGATGGGTCCCGAGGTCGAACCATAGGTACTATGTCTGATAAAATATATTTTTACACGCACATTTTTCCTCCGTGCCGAGACGTGGCACACCCTATCGCGCGGTTTCGGGGTCCTCTTGGGTGCTGCACGCATATATTCTGCCTGACGTGGGACGCCCTACCGTGCATTTTCTGGGTCCTCGGTCGTAGCGCTGAAGCAAGTAAATGAGTCGTCAAATCACGAACGACCACCTGTCCCGCCGAGTACATCAGTGAAGCACGGTGGCTAGCTAGTTGGGCTAGTTCGACCGATTAGCTAGGCCGCTGTCACATTTGTTTTTTCACCCGTTTTTTATCTACTTGACGGCAGGTAAATTTAAATATCCACCGCGGCGTTGCTCTGGTGTTTGGGTGTGGCAGGTTTTTTAATTTTTTGATTGACGGGAGCAAGCGCGGCAGGATTTTTAATTTTTTGATTGACGGCAGCAGGCGCGACAGCAATTAGTCATGATGACTCGGCATGTAAAACCCACTGCTCCCTGATGTGAGAAGTCGTCGACTGGTGTTTTACCATGGTGAAAACCAAAAGATTCCCCGCTCCTCGGCTGGCTCCCTCCGCCTTCCCGTAGATTGCATTGCCTTTCAGCCGTTTCGCCCCCTTTGCTTCCTCTGCCCATTGCTTCTACCTGGTGCCATGGCGGCACAGCAAATCATGGAGTCTGAGGTGAGGCGCCTGACACAGGAGCTCCATGCCAGGGATGGGGAGCTCAGTGCCAAGGACGTGGTGCTCCGTGAGCTCAAGGAGGAGAGGAGGGCCATGCTCCTCCGTTATGTGCGGGAGTTCATGGAGCTTCAAAAGCGGCAGGCGTCCACCACAAAGATGCTAGAGGCGTAGGCGGTGTTGCTGCAAAACGCGGGAGATACGATAGGCCTTCAAGGCTGCTAGCTGGAGCACGAGTGGGCCGATCGTGATGAGGTTCATGATCGCCTCAGCCACTTGGTGAACCAAATTGCCACACACGTGTTGCGGCTGCACGATGCCTACCATCGTGCCAGCGCGACGATGCCGGCCATCATGCTAAACCCGTTCGACCACCCGGTCGACTTCAACGAGCTGCGGCTTCCTGACCTGGTCTCCTTCTTCACCTATATCTCCAAGGAGCCGAGCCGTCTCTGCGCGATGGTGGGGGATGAGCTGGACAAGGAGGGGTTGCGGGTTGCCATCGCCGTTGCCGGGCGAATCCTTTCAGGGCTCCGTCACCATAATCCATTCGTGCCATTTGATGTCGTCTTTGACAAGCTGGCTCCCGTCGACCGGGAGTGGGCTCTGCGAGAGGTTGCACCCTACATCACCAACGTCGTGCGCCTCGAGAAGCAGAGGGACTTCGGTGGTGTTTAGGTGCCCTCTGCATGGGCATGTTCATGTCTCGGCGCAATATGACCGTTGGATCAAACTCAGACGGTGCAGATCAGTCACTGTAGCACAAAGCGTGTGGGTGTGTTTGGTTGCATTCTCATCTCAATATAGTTGTTTCCTCTTCGTGTATTTTTCTTAACCTACTAGTGTGGACTCATGCACCCTTCATGCACTCTGCCAAATACCCAAAAGTGGGTCGAGAAGGGAACTTGTGCTCCCATCCCGTGCACCCTTCATACACCCTGCCTAACACTATTCGTGCTTCATATGGTTCATGTTTCATGGAGTACTGTAGCACCGTACTCTTCGTGCGCTATAGACCTACTTCTATTAACATTGATCTCACCGTTCATTCTTGACCGGACAGTCGAAAAAGCGGTACTATGTTACATATAGGAGTAGTTGACATGCGCACAACATCATTTGTTATTGTCATATCTTACTACACTAGCAACAAGATTGTGTAGTACTGACGTATGAACCACTGCGCATGCCTAGTAGTAGAAGCACTGTGTATGTTCAAGTCGCTGCCGTGTTTCGCACTCCTCCATCATAAGAGTGGAAACAGTTGCTGTAATCATTTTTTCTTCAGAAAAACAGTGGACACGCTCTACCGTGCGGATCCTCCTCGAGCCATGCACTAAATTACTCACTTTCGCCGACGTGTGGGACAGCCAGCACCTGGGTCCACCAGCCATGCACTAAATTACTCCGTAGTAGAGTGACGGTAGACTACCACGATTGAAGCGCCACAGTAATTCCCAATGAGCCGTCAAATCACAAAACCCCCTCCTTTCCAGCAGTAAGTTGGACGGACAAAGCAACCATCATTTCACTCTTCTCTCTCAGCTTCCTCTCCTGAAGAAAACCCCCACTCGCTTCGCTTCTCCCTCATCTTGTTCCACCTTTCACTCTTCTCTCTCAGCTTCCTCTCTTGGATGGATGCTAGAGCACTGGCCGACGTGATGTCTATGGCTCTGGCCAAAACAGTCGAGGCTCATGGTACGAACAAGTGCAAGCACCCCGCCGAGACTACCGCAGACAAGCTCAAAGCCATCGCCCTGTCCAAGCCCCCCTCTCCGGGATCCCTCATTAAGCAAGTCCAGGTAATGTCTCTTGTTGACGATCTTTTTCCCAATCTTGATCGTGTTTTTTCATCTAACACGCAGTACTAGTACTGGTAGTACAACTTTATGGGTGATCTTGCATGTGATTTTAGTGTGTGAAATGACGGTTCTAAATTCCTCTTTTGACCAAAACATGCGAGAGGTTGACACTGATTTCTTATAGATTACTTTCAAGTACTCCCTCTGTCCCAAATTTCTTGTCCTAGATTTGTCTAGATACACATGTATCTAATACTAAAATGTGACTTGATGCATCCGTATCTAGACAAATCTAAGACAAGATTTTGGGACGGAGGGAGTACTTTATGAACATCAATGCTACCTTTGAAGAGGGTATATTTGCCTCAGTAACTTGTGTTATGGATATTCCAAGTAATCCCTCTGCTCTCATGCCTTTGTAGACATGTTATAGTGTCTTTGTTCACTCATTTCTGTGCGTATATGTAGTCATATATGGAGTATAATATCGAAAATCATTTTATATTTCTGAAGGGGGTAGTAATAAAATATGGTTTCTTTTTGAATTAGAACCAGGTCTGTGGTGGAGATGAAGTTCTCAAAGTCATGCCATGTGAACTGGAAGACCTGATGATGAGTTCTACTGCTGAACTATCCAGCTGATGTGTCCATGTCTTCACGTGTCCTGAACTAGTGTTTTCCTGTAGCTTTGTTGTCAGGCGTGTTCTCGAGGCTATACTTGACCACAACAATTTCCTTGTTGTGCCTTCGATTACGAAGGGTGTGGTTCTTGTAAAGGTTCCAAACAAATCTTATGCGGCCTGTCTTCATCATCATGTTTATGAGTGGAAAGACCACTATGTTAGGTTCTCCAAGGTTGACAAGATGGTGATGGTGCATGTAGACATCTATCACAAAGTCCATGGCCTAGTCAGTTATGCGGGGTTCATCCCGTAGGTCAGTGGCAAGAAATAGTCTGCAGAGTTTAGTTAGTGCAACTTTGCCTGTCTGTAGTAAGTACTATTGTTCAGTACATCATTTGTGTTTGTGAACCCTGTATTGTTTATTAGTACTGCCGCTTTTGGTGTGTGGTCAGTCCTGAGAATGGTATATGTTAATGTCTGTCCACTCAATTCGGTCTATATATTTTGAAGTATCCAGAACATATTTTTTGTGAGGATGATTTATCAATTATGGTTACACTCAAATATCTGTATGCATTTTAGGGTTTATCGCACCCACGAGGATTTCCAGTCCAATGGATGTTCGGTCCATACGATTTGTCATGACCTTTGGACTATCTTGCTTGTGGGAGTAGGCGGGGCCCCTGCATGCCACCCATAGTTGGATGATCAATCTTCTGTTTAGTACTTCAACATAGTGATTTCCTGGTAACGATTCACTCGTGTCACGTCAAGTAAATCTTATTGATTTACTGTCTAAATCTTATTGATTTACTGTCTAAATCTTATTGATTTAATGTCATGTTTTCTTTCTTTTGCTGCAATTTTACGATGCAGGTTTTGCCATGTGACATTCATCACAGAATAAACCGTTTGGTTTGCTCTATGATGGCTATTTTTGCAGGTTTCACTTCTTATGTCATGTCAGTAATGAAGCCATTGTCCATCACTTATATTACTCGAAAAAATTGGATCAATCTGTTGTCTGAGTACGAGCTGAATCCCTATGATGAACTATTAGTCCTTCTCGCATTTAAAAGAAATGAAGAAAAAAAAACTGGATCATGGTCACGGATCCTAGTCAAGTTAGAAAGCTGACCATAGCAGACCAGACACGATCGCCGCTGTCTCGCACATTGGTACCACCTTCAGCAACGGATCGAGCACCGACAGTTGCTCTAGCACTGACAGCGGCAGCAACTCAGTCTGATCCAGCTGAGGATTGGGCACCGACTGCGTCAGCAGATCAGTTTGATCTACCAGAGTATCGGGCATTGATACCGGCACCATCGATATCCGGCAGCAACAGCGGCTTCGGCACTTGCACTTGCATCTGCTCCGGCCCGTGCAGTTGCACCGGCAACTGACTGGGCTGCAGTTTGCACTTCATATACCAAAGTCCTTACAAAAACCGACATGTCCACCTCCTTGGTAAGCATTGGCCGCCCAAGTGCTTCATTCTTTTTTCTTTCCATGTTGTTTTACATGATTCACTGTGTTGATCTAACTATTTGGGTATGTCTTCTTGTTTGCAAACAGAGAATTCCTAGAGCAAGGAGGGAGTCGTTCAACAATAAGGGCGGCCGTGGCCAAGTTTCTCTTACCATGTGCAGCCTTGGGGTGAATGAACCTGCTCAATATACCGTAAGTACAAAGGATGGTAGCATGATGATTGATGCTAAGGGATGGTCAAGGTTCAAATATAAATCATATCTTGCCGTAGGGGATGATGTCAAAATCGAACTTTCTCGGCAAGGAGAGCTGGTCCAAATCAACTTTGAAATTCTTCAGTAGCAGCATGCAACTGCCGAACTGATCTATCCTCCGAGAGATTTTGATGTAATAATCTGGCATGGTGAAACAAGTGTCCTATGTGTATAAGTAGTACGACAATAATATTTATCACATGGTATATCATTGATAGAATTGCAACTATGATTGCTGGTTAGGAACTATCGTTTGATTTCATTCCAATAGACGCCATGCTTTATTCAATTTTGTGTGTTCGCCTTGCGACAGCATCTAAAACCAGCACCGTACCGATCGCTTGCAGTATGAAAAGCGCTGAGGTAGAACACATGGGCCCCAAAACATGCACGGTCGGCCTGCAGTCCAAAGTCCAGAACCGTGAGCCTGCCTGAGTATTATATTCTCAGCTGAACCACCATAAAAAAAGCTGAACCCCCGTAATGCCCGTTTGTTGCAGAGGGAGTATATTTCTCGGCAAGGTGAGCTGGTCTGTGATATAAAAGATTTGTATATTTCTTTATAGAGGGAGTATCTCTTTGTCACAATATATATTTATGTGTAACTAGTTACTCCTGTCTTTCTACTTCCTTTCGCTGATATGTGGGGCAACCGGCAACGGGGTCCATGTGCCATATGCACAAATTAGAGTCCACAACTTCACGGTAGACACACCCTGATCGTAGCGCTGCAGTAATGCCGAATGAGCCGTCAAATCACAACCCCCCTTTCCAGCTTTAACATTAAGCTGGATGGATAAAGCGGCAATATTTCACTGGGCTTGAATCCCCTTCTACCTCGTCTGCTTGTTCAAAGAAAACCCCCTCTCGGCGATTGCATAGGGTTTCCTCATGGAGAACCAGGTACAAATTGTTCATCCATCCCGGATAAATCCAAGTCCCTTGGTTGCAGGTAATCCTAGGATGGCAGCCACCGCCATTGATGCATCTTTCTTCCTAATGAATCTAGTGTGTTTCATTTGCAGTGCCCAAAGTGCGAGTACCCTATAGGTTTCTGCGCCCTGATACGTCCATTTTGCATCATGCTTTTATGTCAATATTTATTGCATTATGGGCTGTTATTTCACGTTATGTCACAATACTTATGGCTATTCTCTCTTATTTTACAAGGTTTACATGAAGAGGGAGAATGCCGATAGCTGGAATTCTGGGCTGGAAAAGGAGCAAATATTGAAGGACTATTCTGTGCAACTCCAAAAGTCCTGAAACTGTACTGAATATCTTAGAATAAATAAAGAAAAATCGTCGCCAAAGATGAAAGCCAGGGGGGCCACACCCTGCTCACGAGGGTGGGGGCGCCCCCCTGGGCGCGCCCCCTACCTCGTGGCCCCCCTGGTGGCTCTCCGACGCCCATCTTCTACCATATGAAGTCTTTCGATGAGAAAAAAATAGCAAGCAACCTTTCGGGACGAGACTCCGCCGCCACGAGGCAGAACCTTGCCGGAACCAATCTAGGGCTCCGGCAGAGCTGTTCTGCCGGGGACACTTCCCTCCGTGAGGGAGAAATCATCACCATTGTTATCACCAACGCTCCTCTCATCGGGAGAGAGCAAGCCCCATCAACATCTTCACCAGCACCATCTCATCTCCAAACCCTAGTTCATCTCTTGTATCCAATTCTTGTCTCCAAGTCTGCTAGTAGTGTTAATTACTCCTTGTAGATCATGCTAGTTGGTTTATTTGGTGGAAGATAATATGTTCAGATCCTTTATGCACAATATTACCCCTCTGATTATGAACATAAATATGCTTTGTGAGTAGTTACATTTGTTCCTGAGGACAAGGGAGAAGTCTTTCTATGAGTAGTCATGTGAATTTGGTATTCGTTCGATATTTTGATAAGATGTATGTTGTCTAACCTCTAGTGGTGTTATGTGAATGTCGACTACATAACACTTCACCATTATTTGGGCCTAGAGGAAGGCATTGGGAAGTAATAAGTAGATGATGGGTTGCTAGAGTAACAGAAGCTTAAACCCTAGATTATGCGTTGCTTCATGAGGGGCTGATTTGGATCGATGTGTTTCATGCTATGGTTAGGTTTACCTTAATACTTTTGTTGTAGTTGCGGATGCTTGCAATAGAGGTTAATCATAAGTGGGATGCTTGTCCAAGTAAGGGCAGTACCCAAGCACCGGTCCACCCACTTATCAAATTATCAAAGTACCAAACGCGAATCATATGAGAGTGATGAAAACTAGCTTGACGATATTCCCATGTGTCCTCGGGAGTGCTTTTCCTATTATAAGAGTTTTTCCAGGCTTGTCCTTTGCTACAAAAAGGATTGGGCCACCTTGCTGCACTTTATTTACTTTTGTTACTTGTTGCTCATTGCAATTTATCCTATCACAAAACTATCTGTTACCACTTACTTCAGTACTTGCAGCGAATACCTTGCTGAAAACCGCTTATCATTTCCTTCTGCTCCTCGTTGGGTTTGACACTCTTACTTATCGAAAGGACTACGATAGATCCCCTATACTTGTGGGTCATCAAGACTCTTTTCTGGCACCGTTGCCGGGGAGTGAAGCGCCTTTGGTAGGTGGAATTTGGTAAGTAAAAATTTATTTAGTGTGCTGAAATTTTCTGTCACTTGTTACCATGGAAAGTAATTGTTTGAGGGGCTTGTTCGGGGTATCTTCACCCCGTCCAGTTGAGACAAGAGTTTCTCCTCAACCTACTGAACCTACTGTGAATCTATTGAAAATGAAACTACTTTTCAGATTCCTTCGGGTATGATGGAAAAACTGCTAGCTAACACTTTCGCAGGAGATGGAACAAAGCATCTTGATGAACATCTATGCTTTGTGGATGATATTTGTGGACTATTTAAGCTTGCAGGTATACCCGACGATGCCGTTAAGAGGAAGGCTTTCCCTTTATCTTTGGAGGAAGACGCATTGACATGGTACATGCTATGTGATGATACGAGATCATGGAACTATAAAATATTGAAACTGGAATTTCATCAAAAGTATTATCCTATGCATCTTGTTCATCGTGATCGCAATTATATATATAATTTTTGGCCTCGCGAAGGAGAAAGCATTGCTCAAGCTCGGGGGAGTCTTAAATCAATGTTATATTCATGGCCCAATCATGAGCTCTCAAAATTGACCATTCTCCATAATTTTTATGATCAAGTCTATTGAATTTGGATGGAATTTATTGGATAGAATTAAACGCAACTATGAAGATTGGGACCTCGACGAAGGTAAGGAGTCAGGTATGACACCTACGTTTGATTGTGCTAAATCTTTTATGGATACCGATATTTTCCGTAAGTTTAGCACTAAATATGGACTTGACTCTGAGATAGTAACTTCTTTCTGCGAATCTTTTGCTACTTATGTTGATCTCCCCAAGGAGAAGTGGTTTAAATATCATCCTCCCATAGAAGTAAAAGTAGCTGCACCTATTAAAGTTGAAAAAAAGATTGTCACTTATAATGATCCTATTGTTCCTACTTCTTATGTTGAGAAACCCCCTTTCCCTATTAGAATGAAGGATCATGCTAAAGCTTCAACTGTTGTTCGTAAAAGCAATATTAGGACTTATACATCTCCTGAGAAAGTCAAAGTAGAACCCAATATTGCTATTGTTAAAGATCTCTTGTCTGATAATATTGATGGGCATGTTATTCAATTCACTGGTGAAACTGCTAGAATTGCCAAACCTTGTGATAGAGATAAACATAGACCTGTGGTAGGCATGCCTATTATTTCTATTAAAATAGGAGATCATTCTTATCATGGCCTATGTGATATGGGTGCTAGTGCTAGTGTTATACCCTTTGACTTATACAAAGAAATTATGCATGAGATTGCACCTTCTGAGTCAGAAGATATTGATGTTACAATTAAACTTGCCAATAGACATACCATATCTCCAATGGGAACTGTGAGAGATGTTGAAGTCTTGTGTGGGAAAACCAAATATCCCGCTGATTTTCTTGTTCTTGGTTCTCCACAAAATAGCTTTTGTCCCATTATATTTTGTAGACCCTTCTTGCATACTGTAGACGCTAAGATAGACTGCAAAAAGAATGTTGTTACCGTTGGCTTGGACGATATGGTCTATGAGTTTAATTTATCTAAATTTAGCAAACAACATCGTGAGGAAGAATTGCCTAGTAAGGATGAAATTATTGGTATGCTTCTATTGCTGTACCTCCTAGTGATCCTCTAGAACACTATTTGCTAGACCATGAAAATTATATGATCATGAATGAAAGACGGGAAATAGATGAATTATTCTTTAAACAGGAACCTATTCTGAAACACAATTTGCCTATTGAAATCCTAGGGGATCCCCCTCCACCGAAGGGTGATCCCGTGTTTGAGCTTAAACCGTTGCCTGGTAATCTTAAATATGCTTATCTTGATGAAAAGAAAATATATCATGTTATTATTAGTGCTAACCTTTCAGAGCGTGAAGAAGAAAGATTATTGAAGACTCTGAAGAAACATCGTGCCGCTATTGGATATACTCTGGATGATCTTAAGGGCATCAGTCTCACTCTATGTCAACATAAAATAAACTTGGAAGCTGATGCCAAACCAGTTTGTGATCCTCAACGATGTTTGAATCCTAAAATGAAAGAAGTGGTAAGAAAAGAAATACTCAAGCTTCTGGAGGCAGGTATAATTTATCCTGTTGCTGATAGTCAGTGGGTAAGTCCTGTCCATTGTGTCCCTAAGAAGGGAGGTATTACTGTTGTCCCTAATGATAAAGATGAATTGATTCCGCAAAGAATTATCATGGGTTATTGGATGGTAACTGATTTCCGCAAATTAAATAATGCTAGTAAGAAAGATCATTACCCCTTACCTTTTATTGGTCAAATGTTAGAAAGACTATGCAAACATACACATTATTGCTTTCTAGATGGTTATTCTGGTTTTTCTCAAATACCTGTGTCGGCTAAAGATCAATCAAAGACTACTTTTACATGCCCTTTTGGTACTTTTGCTTATAGACGTATGCCTTTCAGTTTGTGTAATGCACCTGCTACCTTTCAAAGATGCATGATGGCTATATTCTCTGACTTCTGTGAGAAAATTTGTGAGGTTTTCATGGATGACTTTTCCGTCTATGGTTCCTCTTTTGATGATTGCTTGAGCAATCTCGCTCGAGTTTTGCAGAGATGTGAAGAAACTAATCTTGTCTTGAATTGGGAAAAGTGCCACTTTATGGTTAATGAAGGTATTGTCTTGGGGCACAAAGTTTCTGAAAGAGGTATTGTAGTTGATAAAGCCAAGGTTGATGCTATTGAGAAGATGCCATGTCCCAAGGAAATCAAATGTATAAGAAGTTTTCTTGGTCACGTTGGATTTTATAGGAGGTTCATCAAGGACTTCTCAAAAAAATCTCGGCCTCTGACTAATTTATTACAAAAAGATGTACCATTTGTATTTGATGATGATTATGTAGAAGCGTTTGAAATACTTAAGAAAGCATTACTCTCTGCACCTGTTGTTCAGCCACCTGATTGGAATTTACCCTTTGAAATTATGTGTGATGCTAGTGATTATGCTATAGGTGCTGTTCTAGGGCAAAGAGTTGATAAGAAATTGAATGTTATCCATTATGCTAGTAAGACTCTAGACAATGCTCAAAGAAATTATGCTACTACCGAAAAGGAACTTTTAGCGGTTCTATTTGCTTGTGATAAATTCATACCCTATATTGTTGATTCTAGAGTAACTATCCATACAGATCATGCTACTATTAAATATATTACGGAAAAGAAGGATGCAAAAATTAGACTCATTAGATGGGTTCTCTTGCTTCAAGAATTTGATTTACATATTGTTGATAGAAAGGGAGCTGAGAACCCCGTTTCAGACAACTTGTCTAGGCTAGAGAATGTTCTTGATGACCCACTACCTATTGATGATAGTTTTCCTGATGAGCAATTAAATGTCATAAGTACTTCTCGTAGCACTCCGTGGTATGCTGATTATGCTAATTATATTGTTGCTAAATTTATACCGCCTAGCTTCACTTACCAACAAAAGAAAAAAAATCTATGACTTGCGACACTACTTTTGGGATGACACACATCTTTATAAAGAAGGAGTAGACGGTGTTATTAGATGTTGTGTACCTGAGCATGAACAGGAACAGATCCTACGCAAGTGTCACTCCAAAGCTTATGGAGGGCACCACGCTGGGGATAGAATTGCACATAAGGTATTCCAATGCAGTTTTTATTGGCCTACTCTCTTCAAGGATGCCCATAAGTTTGTTTTATCTTGCGGTGAATGTCAAAGAATTGGCAATATTAGTAGACATCAAGAAATGCCTATGAATTATTCACTTGTTATTGAGCCATTTGATGTTTGGGGCTTTGATTACATGGGACCTTTTCCTGCCTCTAATGGTTACACTCATATTCTAGTTGTTGTTGATTATGTTACTAAGTGGGTAGAAGCTATTCCAACTAGTAGTGCTGATCATAACACTTCTATTAAAATGCTTAAGGAGCTTATTTTTCCGAGGTTTGGAGTCCCTAGATACTTAATGACCGATGGTGGTTCACATATTGTTCATGGTGCTTTCCATAAGATGCTTGCTAGATACGACCTTAATCATAGGATTGCATCTACATGTCACCCGTAGTCTAGTGGTCAGGTAGAATTGAGAAATAGAGAGCTCAAATTAATTTTGCAAAAGACTGTCAATAGGTCTAGGAAGAATTGGTCCAAAAAACTTGATGATGCATTATGGGCCTATAGAACTGCATATAAAAATCCTATGGGTATGTCTCCGTATAATATGGTTTATGGAAAGGCATCTCATTTACCTCTCGAACTACAACATAAGGCATATTGGGCTATTAAGGAGATCAACTATGATTTCAAACTTGCCGGTGAGAAGAGGTTATTTGATATTAGCTCACTTGATGAATGGAGAACCCAAGCTTATGAAAATGCCAAGTTGTTTAAGGAAAAATTTAAAAGGTGGCATGACAAAAGGATACAAAAGCGTGAGTTTAATGTAGGTGATTATGTATTTCTATACAACTCTCGTTTAAGATTTTTTGCAGGAAAACTTCTCTCCAAATGGGAAGGCCTTACATTATCGAGAAGGTCTATCGTTCTGGTGCCATAAAAATCAACAACTTCGCAGGCACAAATCCGAAGGTGGTAAACGGCCAAAGGATCAAACACTATATCTCAGGTAATCCTATAAATGTGGAAACTAATATTATTGAAACCGTAACCCTGGAGGAATACATAAAGGACACTTTCCAGAACGTTCTAGACTCCAAAAAGGAATAGGTATGTGGTACGGTAAGTAAACCGACTCCAAAACAATTTTTAAGGCAATATTTCTCCGTTTTGGAATATTTAGAAAAATATAAAAATAAGTAGCAGTCCGGGGAGGACACGAGGCCTCCACGAGGGTGGAGTGCGCGCCCTACCCCAATGGGCGTGCCCCCCTTCCTCGTGAGCACCTCGTGTGCCCTCCGGACTATGTTTCCTTGCACGATACATATTTTTGTCGGTAAAAATTCATTATATATACTCCCGAAGATTTTGGCTCTCGTATCACGCAATTATCCTCTGTTTTTGTTTCGAGTTATTTTTGTTGCAGATCTAGAGCACCATGACTTCTCCCTTCTCCAACAATGAAGACAAGGATGCTTGGTTATTAAATATAGAGTTGCAAAGAGAGGAACCAGAAGAGATCAACAAGGATGAAAGGATCAAGAGGGCTAAGGAGGTTCAAGCTCCGGTGGTGAAAGAAGAAGACATCCCTCAACCTTTACCTAACCTTTTCACTCCAACAGATATTGAAGCTTTCCAGATGATTGAGTTAGCCCGCATACAGAACAAGTATCTTACACAGGAGAATATTTTGTTGAAGGACCATATTGCCGGGCTCAAGAACATCATCTGCAAGTTGGAGGAACTTTTACGCTCAATGTGCGTTTATCCACCATCATCATCACCACCTCCATCACCTCCGAGGACATAATCATCTGGGTATGGGCAGTCCCCTTGGCAACTGCCAAGCTTGGGGGAGGTGCCCTGGTATTGTATCACCATCACTCCTATCTTTACCTTTTTTCTTAGTTCGATCTTATTAGTAGTATCTTGATTTAGTAGAATAAAGTCATGGCATGATCTAGTTTCGAATTTCGCTTTATGATCCTTCTTTGTAATCGAGTCTGTGAGCTATATAATAAAGATTAGTGTTGAGTCAAGGGCTTGAGTATTTTTCCATGATCTTGGGTGATTAGAAGAAAAAGAATAAAAAGAGTCAAGAGTTAATATTGGTCTTATTGAAAGTAATGACTTCACATAGAAAGAGTATGATGATTTAAAGTTGTTGGGAGTTGGCAAATATAGCTTTGGTCATTGTTGCAGTTAATAGGAAGTAATAAGGAAAGAGAGCTATCACGTATAGATATATTATCATTGACATCTTTTATGATTGTGAGCACTCATTAAGATATGACATGCTAAAGAGTTGATGTTGGACAAGGAAGACAACATAATGAGTTATGTTTTCTTACATCTGAGATAAAGTATGTTGTCATGGTTCCTCTACCGTGTTGAGCTTGCCTTTCCCCCTCATGCTAGCCAATTCTCAGCACTAAGTAGAAATACTACTTGTGCTTCCAAATACCCTTAAACCAGTTTTGCCATGAGAGTCCACCATATCTACCTATTGATTGAGTAAGATCCTTCAAGTAAGTTGTCATTGGTGCAAGCAATAAAAAATTGCTCTCTAAATATGCATGACTTATAAGTGTAGAGAAATAAGCTTTGTACGAACTTGTTGTGGACGCAATAAAAGCGACGGACTGCATAATAAAGGTTCACATGCAAGGGGCAATATAAAGTGACGTTCTTTTGCATTAAGATTTTGTGCATCAACCCAAACACGCATGACAACCTCTGCTTCCCTCTGTGAAGGGCCTATCTTTTATTATTGGGATAATTAGATTTATGCCCCTAGTTGTGTCCCACTCGTCTGTTTTACCCCTAATTCCCAAAAGTCACCAGTTCTGTCCAAGTCACTTTGCTCCTCTTATGCTTTTTCCCTTTGACCGTTTGACTGTCAGTTTGAAAACTACATAACTAATTCATACTAAATTAGAAAAATGCAAATAAGGTACCAAAATGTTCAGAAAAACATGACCTATATGTCAGTGTCATTTGCATTCATGAAAAAAGTGTTGGAAAGTGCACATCCGAGTTTTTGCTCTTTTGTTACCACCATGAATAGTAAACTCTAAAAACCTTCAAAAAAATTCAAAAACAATATCGTGGCAAAGAACGACAAATGTTCTAAGTGCTTGCCAAGTTTCATTAGGGAAAGACATTCATGGAAGTCGTGGCAAAAAAAATAATCTATTTTGGAGTGTTGATTGTTGTTTTTTGCAGCGACACCCACCAATGTTATTCCCTCATGAAACTTGGCAGGGACTTAAAACATTTGTCATTCTTTGCCACAATTTTTTTTGAACTTTTTTGAACTTTTTTCGATTTTACTATTCATGGTGGTAGCATAAGAGCTAAAACTAGGATGGTCACTTTCCAACACTTTTTTCATGAAAGCAAATGACACTGACATATATGTGATGTTTTTCTGAACATTTTGGTATCTTATTTGCATTTTTCTGATTTAGTATGAATTAGTTATGATGTTTTCAAACTGACGGTCAAACGGTCAAAGGGCAAAAGCATAAGAGGAGCAAAGTGACTTGGACAGAACCGGTGACTTTTGGGAATTAGGGATAAAATAGACGAGTGGGACACAACTAGGGGCATAAATCTAATTATCCCTTTATTATTATCCTCTACTTTATGCAAGAGTCACAGTGATCTTCACCTTCCTTTTTCATTTTATCCTTTGGCAAGCTCACCATGTTGGAAAGAACATGATATATATATATCTAATTGGATGTGGGGGAGCGTGAATTATTATTGTTGACATTACCCTTGAGGTAAAAGGTTGTGGGGCAAAAACTATAAGCCCCTATCTTTCTCTGTGTCCGATTAAAACTCCGTAACCACAAAGTATCGCGTGAGTGCTAGCAATTATGAAGGACCAAGTGATAGTTGAGTATGTGGACTTGCTTTTAAGCTCTGACATAGACTCTTTCCGATGTTACGATAAATTGCAATTGCTTCAATGACTGAGATTATAATTTTTGGTGCCCAATAAAGTTTCTGATTCATATTTTGGCTTTGTCAAAAGATCATCACTAGAACATAAGTAATCATATGACAAAATTTTATATATATTGTTGTTATGAAGCAATCATGATGCCTTCATGTCCGTATTTTATTTTTATCGACGCCTCTACCTCTAATCATGAGGACATATTTATTGTTATCGGCTTTTCCCTTGAGGACAAGCAAGGTCTAAGCTTGGGGTAGTTGATACGTCCATTTTGCATCATGCTTTTATGTTAATATTTATTGCATTATGGGCTGTTATTTCACGTTATGTCACAATACTTATGGCTATTCTCTCTTATTTTACAAGGTTTACATGAAGAGGGAGAATGCCGGCAGTTTGAATTCTGGGATGGAAAAGGAGCAAATATTGAAGGACTATTCTGCGCAACTCCAAAAGTCCTGAAACTCTACAGAATATCTTAGAATAAATAAAGAAAAATCGTCGCCAAAGATGAAGGCCAGGGGCCCACACCCTGCTCACGAGGGTGGGGGGCGCCCCCCCTGGACGCGCCCCCCTACCTCATGGGCCCCCTGGTGGCTCTCCGATGCCCATCTTCTCCCATATGAAGTCTTTCGATGAGAAAAAAAATAGCATGCAACCTTTCGGGACGAGACTCCGCCGCCACGAGGCAGAACCTTGGCGGAACCAATCTAGGGCTCCGGCAGAGCTGTTCTGCCGGGGACACTTCCCTCCAGGAGGGGGAAATCATCACCATCGTCATCACCAACGCTCCTCTCATCGGGAGAGGGCAATCTCCATCAACATCTTCACCAGCACCATCTCATCTCCAAACCCTAGTTCATCTCTTGTATCCAATTCTTGTCTCCAAGTCCGGGATTGGTGCTAGTAGGTTGCTAGTAGTGTTGATTACTCCTTGTAGGTTATGCTAGTTGGTTTATGTGGTGGAAGATCATATGTTCAGATCCTTTATGCACAATATTACCCCTCTGATTATGAACATGAATATGCTTTGTGAGTAGTTACGTTTGTTCCTGAGGACAAGGGAGAAGTCTTGCTATTAGTAGTCATGTGAATTTGGTATTCGTTCGATATTTTGATAAGATGTATGTTGTCTAACCTCTAGTGGTGTTATGTGAACGTCGACTACATAACACTTCACCATTATTTGGGCCTAGAGGAAGGCATTGGGAAGTAATAAGTAGATGATGGGTTGCTAGAGTGACAGAAGCTTAAACCCTAGTTTATGCGTTGCTTCGTAAGTGGCTGATTTGGATCCGTATGTTTCATGCTATGGTTAGGTTTACCTTAATACTTTTGTTGTAGTTGCGGATGCTTGCAATAGAGGTTAATCATAAGTGGGATGCTTGTCCAAGTAAGGGCAGTACCCAAGCACCGGTCCACCCACATATCAAATTATCAAAGTACCGAACGCGAATCATATGAGCGTGATGAAAACTATCTTGACGATATTCCCATGTGTCCTAGGGAGCACTTTTCCTATTATAAGAGTTTGTCCAGGCTCGTCCTTTGCTACAAAAAGGATTGGGCCACCTTGCTGCACTTTATTTACTTTTGTTACTTGTTGCTCGCTGCAATTTATCCTATCACAAAACTATCTGTTACCACTTATTTCAGTACTTGCAGAGAATACCTTGCTGAAAACCACTTATCATTTCCTTCTGCTCCTCGTTGGGTTCGACACTCTTACTTATCGAAAGGACTACGATAGATACCCTATACTTGTGGGTCATCACGCCCTCGGCGAGACGCCACACTTGTTCCTTCTCATCTTAACACAGGATTTTGAAACGCGCACAATATGTTCCTAGAATCCTCTTTTATATCCGGGAGGGTGGGGTTTTTTAGAACATGCTGTTGACTAATTTGGAAATTTGGATTGCTATATTTGGATAAAAGGTACTACTAGTACAATGATCAACACTGGCGTGAAGGAGGAAGTTATTTCTAGATTTGGATAGGGAATACATTGTATTCTCATATTATTTTTCCTGCAGTGTATTAATTGCTCTGCCAGAACACATGTACTCAATATGCTTAGCCTTGCCATAACTGAATACACTAGTTTAATGGTGACAGAGAAGACAAGCCATGGATATATGTTCCGAGTTGGGTTCATGAACCAAGAAGATCACTACTTTGTTTATGGCCGAACTTGGATAAACTTTCTCAAGTGTTACGGACTGAAAGTTGGCTCAGGAATGTTGATGGAAATAGCAGAACCTGGTCTCATCTTCACTGCGATCTTCGACCCCGACGTCGTTCCAATTGTTCATCCATGTTAGTTTTGTATCTAGTTCTTGCTTGTTGCCTCGATTACTTCTTAATCCACCTATTCTGTCTAACTAATCACAATTTAACTTTAGAAGTAGCAACGAATCTCTCACAAAGATGCTACTTCTAACTAATATTTCCTAATAATTGGTGGCACGTGTACGTTTTCTCAGAGTTAAGCAGTCTGCTCGTTTGTTACTCTGTAATAACACGGCTGTTACTGATGGCACTGAAGTTGACTGGATCGATATCCACAAGTTCCTACACTTTATTGATCGTCTTGACGTCCTTGTGGGGTGTTTCAATGGTGGAAGGCCACGTGGGATATGTGTGCCACTGCTGCACTCGCTGAACAAGTCCAACTGTGTCGAGAAACTTATGGTACGAGCTGTTTTCTGTTATATATGTTGTTCATAAACTATTGCTTATACATAGTTTTACAGTTGTGATCTTCTTGAACAGAAACTGCCCAGTTCTATTGTTCCTATACAGATGCCTGACCATGGTCGGGTCAGACTTGCGCTTGGTCACAACATGATGTTTATGTCGACCTACTCAATTCCCCTTGGAGGTGAAAAGATACTTATTCATGGGTGGTCGCAAATAATGAAGGCCCGTCCATCTTGGAGAATAGGACAAAATATTATGTTCATGCTTTTCCATGGCTCTAAAGTGAATATCCTATGTATTGACACATTGCGAGATGAAGCCTCTTTCAGAAGGTTGTGGATGTGCGGGGTGGCGCTTGGGCCTTGTCCTGGGGCTTGGCAGCCTCACCCTTGGTTAACTGTAGGCAAAGTAGCACTGTTCGAGGTGTGCTTTGTACGGTTGAACCTGTATAAGTACTCATACTACATTCAGCTTTGGTTGTTAAGTGCCCCTGCTGGTTTCAGTTAAAGTTGTTAAGTACTCCTACTGCTTTTACAATCTGTCATGTTTCTTCAGCCATGTCTTCCTCCAGCCGCCAAAACCAAACTAGCGACGGCGGGGCCTCCTGCTTCCGCCTCCCATGGCTAGTTGCGCCTCAACGCACGCATCGCCGCCCCACCGTCTCCTCAATTATTAACGCCGACGTCGTCCGCGCGCTTTGGTGCGCTCGTTGTGCCGCCGCTGAGGGAGTCCTGGATTAGGGGGTGTCCGGATAGCCGGACTACCATCATCAGCTGAACTATCATCGGCCGGACTATCATCATCGACCGGACTCCAAGACTATGAAGATACAAGATTGAAGATTTCGTCCCATGTCCGGATGGGACTTTCCTTGGCGTGGAAGGCAAGCTTGGCGATACGGATACGTAGATCTCCTACCATTGTAACCGACTCTATGTAACCCTACCCCTCTCCGGTGTCTATATAAACCGGATGGCTCTAGTCCGTAGGACACAACAACAATCATTACAATCATACCATAGGCTAGCTTCTAGGGTTTAGCCTCCTTGATCTGGTGGTAGATCCACTCTTGTAAACATCCATAATATCAATATCAATCAAGCAGGACGTAGGGTTTTACCTCCATCAAGAGGGCCCGAACCTGGGTAAAACATCGTATCCCTTGTCTCCTGTTACCATCCGCCTAGACGCACAGTTCGGGATCCCCTACCCGAGATCCGCCGGTTTTGACACCGACATTGGTGCTTTCATTGAGAGTTCCTCTGTGTCGTCACCGATAGGCTTGATGGCCTCTTCAATCGACAACGACGCAGTCCTGGGTGAGACTTTTCTCCCCGGACAGATCTTCGTATTCGGCGGCTTCGCACTGCGGGCCAACTCACTTGTCCATCTGGAGCAAATCGAAAGCTACGCCCCTGGACGTCAGGTCAGGTTTGGGAGCCTAAACTTCACGGCCGATATCCGCGGGGATTTGATCTTCGATGGACCTGAGCCACAGCCGAGCGTGTCGTGCTGTCACGATGGGCACGACCAGACAGCACCTTGGAGGCCGCACACGAATCCGCTCCGGCCCATAGTCCGGAGCCGATCGCTCAGATCGAGGACGGATGGCTGGACACCGCCTCGGGAGCTGCAACTTCTACGGCAATGGAGCCGAACACTTACCTTGTCCCGCATAAAGCTCACGACTCCAAGGTGCCGGACTCTCTGCCGGACTCCGAACCTCCTGCGCCCCTGCCAGTCGAATCCGATTGGGCGCCGATCATGGAATTCACCGCTGCGGACATCTTTCAGCACTCACCCTTTGGTGATATCTTAAGTTCGCTGAAACATCTCTCGCTATCCGGAGAGCCCTGGCCGAACTACGGCCAGGATGGTTGGGACGCGGACGACGAAGAAATTCAGAGCCCACCCACCACCCACTTCGTAGCCACCGTCGACGATCTAACCGACGTACTTGACTACGACTCTGAAGACATCGATGGTATGGACGATGATGCCGGAGATTATCAAGAACCAGTGCCTACAGGACACTGGAAGACCACCTCGTCATACGACATATACATGGTGGACACCCCAAAAGATGGGGACGGCGAAGAAGCAACGGAGGCCGATTCCTTAAAGAAACAGCCCAAGCGCCAACGTCAGTGGCGCCGCTCTAAATCCCGCCACAGCAAGAATGGAGATTCCGGCACAGGAGATAATAACACCCCAGAAAGTGCCGAAGACAACCCCCTCCAGCACGATCCAGCGCAGGAGGAGGCAGAAGCAAGCCCTCACGAGAGGGCGGTAGATGAAGAGGTCGAGGATGATAATTACTTACCTCCCTCCGGAGACGAGGCAAGCCTCGACGACGACATTCGTCGTGCCTGAGGATCCCGTCGAACAAGAGCGTTTCAGACGCAGGCTAATGGCCATGGCAAACAGCCTAAAGAAAAAGCAGCAACAGATCCAAGCTGATCAAGACCTACTGGCGGACAGATGGACCGAGGTCCTCGCGGCCGAAGAGTAGGAACATGAACGCCCCTCCAAAAGTTACCCAAAACACACGACTAGAGGAGGAAGCGTACAAACCTGCATCACCAGTGCACAATACGGCAGACCAACCACCTCGTGGCCGCGACAGAGAGGCGTGCAAGCCCTCCACCAAAACCGTACCCCGACATCGCTCAAAAAGCATGAAGCCACGGGGGAACGCGCCGGACTTGCGGGATATATTGGAGGACAAGGCAAGACAATCCAGATCTATCTATGGATCACGTGGGCGCCCCAAGACCCACGACGAATACCGTCGCGCTGGATACAACTACTCCGGCCGGGCCGAACACAACAGACAACGCTCTCTCGAGCTACGTCGCGATATTGCTCAATACAGAGGCGCCTCACACCCACTATGCTTCACTGACAAAGTAATGGATCATCAAATCCCTGAAGGGTTTAAACCCGTTAATATCCAATCCTATGATGGCACAACAGACCCCGCCGTTTGGATTGAGGATTATCTCCTCCATATACATATGGCCCGTGGCAACGATCTTCACGCCATCAAATATCTCCCGCTCAAGCTTAAAGGACCAGCTCGGCATTTGCTTAACAGCCTGCCCGCAGAGTCAATTGGATGCTGGGAAGACCTGGAAGCCGCATTCCTCGACAACTTCCAGGGCACGTATGTGCGACCACCGGACGCAGATGACCTAAGCCACATAATCCAGCAGTCAGACGAATCAGCCAGGCAATTCTGGACACGGTTCTTAACAAAGAAAAATCAAATCATCGACTGTCCGGATGCAGAGGCCCTCGCTGCCTTCAAACATAACATCCGCGACGAGTGGCTGGCCCGGCACCTAGGACAGGAGAAGCCGAAATCCATGGCATCCCTCACATCACTCATGACCCGCTTCCGTGCGGGAGAGGATAGCTGGCTAGCTCGCAGCAACAACCTCAGCAAAAACGCTGGCAGTCCGGATACCAAGGACCGCAATGGCAGGTCGCGTCGAAACAAAAACAAATGCCGCATTAGCAGCGACAGCAATGAGGATACGACAGTCAACGCCAGATTCCGAGGTTCCATGCCCGGTCAACGGAAGAAGCCATTCAAAAGAACCACTCCGGGCCCGTCCAATTTGGACCGAATACTCGACCACTCCTGTCAAATACATGGAACCCCCGAAAAGCCAGCTAACCACACCAACAGAGATTGTTGGGTATTCAAGCAGGCAGGCAAATTAATCGCCGAAAACAATGACAAGGGGCTACACAGCGTGACGAGGAAGAGACCCGGCTGCCGAACAACAGAGGACAAAAGGGATTCCCCTCAAGTTCGGACGGTAAACATGATATACTCAACGCATATTCCCAAGAGGGAGCGGAAGCGTGCACTAAGGGACGTATACGCGATGGAGCCAGTCGCCCCAAAATTCAACCCATGGTCCTCTTGCCCGATCACTTTCGATCGAAGAGACCATCCGACCAGTATCCGCCATGGCGGATTCGCCGCATTGGTTTTAGACCCAATTGTCGATGGATTTCACCTCACGAGAGTCCTGATGGACGGCGGCAGTAGCCTGAACCTGCTTTATCAGGATACAGTGCACAAGATGGGCATAGACCCTTCAAGGATTAAACCTACAAAGACAACCTTCAAAGGCGTCATACAAGGTGTCGAGGCCAGTTGTACAGGCTCAGTTACACTGGAAGTGGTCTTCGGATCCCCGGATAATTTTCGAAGCGAGGAGTTAATCTTCGACATAGTCCCATTCTGCAGTGGCTATCACGCTCTGCTCGGACGAACCGCGTTCACAAAATTCAACGCGGTGCCGCATTATGCATACCTTAAGCTCAAGATGCCAGGCCCTCGTGGAGTCATCACGGTCAATGGAAATACAGAACGCTCCCTTCGAACGGAGGAACATACAGCGGCTCTCACTGCAGAAGTACAGAGCAGCCTTTTAAGGCAATTTCCGAGTCCGGCCGTTAAACGACCGGACACGGCCAAACGCGCCCGGAGCAACATCAACCAAGACCACCTGGCACGTTCCGAGCACGCGTAGCAATGCGGCCTCAACCCCAGCCCTCGCAAAATTGTAAGACAAACTCTCCGCATACATAATTACGCCCTGGAGATACCATGGGCATAGAGGGAGAGGCACAACCACAACAGACCCAGAGTGCAGTTCGACCACACCAGGGGCTCCCAAGTGTGTCGCTCTTTTTATCTTTTATTTCTCTCTTTTTTATACAGAACTCTATCCGGCGGCGAACCTGCCGAACTCATGATGCAACAGCCTGGGAGGGACAAAGCTGCGACGAACACTCAGGTAGTCTCCATTACGAGCATTAAATTTGTTAAATACACCATTCCGCGGCCTACCCCTGGAGGGAGACGCCTTTAATTCGTCCAATCCCTTGCTTTCCGCACTATTTGTATCATTCCGCACTCATAGCAAATCTTCTCGAATAAAATGCAGCACTTTTTGCCCATAATTGCATTACCTTATATATATATGTTCATTTACGACATGTTGCATCCGTACATTTTGGTACGGCCAAATACACCAGGGGCTTATGTTCCCCGCATTATGGTGTGATAAAGTCCGCACACTTTCACAAGTGCGGCACCCCGAACTTATAGCATTATATGAATCGGCTCCGAATCATGTCTTGGGTCAATATTTGGGTTTGCCCGACTCCCATGTTTGGCACCTTACGTTCCGTTCTATCGGCTAAGGTAGCACTGGGAGAACCACTGCGATTGCGCCCCGGTTGAGCCGGGTTAAGGCGAGAGACTGGTCGCTGTTCGAGAGGTCTTTTCGGGTCCTTAAAGACCTACGCCGCTTCGAGCGAAGTACCGGATAATGTCCGACGAATGCATGGATAGCGCCCCGAATTCGGTCTTCCAAATACTAGGGGCTTCGCTGAAATTTAAAATTATAGAATTCTATGGCTAAGTGAGAGTGTTCAAGCACTATAAGTTCGGTTGCCTTGTTCGTTGTGTTGAGCGCCTCCCTAGATGGACCCAAAAATGGGAACAAGAGTGCTCAAGTTTATCCCGAACACCCCAGCATTCGTGGAATGGGGGCTGAAGCCGACGACTTGACATCTCTCAGATTTAATAAACAGCCGCATAGAAGGTAATATTTTAAATTAACAAGCGTTGCTTAGCGCATATGAACAAAGTTTTCAGCGCACAGGATAACACATTGCGAATTTACTCAATAATTACATCCCTGGGGCACTCATCTGCAATCTTGCGGGCACCCTTCAGGATAGTCTTATAGTACATCTCGGGCGTACGATATTCCTTGCCCGCTGGTGGCGCGTCAGTGATTAGCTTCTCCACATCCAGCTTGCCCCAATGCACCTTTGCGCGGGCAAGGGCCCGACGAGCACCTTCAATACAGGCGGAGCGCTTGATAACCTCCACCCAGGGGCACGCATCCACCAACCGTCGCACGAGGCCGAAGTAGCTCCCAGGCATGGCCTCTCCAGGCCACAGCTGGACTATGAGGCCCTTCATGGCCTGCTCGGCCACCTTGTGGAGCTCGACCAGCTGCTTCAGCTGGTCGCTAGGGGGCACCGGATGGCCGGCCTCAGCATACTGAGACCAGAAGACCTTCTCCATTGAGCTCCCCTCCTCGGCTCGGTAGAATGCGGCGGCATCAGACACACTGCAAGGCAGATCTGCAAACGCCCCTGGAGAGCTCCGAATTCGGGTAAGTAACACGTAATTTACATTCACATGCTTGCTCTGCATGAAAAATGCCTTACCCGCCGCTATCTTCCTCACCAACTCAATCTCCTGAAGGGACTTATGGGCATCGGCCTTGGCAGTTTTGGCACTTTCGAGAGCCGAGGCAAGCTCGGACTCTCGAGTCTTTGAGTCACGCTCCAAACTCTCATGCTTTTCCATGAGAGCCTGGAGCTCTTGCCGAACCACCGCCACCCGCGCCTCCTGCTTTTCTCGCTCTGCCCGTTCCGCGGCCGCATTGCGTTCGGCCGCGGACATGGCCTCCTTCAGGGTCGCCACCTCGTTCGTGGCCCCTGCAGTACCCATGTTATCCTTGTTATTTTTTGTTGCAACATAAATCCTTTTCTGTAAGGTACAAGTTCAAAGTGGTGTTACTCACCTTCTTTGTCCTGGAGCTGCTTCTTGGCGCAGCCGAGCTCTTGCTCAGACCGCTCGAGCTCCTGCTTCAAAGCACCGAGCTCCGCAGTCAGTGCGGCAGAGGTCAGCAGCGCAGCCTGCAACCCATATTGACATAATTTTTTAGCAACCCTGCGTATATCTTCTTTTTTTCAGATCCTCAGTCCGGCTTTTCTTTCTGAACACCAAACCGAGCATCAGGGGCTACTGTCTATGCGGTATTACATTGCATATTTTTAACTTCTTACCTCAAAGCCTGATAGAAGGCTACTGCAGGCTTCGGTCAGCCCGCTCTTGGCAAGCTGTACCTTCTGAATCACCGCACTCATAATAGTGTGGTGTTCTTCCTCGATGGAAGTGCTCTGCAGCGCCTCCAACAAATTGTCCAGCGCCTCCGGTTGGACGGAGGGGCCGCCGGCCGGACTCCGGAACCACTGCGGGTTCTGATGTGGAGTCCGGCGCAAAGTCCGGGAGGCTGCCTTGTGGCGCCTCCGGAGCCTCCCCCTGATGGGTCCCTTCTTGGAATCCCACCTCGGCGTCCTCGGTGTCGCGAGGGGTGGAGGCGGTCGGGATGGAGTCTACATCCGACGGAGCCAACGACCCGCTCGATGAAGCGGGGAGATCATCATTGGCCGGACTACAGGCAGCATGCGGCATCAGAATGACACTATGTGACGCAGAAAAAGAAATTATAAATCATTCAGGAATCCGGATACTTACGATCTCGCCAGAGGCCTGGCCCTTGAAGGCCATTCTTCCTCGCCAACGTTGATGTTGGCGGAGCTGTCCAGGGGAATAGTCCTTCCCCTCTTGGACCCTTCGGCCTCCCCTGTTGGGGAAGCCTTCCTCTTCCTCTCTCCCTCCTCTGGGAGAGAGTCCTCTTTCCCCTCCTCGTTTTCGAGGGAGGAGTCCGCCCTCGAGTCATCGGACACCTGAAAACGGGAACTCTTTCGAGCACCTGTGGCCTCCTTCTTGGCCTTCTTCTCCGGCACCACGTGCGGTGGCTGAACCAGCAGCCTCGCTAGATGAGCGTCTACTGGGTTTTCTGGCATAGGAGCCGGGCAAATAATCTGCTCCGCCTTCCTCATCCAGTCCTGTCAAAGGAAAAGGGGAAATTAAAACCCGCATAGAGTCAAACTATGAAAAGAAAGTGTCCCGTAAAGGGGTAGAATCACTTACCTCATCGGCTTGGCGCTGCGAGCGAAATCTGCGATCTTCAGTTGTGGATGCGGGGGCTTCGGCGCCCTTAAACAGCACCCTCCAGGCGCCTTCATACGTCGTGTCGAAGAGCCCGCTCAGTGCTTGGTGCTGTTCCGGATTGAACTCCCACAGATTGAATGCCCGCTCCTGGCATAGGAGAATCCGGCGGACAAGCATGACTTGGACCACGTTAACCAGCCTGAGCTTCTTCACCAGCTTCTGGATACAGGCTTGGATTCCCGTCAGCTCCTCTGAACTACCCCACAGCAAGCCCTTCTCTTTCCAGGAGGTGAGCTGCGTGGGGATACCAGATCTGAACTCGGGGGCCGCCGCCCACGTAGGGTCGCGCGGCTCGGTGATATAGAACCACCCCGATTGCCACCCCTTGACGGATTCCACGAAGGCCCCTTCAAACCAAAGGACATTGGGCATCTTGCCCAACATGGCACCTCCGCACTCCGCTCGAGTGCCCTTCACTACCTTCGGCTTGACATTGAAGGTCTTGAGCCACAAGCCGAAGTGGGGCTGGATGCAGAGGAAGGCCTCGCACACGGCGATAAACGCCGAGATCTTGAGGATGAAGTTCGGCGCCAGATCATGGAAATCCAGGCCGTAGTAGAACATGAGCCCCCAGACAAAGGGGTGAAGTGGAAAGCCCAGTCCGCGGAGGAAGTGGGGAAGAAAAATGATCCTCTCATGGGGCCTGGGGGTGGGGATGAGCTGCCCCTCGTCGGGCAGCCGATGCGCAATGTCGCCGGACAGGTAGCCGGCGCTGCACAGTCTTTCGATGTGCTCCTCCATAACGGAGGAGGTCATCCACTTGCCTCCCGCTCCAGACATGACTGGGGAAGGTTGAGACAATATGTGCGGGCTTGGGCGCTGGAGCTCGAGTGCGCGGAGATGGATAAGCAAAGGAGGAAGAAGGCGTAGGTGAAAAGGTGAATCCTTATCCCTTATATGGGCGGGCAAAGTCTACGCGTCCCTCACCGGCCTGGTAAAACTCGCTTATCCCCCAAGCGTCACCATCAATGGCGCGGTTGGGTTACCCACGTCCGTATTGATGAGAATCCCGGATTAAGGGGGAACACGATCTCTGCTTCGACAAGACGTGCCAAGGAAACCGCATCGCTAAATGCGCTGAGGTGGTAGAGTAAAAAACGATTCAAGTAATGGCTTGGTAGTGGCATGACGTCATGCCACAAAAAACGTCAGCAGATTGAACTTGTGTATATATTATTCTCTCTACGGTGGAATGTGGAATTTATTTTGCAGAGCTGGACACTATCCTGGTGTTCACAATCTTCTATCATTCGGAGGAGGAATCCGCCTTGCAATGCCAAGCAATATACGCGCCGGACTTATTGTCATTGAAGCCTGGTTCAGGGGCTACTGAGGGAGTCCTGGATTAGGGGGTGTCCGGATAGCCGGACTACCATCATCAGCCGAACTATCATTGGCCGAACTATCATCATCGACCGGACTCCAAGACTATGAAGAAACAAGATTGAAGACTTCGTCCCGTGTCCAGATGGGGCTTTCCTTGGCGTGGAAGGCAAGCTTGGCGATACGGATACGTAGATCTCCTACCATTGTAACCGACTCTATGTAACCCTAGCCCTCTTCGGTGTCTATATAAACCGGATGGCTCTAGTCCGTAGGACACAACAACAATCATTACAATCATACCATAGGCTAGCTTCTAGGGTTTAGCCTCCTTGATCTGGTGGTAGATCCACTCTTGTAAACATCCATAATATCAATATCAATCAAGCAGGACGTAGGGTTTTACCTCCATCAAGAGGGCCCGAACCTGGGTAAAACATCGTGTCCCTTGTCTCCTGTTACCATCCGCCTAGACGCACAGTTCGGGACCCCCTACCCGAGATCCGCCGGTTTTGACACCGACAGCCGCCCTCTCGCGTTGTCAACATGGTCAACAAACAACAGGAATCGGCAGAAGTACGTGGAGAGGATGATAGTAGGGGCCTACCACGTCAGCATATGGAAAAATAAAATGCTTCCTCCTGGTGTGTTCCTAACATCTGGGACCCATGACATTATGAGCGTATGTACTCAATAGACAAGAGAACAACACAAGATCTACTGACACCTTGGACGTAGCTTCTCGAGCAGTATTTTTTTTGTTATTGTTGAGATGGAGCAGGGTTTGAACTGGGCTGTGACCCATCTAGCCCGGGCTTATATTTTATGTTCACCACGTGACCAGCCCAGCTATTTTTTCTGTGTGAAAATGAGCCCAGTTTATTTTTTTTGAAAAATACCCAATCCAGGCCTACTTATTTTTCTACACCCTGATGGTCTGCAACTCTTTCAAGATGCGTGCAAATCTAGAAAGTAATATGAAATGGGTTGTAAATATAAAAACAGAAGACAAATTGGCAATTACTTTATAATTTCTGAATTTTTTCACATTTTCAGATTCCTATTTCACTGGCATTAACCTAATTTAAATATATCTTCAAAGTACTTTAAATCTGGCTCGACATTTCGGTATTAAAAATAGTTTGGAACGCACAGAAATATGCGAAATTGGCCCTGACCAACCAAAAAAACGACTGCAATAAATTGCATAAGAAGTTGCCATGAGCTATATATAAATTATTAAAAAAGAGGGAGTGGTCTGACTTGTGGTCATGTTTAGTTGACGCGTATGGAAGATTTTTTTAGTTATTATATACGTCAACAAACGATTCTAGCAGACGTAACCGTTGGATGTCAATCCAACGGCCGTCGTATTTCTTCAATCTCTGATCTTCTTGCTCCAGCCGCCAAAGCAGCGCCAGCGGGACCGCCTGCTCTCGCCTCCCGTGGCTGGCTGTGCTGCCGCGTAGGCCTCAGCGCCCCCTACTACTCCCAACGCTGGCCAGGGCATCCCTCTACTCACCCACACCCCCTATTATTCTGTGGCAATGGCAGCCTCACATCACAGCCGAACCAGTGAACCCTCGTACTCCTCTCTCCGCGGGCTTCCACTGCCGCGTCTTCCCCAGCTCCGCGTCGTCCCCTTCCTAAGCCTCGCTGTAGTCCACTGTCGTGGTGCTCTCGGTGCGGCGTGGTCAATGTGGTCAACGACCGACTTCCATCGGAAGAGTACTGTATGTTGAGAGGCTGACAGCTGTGTCCACGACAGCCGCAAGGAAGTGCCTCCTTATTACGCGGAAAATAATTATTCCTCCACCTGACAGCAGGGACCCACCAGACGGGCCACCAGTATTTCGAGAAAAAATCGTTTCCCCCTGACTGCTGGGACCCACCGGACGGGCCACCGTATTTCACAAAAAGAACGTTCCCCCCGCTGTCAACTCGAACCCACCGGAAGTACCTCCTTATTACACACAAAAAACTTAATACCCCCCTGCTAGCTGGGACCCACCTTGGTGGGAGGCTGACTTGTGGGCCTACTAAGTTGACTGGGACTGAGGCCTTTGTCAACTTTAGTCAATATATTAATGATTCCAGCTCTAGTGACCGTATGATATCCATCTAACGGCCGTAGTGCTTCTTCAACCTCTGGTCTTCTTGCTCCAGCTGCCCAAAGCAGTGTCGGACGTGCCGCATGCTCCTGCCGCCCGTGGCCGGCTGTGATGCCGCGGAGGCCTCACCACCCCCTACTACTCCCACCGCTGGCCAGGTCATCCCTCTACTCACCCACACCCCCTGTTATTCTACAGCGGCGGCAGCCTCATACCGCAGCCGAACGAGTGAACCCTCATACTCCTCTATGTGTGGGCATCCACTGCTGCGTCTTCCCCGGCTCCATGTCGTCCCCTTCCTAGCCTCGCCATCGTCCACCGCCGTGGTGCTCTCGGCGCGGCGTGGTCAACATGGTCAAGGAACGACTTCCATCGGACATGGACTGTATGTGGAGAGGCTGACAGCTGGGTCCACGACCGAAGCAAGGAAGTGCCTCCATATTACATGGAAAATAATGATTCCTCTACCTGATAGCTGGGACCCACCGGATGGGCCACCGTATTTCGCGAAAAAATGTTTCCCCCCTGACTGCTGGGACCCACTAGCTACACCTTCGCACGCAAGGAAGTGCGTTCGGGCAAAAAAAACGATTCGCCCCCCTGACTGCTGGGACCCACCAGCTACATCTTCGCATGCAAGGAAGTGTGTCCGAAAAAAACGATTTGCCCCCCTGACTACTGGGACCCACCAGCTACATCTTCATACGTAAGGGAGTGCCTGACAGTCAGGACCCACCTGGTCGAAGCGTACGTAGTGTTGTCATTCTGGTCGCGAACGTGTACGTACATATATACAGGTCGATATAGAGGCACGCACGTGTCGTAGTAGAGGGGCGTACGTGTCGTAGTAGAGGCGCGCATGTAGCATGTACACGTACGTATAGCGGCCAGTGCGCAAGAAAGAAAATACGACCACGTATGTGTACATACGGGCGGAGTATCGAATGCCTACATGCGCATATGTACGGCCATGGCTCATGTACATGGCTGAGTTGGAATGGAGAAACAGCATCGTCATCGTGTTCATGGGGAGCCAACCGGCTGGGTCAGAACGAAATGCTTCGTCGTGTTCATCGGCAGGGCTTGGATGGAACAGGCGATGGAAACAAGGCCTGGCGTACCGCAGAACGGAGGAAACGGCCTTGCGTTCCACTGGCCACGTTTGAGACGGGATCCTATTCATCGGGAGGGGTCTGGCGTACCTCAAAACGGAGGAAATGGACCTCCTACGGTCGAAACAGTGGTCCTGTTGATCGGGAGGGGTGTGGCGTACCGCAAAACGGACGAAACAGACTTGTGTTGGAGCGCTACGGTAGAAACAGGATCCTGTTGATCGGGAGGGGTGTGGCGTACCGCAAAACGGACGAAATGGACTTGTGTTGGAGCATTACAGTCGAAACGGGGGTCCTGTTCATCAGGAGGAGTGTGGCGTACCGCAAAACAGACAAAACGGACTTGTGTTGGAGCGCTACGGTCGAAACGGGGGTCCTGTTCATCGGGAGAGGTGTGGCAGACCGCAAAACGGGACTTCACGGGATACTGTTCATCTCCACCGTCGACCTCCTCCGGCCTCCACGGGCTACCATCGACCTCGTCCAGCCTCCACGGGCTCCTATTCATCCAGCCTCCACCGCGCGCTACTCCACCGGCTACTGTTCAACCACCCCTCCACGGGCACCCTTCCACCGTCTACTGTTCATCCAGCCCTCCACGGGTTGTCCTATTCATCCAGCCCTCCACGGGATCCTGTTCATCCAGCCCCAACCGGCTCGATTGATCGGGGTCCTGTTCATCCAGAGGCAACGCCATCGCTCACTGTTCATCCACCCCCCCACCCACCCCCACAATGCTCACTGTTCATCAAATCTATCGGCTTCAGTTAGCAGCAGTAGCGAAGGAATTACTCGATCGGGTTCAGTTAACAGCCATTGATTGATCGCTCGGGTTCAGTAACGCGTATCGTGCAGTGCAATCGCTCGGTTTCAGTTAGAGCCCGACGCCTCGCTCGGGTTCAGTTAGAGCCAACGCCTCGCACACACACCCGTACATGTACGAGAGATACGCGCATCGCTCGGCCCCCGACCACCCACCATAACCGGGAACTCCCCAAAATTTTCCTCGCCCTCGCTTCTACCACGTTTTTTTCCGTCATGGATGGCCCAAAGAATGTCATGCAGCTGCGTCTCTGGCCTGCCTAGGACGAAAAGCCCATTTTCTGTCATGATTTTTTGTCATAGAAGTAGGAGCCCACCACATCTATGATGATACCGGGTTTTGTCACAATTATCGTCATAGAAGTATCATATGTATGACAGAAATATTTTCCGTTCGGCCCAAAATGTCACAGATGTGTCTTTTCTTGTAGTGCTTATTTAATTAATGCATCTATATACTTGGTAAAGGGTGGAAGGATCGTCCTTATGCCTGGTGTTTTGATCCACTCTTGCCGCCCTAGTTTCCGTCATATCGGTGTTATATTCCTTGATTTTGCATCCCTTACACGGTCGGGTTTATGGGAACCCCTTGATAGTTCACTTTGAATAAAACTCCTACAGCAAGGCCCAACCTTGGTTTTACATTTGCCTAACATCCTACTAACTTTCCCTTAGGAGTTATAATCCCGAGGGTCATCTTTATTTAACCCCCCTGGGCCAGTGCTTCTCCAAGTGTTGGTCCAAACCGGGCGATGTCCGGGGCACCCTGGGCAACGAGGGCCTATGCCAACCCGATGTCTGGCCCATCCGGTGTGCCCTGAGAACGAGATATGTGCACCTCCTATTAGGATTTGTCGGCACATCCGGACGGTCTTGCTGGTCTTGTTTTACTATTATTGAAATGTCTTGAAACCGGGATTCCGAGGTTGATCGGGTCTTCCCGGGAGAAGGAATATCCTTCGCTGATCGTGGGAGCTTATAATGGGCTAAGTTGGGATACCCCTGCAGGGCTTTATCTTTCAAAACACGTGCCCGCGGTTATGTGGCAGATGGGAGTTTTTAATATCCGATTGCAGAGAACTTGACACCAGATTCGAATTAAAATACACAACCGTGTCTGTAACCGTGATGGTCTCTTTTCGAATGGGTCGAGGAGTGAACACGGTTTGTGTTATGTTTGAACGTAAGTAGTTCGGGATCACTTCTTGATCATTACTAGTTTGCGACCGTTTGCGTAGCTTCTCATCTTATTCTTGCATTTGTAAGTTAGCCACAATATCATGCTTAGTCGCTGCTGCCACCTCACCATTTATCCATTCCTTACCCATTAAGCTTTGCTAGTCTTGATACCCATGGTAATGGGATTGCTGAGTCCTCGTGGCTCACAGTTTACTACAACCATAGTTGCAGGTACAGGTAATGCGATGATCATGATGCGGTAGCGATGTTTGCTTGTTTTGGAGTTCTTCTTCTGCTTCTTCTTCGGTCAGGGGATAGGTTCAAGGTCAGCAGCCTGGGCTAGCAGGGTGGATGTCGTTGAGTTTCTGTTTGTGTTTCATCCATAGTCGGATGTTGCTCTTATGTATGATGTTGTTGTATTCGTGTGGCATTGTATGCCTCTTGTATGTATCCCCAACTATTATGTAATGGTACGGTGTAATGATATCCACCTTGCAAAAGCGTCTCCAATATGCGCTTCTATCCTTGGTGGGACCCTCGAGTTCCTTTAGGGTAGGGTCGCATATTGGGTGTGACAGGTTATGCATTAGAGACAGCTACATTCACGTTAAATAGGGCACCGTCTAAATCTATTCAGACGACACTGTATGAACTGTGGTTTCGCAAGAAACCTAAGCTACCATTTCTTAAAGTGTGGGGTTGCTATGCTTATGTGAAAAAGTTTCAGCCTGATAATCTCGAACATAAATCGGAGAAGTGCGTCTTCATAGGATACCCAAAAGAGACTGTGGGGAACACCTTCTATCACAAATCTGAAGGCAAGATCTTTTTTGCTAAGAATGGATCCTTTCTAGAGAAGGAGTTTCTCTCGAAAGAAGTGAGTTGGAGGAAAGTAGAACTTGATGAAGTAATTGTACCTTCTCTTGAATTGGAAAGTAGCTCATCACAAAAAACTGTTCCCGTGGTGCCTGCACCAACTAATGAGGAAACTAATGATAATGATCATGAAACTTCGGATCAAGTTGCTACTGAACCTCGTAGGTCAACCAGAGCACATTCCGCACCAAAGTGGTATGGTAATCCTGTTTTGGAAGTCATGTTACTGGACCATGATGAACCCATGAACTATGAGGTAGCAATGATGATCCATGATTCCGATAAATGGCTTGAGTCCATGAAATCTTAGATAGGATCCATGTATGAGAATAAAGTTTGGACTTTGGTGGACTTGACCGATGATCGGCAAGCCATTGAGAATAAATGGATCTTCAAGAGGAAGACAAACGCTGATGGCAGGGTTAGTATCTTCAAAGCCAGAATTGTCGTAGAAGGTTTTCGACAAGTTCAAGGTGTTGACTACGATGAGATTTCTCACTCGTATCGATGCTTAAGTCTATCCGAATCATGTTAGCAATTGCCGCATTTTATGAAATCTGGTAAATGGATTTCAAAACTACATTCGTTAATGGATTTATGGAAAGAAGAGTTGTATATGATGTACTAGAAGGTTTTGTCAATCCTAAAGGTGCTAACAAAGTGTGCAAGCTCCAGCGATCCATCTATGCACTGGTGCAAGCATCTCGGAATTGGAATATATGCTTTGATGAGTTCATCAAAGCATATAGTTTTATACAGACTTGCGGTGAAGCCTATATTTACAAGAAAGTGAGTGGGAGCACTACAACCTTTCTTATATGTATATGTGAATGACATATTGTTGATCGGAGATGATGTAGAATTTTCTGGAAAGCATAAAGGAGTGTTTGAAAAGAGTTTTTCAAAGAAAGACCTCGGTGAAGCTGCTTCCATATTGGGCATCAAGATCTATAGAGATAGATCAAGACGCTTGATAAGACTTTCGATGAGGACATACCTTGATAAGATTTTGAAGGAGTTCAAAATGCATCAGTCAAAGAAGGAGTTCTTGCCTAAGTTGAAAGATGTGAAGTTGAGTAAGACTCAAAACTCAACCACGACAGAAGATAGAGAGAGACTAAAAGCCATTCCCTATGCCTTAGCCATAGGTTCTACAAAGTATGCCATGTGAAGGATATATGACCTAGAGGCAATAATAAATTTTTTATTTGTTTCCTTATTTGATGATAAATGTTTATTATTCATACTAGAATTGTATTAACCGGAAACTTAGAACATGCGTGAATACATAGAGAAAACATATTGTCCCTAGTATGCCTCTACTTGACTAGCTCGTTAATCAAAGATGGTTATGTTTCCTAACCATAGACATGTGTTGTCATTTCATGAACGGGATCACATCATTAGGAGAATGATGTGATGGACATGACCCATTCGTTATCTTAGCATTATATTCGTTACAGTTTCCTTGCTACCGTTTTATTCATAACTTATACATGTTCCTCAGACTATGAGATTATGCAACTCCCGAATACCTGAGGAACACCTTATGTGTAATCAAACATCACAACGTGAATGGGTGATTATAAAGATGCTCTATAGGTGTCTCCGAAGGTGTTTGTTGGGTTGGCATAGATCAAAATTAGGATTTGTCACTCCGTGTTTCGAAGAGGTTTCTCTAGGCCCTCTCGGTAATGCTCATCACTATAAGCCTTACAAGCATTGTGACTAATGAGTTAGTTACGGGATGAAGTATTAAGGAACGAGTAAAGAGACTTGCCAGTAACGAGATTGAACTAGGTATGATGATACCGACGATCGAATATCGGGCAACTAACATACCTATGACAAAGGGAATGACGTATATTGTTATGTGGTTTGACCAATAAAGATCTTCATAGAATATGTAGGAGCCAATATGAGCATCCAGGTTCTACTATTGGTTATTGACCAGAGATGAGTCTGGGTCATGTCTACATAGTTCTCGAGCCCGTAGGGTCCGCACACTTAACGTTCGATGACAATATGTATTATGAGTTATGTGTTTTTGATGACCGAAGTTTGTTCGGAGTCCCGAATGAGATCACGGACATGACGAGGAGTCTTGAAATGGTGGAGACATAAAGATTGATATATTGGATGGCTATATTCAGACACTAGAAGTGTTCCGGATAAAACCGTAGTGCCGGAGGGGTTACCGGAACCCCCCGGGGAACTAATGGGCCACATTGGGCCTTAGTGAAGAGAGAGAGGAAGGGGTGGCCAGGGCAGGCCACGTGGCCCCTCCCTCTTTGGTCTGAATTGGACTATGGAAGGGGGCGGCGCTCCCCTTTCCTACTCCCTCTGCCTCTGCTTCCTTCCCCTCTCCTGGGAGGTGGACTCCTCTCTCCCAGGCGTGCCTACAGGGGCCGGCCGGCCTCCCCCTTGCTCCTTTATATACACAGCAGGGGCCCCCCTAGAACACACAAGTTTCTCTCCCAACTATGTGCGGTGCCCCCTCCACAGTTACACACCTCGATCATACCATCGTAGTGCTTAGGCGAAGCCCTGCGCCAGTAGCATCATCATCACCATCGCCACGCCGTCGTGCTGATGGAACTCACCCACGTCCTCAACTGGATCAAGAGCATGAGGGACGTCATCAAGCTGAACCTGTGCTGAACAGGGAGGTGTCGTACGTTCAGTATTTGATCGGTTGGATCGCGAAGAAGTTCGACTACATCAACCACGTTATTGAAATGCTTCCGCTTTCGGTCTACAAGGGTACATGGACACACTCTACCCTCTCGTTGATATGCATCACCTAGATAGATCTTGCATGATCGTAGGAATTTTTTGAAATTACCGCGTTCCCCAACAATGGTATCAGAGCCAGGTCTATGCGTAGATGTTATATGCATGAGTAGAACACAAAGAGTTGTGGGCAATAATAGTCATACTGCTTACCACCAACTTCTTACTTTGATTTGGCGGTATTGTTAATTCGGCGGTATTGTTGGATGAAGCGGCCCAGACTGACATTACATGACCGTGTTCATGAGATTGGTTCTATCAATGTGCTTATGCACATAGGTGGCTAGCGGGTGTCTGCTTCTCCAACTTTAGTTCAATCAAGTTTGACTACGGCCGGTCCTTGTTGAAGGTTAAAAGAACACACTTGAGAAAAAACGTTGTGCTTTTGATGCGTAGGTAAGAACGGTTCCTGCTAGAAGCCCATAGCAGCAACGTAAAACTTGCGACAACAAAGTAGAGGACGTCTAACTTGTTTTTGCAGGGCTTTTTGTGATGTGATATGGTCAAGACATGATAAGATATAAATTGTTGTATGAGATGATCATGTTTTGACAAAGTTATCGGCAACTGGCAGGAGCCATATGGTTATCGCTTTATTGTATGCAATGCAATCGCTACGTAATTGTTTTACTTTATCACTAAGCGGTAGCAATAGTCATAGTAACAATATTTGGCGAGACGACAACGATGCTACCATGGAGATCAAGGTATCGAGCTGGTGACGATAGAGATCATGATAGTCGGCGTTCTGGGAACGGGGGTCCCCAAACTTGCCTGCCTGCGGCCCATGGCGTGGCTCCACTAGTGGCCCAGTATGGCCCATCTTCTTCAACCCACACTCAAGACCCTCGCGAGGGGCCGAGCCTCGTGCGGGGGGGGGGAGGGGGCACGACACAAGGCCTCCTCAAGAGCGGCCTCACCAGGCAGGCTCGCGAGGGAGGCGGAGAGATCAAGGCAAGGGATACCTCGCGAGGTTCCCATGATGCAAACCATGACGACCAAGGCCAAGCGGGCGCGAGGCGGGCGCCAGAGCTCGCAATGTCCATGTTTCCCCTTTGGTTCTAAGGGGGCAGACGCAGGCGCGGAGTACCGAGGCATCAGGAAAAGGTTTCCATATCGGTGCAACAAGACCAAGACCAGCTGGATGGCACGATGGAGATCATCATGGAGCCCAAGACGGCGTCGCCACCAGCGCCTTTGATAGGCGAGGACCACCTTTAGACAGGATAGCTTGTACTAGCTATCCCCTTTCAAATTGGTCGTTGTTGGTCCCTTCCCGCTCAATATTCAGGGAGAGGACTAGGGCCTCTATAAATAGGACAAGCCACCATAGTAGAAGGGGACGGATCATTCAGATCATCCTCATCCACACAAGTTCACCAAGCACAAGAACACCTCTCCTCAGGAGGCTGTTCTTCCCTTGTACTGTTCATCATTACCCCAAGAGGCAGTCCATGACCACCACATAGGAGTAGGGTATTACACCACAACGGTGGCCCGAACCTGTATAAATCTTGCATCTCTTGTGTTGTGACTTCATCGAGCTAGCTTAGGGATCGCGGCGAGGCTGAGAGTGTGATTCGGTAGGGGGAAATCTTCGTGCGCACCATAGTGTTCGAACCTCAAGGGTTTTGCCGGAACCCGGAATCCGATATTTGGCGCGCCAGGTAGGGGGCGTTGAAGTCTTCCTTCCATTGATCTGTGTCCCATAACTTCGTCGCATCCATGCCCGGTGACCCGATGACCAGTGCCGACCACTGGGCAGCCTAGCCAGCCCGGGCCACACCGCTTGCCCCAGAAGACTTCAACCCCATGCCATAGGTAGCCCGCGCACTACAGAATGCTGCAGGGTGCGGGAGGCGCGGTCACACACCACCCGCCCCTACTCCGCGGTAGGTGCGGGTAGGCGCAAGAGCCTCAAGCCACGCCGCGGCCACGACACTGCACACCCGACAGGAACAAGCAAACATGAGAGCCATGCTCACTTTGGCTCGGGAGCTGCTACTATGCAGGTTGATGGAGAGAGGTTGGGATGCATTGCTGGAGCGTGTTGTTGAGCTCCTGGATGCCGCGGCCTCGGGGGCACCACCCTTCTGCTTCCAGTTTCCACCCCGGGACCCGGTCAAATCACGCGTTGGACGTCTCCGCGCCCGCGTGCCCCCAGGCATGTGCCAAGGCTTTCATCGACACCAGCTCAACCATCGGTGCTGGACGCCAGGTCGCACCTGCACAACCTCCAATAAATGAGGGCACGCGCATTGCCGCCGACGGCCCTGGCGGGTCGCTGTCCTACCATCGTTAAGACGGCGCGCTAGGCCAGGCAACATGGAGCATGGGGAACTACGGCAAAGTTCTCGAGGCGGCGGCCTCGGAGGCTTACGTGCCACGCATGGTGGATCGGGAGTATGCGCTGGAAGACAACGCTGGCTCGTTCCTCGGGCCAGGTTGGGAGGAAGAGACGCCAGAAGCCCAGCCCTTCTAGGAGCCTCAAGGGAGCCTCGTCAACCGCGCCGGCAGCAGCAGTTACTGGGTACCACTAATTCCTCAGCAGCAAGCTTATGCTAACCATGAGTCGCAAGAGGGCCAGGTCACAGCAGCAGACGGCTGCCCCAACTCGGCAGCCTCCCTTCCACTAGGAGGAGCGCACTGGGGGCTGCCGAAGAGGGGCCGGGAGCAAGGCCCCTCCCCACGGTGCATGGAGCAAGGCGTCCCCCGGAGGTAGGCCCTTTGTCGGGGAGGTGCTGCAAAGCCTACCCTCGGTAGAGGACCCGTGGTCGCTGAGGGCGCCGCTGGTGTCCCCTTTGCCCCTTTGGCGTCGTCCTGGTTTCCGGTCGCCGTCAATGGTGGCCGAGGGTGGCACAAGGCGGGGCCCTTGTCTGGCGATATGATGCAAGGCCTGGTGCCTGTGAAGAAGGCCCAGTGCCTGTGAAGCTCGCCGCCCGTGACACTCTCACGTAATAATGAGTGGGGTTGTACAAACCCTTGAGCCTTGGGGGCTCCCTCCCATGCCCAGTGGCAACACTTAGCTCCGCGCTGGTGCAAAGACATGAAGACATGAAGACTAGACTAGGCTCCGGACACGGCCATTTGCTTTTTGACTTCCTTTCTGTAGTCGAGCTTCCTTGCTTCGGATTTAAGTTGGAGTTGAATTTTTATTTGTGTGTGCGGGGAGGGTGACTTTTCTCGTTCGTGTGGTTTCTTGCGATCTGCCTTAATTTGGAGTTTGCATCAGCTGCCTCCCCCTCACGATCCTCTCGCGGCGGGGCTGGGCAAAGCACGCGTGCACTGTGCGCATCCCATACTACGGCCGACACATGCTATCGCGAGGCCCTCTCAACCGGGTCGGCAGGTCCCTCAGGGGATCCTCGAGAATTCATGACCACGCGACCCGGCTCAGGACTTGTCCTAGCTAAAGGTAAACCACAACAACAAGCTCGCCGTAGGTCCCGTAGGCTCGTGGAAGCACATTTTCAGCATTGGTCCTGAAAGCATAGAGATGGCAATCTTTTGACATGAGGGGCATCCCCTCCCAGAATGCTCTCACAACCTTTGGGACTATGCCCGAGCTTCTATATGTAGGATAAACAGCGGAGAAACACAGGATCAATCAGACATATCACTCACCGCGTCCCGCGGGTCGCCTCTAGATGCATCACTGGCGCCACTATCGTTGTCGCTGGCATCACCGTCACCATCTCTGGCGCCGCTGTCACCATCGTCGACCACACCGCCTTCATTCGCCGTTACTACCATCCCGTCCTCGTCAGAAGCAAAGGCTCTGACAAGCGCATCCACGTTATCTTCCACCCTTCGCGCCAGGTCGCCCCGGATGGCCTCGGCCACAGGGGCGATGGCGGCACCAAAGTCAAAGTTGGGGTAGGTGTTCTGAAGATGGCTGAAGACACTGAAAAACGCACGCCCGAGCAGGCTGCAGCTCTTCTCCTCAACAAGTTGGTGAGCTCTCTCGGAGCGATTCTCCAGGCGCGTCACCACGTCAGCAAAGAAGCGGAGATCACCAGCGTAGTTGGTCGCGTGGAGATGCGGGGTGCTCTCGTTATAGATGCTGCCCAGGGCCGCGTTGGCCCTGTTCCTGAGGTACTGGAGCATGGGGCCATGCACGTGCTCCAGCATCCGCCATTGAAGCACTTCCTCCCTGTTCTGCTGCGCAATAGACTCGGCATCGGCAAGCCGCTGCTGAAGAGGAAGCAGATTGGTGCGGGCGGAGATCAGCTCGGCCTGCGCCGAGACCAGGGCAGCTGCGGCGGCATCCGCGCGCTGTTCCGCTTCGGTTAGCCTGGACCTGAGGGCGGTAGTCCTTCCGACAACCTTGGCTTCAACCAGCTTCAGCTTCAGATCATATCTACTCGCAAGATCCGCGCGAGCCTCGTCCACATGGCGTTCGACCTCTTCCTAGACGCGGGCCTCGTGCGCGCCAGTGGTGTCCTCCGCTTCGGCAACCTGGCGCTCCCTCGTCTCCAACCGCTCAAGATCAAGACTACGCTCAGCGGCCTCCAGCGTCAATGCTTCCTCACGCTTCAGGACCTCCTCCTCCTCGACAGGCGTCCCCCTCAGCGACGCAAGAGCGGCTTGGCGTAACTCCACCTGCTGCTCCAAGGAAGCGCTCCAGGCTATGATCTACTTCCTCGGCCTCCTCCAAAGCTCGGGAGCAGGCTTCACGCGAGGAGGTCGCGAGGGAGGCCTCAGCCTTCGCGTTGTCAAGCTCACACTGGTGGCGCGCGAGGTTGATGGCCACCTTCAGTTTATGCCACTCCTCGATCAGCCGTAGGCCCTCGGCTTCAAGGCACGCATCTACATCCGCAAGTTCTCCACCAAGCTGACCCAACGCGTCCATCGCCTTTTGGAAGAAATCGAGGAGAACGACGCTTCATTCGCGTGCAAGCTTGAGCATGCTGCTGATGCCATCCCCCGTCGCAGGCGCCGTCGGCGGGATCGGAAGCGGTCTGCCCACTCTCGGTAGGGGACTGGGGGCTGGAGCCCCCACGGTCGCTGGCGCCCCCACAGTTGCTGGACAGGCCCCGCAAGGGACCTGGGCTGGCGCAGGCTCACCACTTGAAAAGGAGACCAGGATGGATGCCAACCAACTGCCATCGACGACCAAAGGAGGATCCCTGGGTAGGCTGGTCGCGCTCCACGCAGGGTTGCAAAGGAAAGGCGGCAAGGGCATGGCTCAAGGCACCTGGCAGGCAGGCTTGCTTCTCCGGCTGACCCCGCGCCAGTGGCAGCGTGCAGGCTTGGGACGCTCAAGGCTAGCTTCTCGGGAGACTCTGCGGGCTTGGCAGGAGGGATCCTGAAGAGCCACAGTCAGGAAGGGAAGTAACGATTGGGGACTTACAGGAATAAGGTTCTATGTTTCAACAGCCGGATGGTGCCACCCACTACAAAAAAAATACACTTCCGTGATGATACGTGTTTGTCACAGTAAGTCACGTTTTTTGTCATGCATGTACATCCATGACGATTTTATGACACAATTAAGATAGTCATACCTGTGCTGTCGTAGAAGTGTTCCATGACATTACCAAAATTATCATCACGGAAGTGTCCACTTCCATGATGATAACTCGCGCGTCACAGAAGTGCTTTCGTCAAGGGTGACCGACACGTGGCATCCACCGTAACGGAACATCGTTAAGCTATTGGGTCGGGTCTTGGATCCGATAACCCGTTAATAGCCCCGACCAATGGGGATTTCCAATGTGTAAAATCATCATTGGCTGGAGGAAACACGTGTCACCTCATCGTTGGGACAGATGTCATCCACTCATTGGACAGAAGGCGCCTATGATATGTCGACACATGGCACGGCCCAACAGAGGCCCATTCCATTGAAAAGGCCGGCCAGTTTGACTTGGTCAAATGGTGGCAGGCCGGCCCATGGAAAGCCTGTTAACGGCCTGTTCGCATATAGCCCATTTATAGCCCGCTAACTCAAGGCCCATTACGCCCTATCCGAATTAGGCCCGATAGCGTCATCTGGGCCATCCAATATGATTCCAGCCCGTTGTCGGTGTCAAAACCGGCGGATCTCGGGTAGGGTCCCGATCTGTGCGTCTCAGGCTGATGGTAACACGAAGCAAGGGACACAATGTTTACCCAGGTTCAGGCCCTCTTGATGGAGGTAAAACCCTACTTCCTACTTGATTAATATTGATGATATGAGTAGCACAAGAGTAGATCTACCACGAGATCGTAGAGGCTAAACCCTAAGAGCTAGCTTATGATGATTATGATTGTAATTGTGATCGGCCTTCTAAGGACCAATCCCTCCGGTTTATATAGACACGGAGAGGGCTAGGGTTTACATGGAGTCGGTTACAAGGAAGGAAACACAATATCCGGATCACCAAGCTTGCCTTCCATGCAAAGGAAAGTCCCCTCCGGACACGGGACGGAGTCTTGAGTCTTGTATCTTCACGCTCCAGTAGTCCAGATGATGTATATAGTCCGGCTATCCGGATACCCCCTAATCTAGGACTCCCTCAGTAGCCCCTGAACAAGGCTTCAATGACGATGAGTCCGGCATCCAGTCTTTTCTTCGTCATTTCAAGGCGGGTTCCTTCTCCGAATACTCCAAGGTAATTATCGAACACTTCAACCGTGTCCGAATCCGCAAAATGATCTTCACATACCGCCGTAAAGAGAATGATATTTCACAAATTCGATCTACTGACAACTTTTTTAGACAACCTGATATGTCATTATGGTCGGGTCATTATTCGAACCATTTTCCTACAACCAGCCATAGCGCATATTGCGAGGCGGTTTCCTTGACAAGTCTTGTCAAAGCAGAGATCGTGTCCCCTTATCACGGGATCCTCATCAATACGGGTATGGGTAATCCCACCATGCCATCAATCGTGGTGCTTGGGAAGTAAGCGATTCTCAATGGGTGAGTGGGGAGGATCACCGCTTTCGTCGCCTCTATAAAGGGATAAGAGTTCCCCATTTTTACCCACGCCTTCTTCCCCCTCTTGCCCCCTCGAGTTCCAGTGCCCTAGCCCAAGTCTTCTCCGCACAGCTAAACATGTCCAGAGCAGGAGGCAAGTGGGTGGCTTCCACCATGAAGGAGAAGCACATCACAAATCTTCGGGCGGCCGGATACTTGGCCGCAGACATAGTGCACCGGCTACCAGACGATGGGTAGGTCATTCCGACCCCGGGACCCCACGAGTGGGTTGTGTTTCTCGCCCACTACGTCTGTGGACTGGGGTTTCCACTACATCCCTTCGTCCGCGGGATCATGTTGTAGTACGGGCTAAATTTCCATGATCTAGCCCCGAATTTCGTCCTCAACATCTCGGCGTTTATCGTCGTGTGCGAGGCTTTCCTCCGCATGAAACCTAAATTCGGCTGCAAATCTTCTGCGTGAAGCCGAAGATCGTGTGTGGCTAGCAAGCGGAGTGCGGAGGGGACATGGTGGGCAAGATGCCTAACGTCACATGGCTTGATGGCTCCTTTGCGGAAACTGCGAAAAGGTGGCAGTCGGGGTGGTTCTACATCTCCGAGCCGCACGGCGCCAACTGGGAAGCGGCCCCCGAGTCCCGATCCGGAACCCCCATGTGGCTCACCTCCTGGGAAAAGAAGGGCCTGTCCTGGGGCGAATCTTCAGAGCTGACCGGACTCCAGAACTGCATCAAGAGCATGAAGGACAAGAATATCAAGCTTGTCAACGTGATCCAGGTCATGCTCGTTCGCCGGATTCTCCCGTGCCAAAGGCGGACATTTAATCTCTGGGAGTTTGTCCCGGCCGAACACCAGACACTTCGGAGGCTCTATAGCATGACATATAAAGACGCATGGAAGGCGCTGTTCAAGGCCTCCGAAGTACCTCCTCCCACATCCGAGGACCGTGGGCTTCACGCCGCGTGGCCTCCTAGTCAGGTGAGTTTTTAGACTACCACCGGATTCGGTTCTTACCAATATATTCATGGGGGAGTCTTAAGTAATTGTGCATATTTATTCAGGATTATGTGGAGACAGCGGAGCAGATTGACTGTCCGGCTCCCCTTGCAGAAGGCCCAGCTGATGCCCACCTAAAGGAGATGCTAGTCCCGGCGCCGGAGAAGAAGGCCGAAAAGAAGGCCCCGGGGACCCAGAAGGGTCTCCGGCGTAAGGTTGTGCTGGAAGCCTCGTCCGAAGATGACAAGGCACACTCCTCCCCCGAAGGAGAGGAAGAAGAAGAAGAAGGGGCCACTCCACCAGGAGAGGGTGAAGGGCCTGAGAAGCCGGACCAGGAGGCCGAGAAAGGCCCTCGGTGCAAGGCCGTCATACCCACGTCGTCTGACAACGACGAGGCAGATTCCTCCCGCGGAGGTGGGGGAAAGCAAGAAGAGACTCTACCTCCCCGCACTGGAGAGGAGAAAAAGAGGAAAGCCGCCCCAGAGGGGGAGGCTGGGACGTCCAAGAAGGGAAAGGTGTCCCTTCCAGACTACTTTGCCACGGCCGCCCATAGCGAGGAGGGGTCGCTGCCCAGGGGGAAACCCCTAGCGCGATCGTAAGTATCTGCACTCTATCATGACTTTACTTCATAGTCTTTTTATAACGCCGAACATATATGAAGTCTGGCCAGGGTTCATCCCAAGGTATCCTCTTCGGATGGGTCTCTGAGCGATTCAGCGATGAACTCGCTCCCGACGGCCACTACTCCTTAGCCCACGGATGACACGGAGGTGTTGTCCCAAAGGCTCTCAGAGCGGGGGGGAGGTAACTCTAGAGACGCCCCAAGGCGGAATGCCAGATGTCGGACATGCGGGGTTCAAAATCCCCGTGGATCGTGTCGATGAGAGCTGCAGTAGGCCGGTCTCTTAGTCGAACACTGTTTCGGAACCTCCAACTGTTCCAGACTCAGGCGGGCAGCCCCTCGTTAGGGAGGGCGAGCCGACCATGCCGAGGGATTCCGTCAAGCCTGAGGCATCGGATAGTCTGATGGGGGCGCTTCGAGGTGCTTCCATGGATGACGAGCATCGTACTCTTATGAGTGCGGTGATTCAAAAGGTTATGCCCGCCAAGAGCAGACTAACCGAAGCATGCGCAAGCCTCCTAACGGGCTTCGAGGTAAGTAATAAAAATGTGTGAAATTTCCACCCAATAGGTAGTAGCCCCTGATACTATGTTTAGTGTTCGGAAAGAAAAGCCAAACGGAGGGTCAATTATAATCCGCAGGAGTCTAACAATGGGTGTTCATGTGAATAAGCAGGTTGTGCTGCTTGCCGCCACTGTCTGCACAGCCGAGGTCGCCGGACAAAAGCGGGACCTGGAGCAGGCGCAGGGAGAGCTCGACCTCACGAACAGGCAGCTCGAAGAGAACAAAGGTGAGTGGTTCCCCGCTCTCATGTAATGAAGGATAGATAAAATTGGGTATTTTAACGACGAAGCATTGTGACTGTGTAACAGGGGCCACTGCCGAAGTGGCGTCCCTGCAGAAAGCGTTGTCCAAGGCCGAAAACAAGGTGGCCTTGGAATGCAAGGACCACGAAAAGCAACCTGCTAGAGTGGGCGAGGTACAACAAGAGTTCCAGGAGCTCGGCAAGAAGTTTGAGTCTGTGGAGCAGGATCTTAAGATGAAGGAGGCCGAGCTTGCGAAGGCCCTTGCTAGTATAAAAGACGCTAAGGCCGAAGCCAACAAGGCACGACAAGAAATGCAGGCGGCCAAGAAGATAGCGGCGGTTAAGACATTCTTTATGCATAGCAAATATGTGGAGGAGGCGTTTCTTTTACTTACCCAAATTCGGAGCTCTCGAGGGGCATTCGCAGATCTGCCATGCAGTGTCTCAGACGCCGCAGAGTTCTACCGTGCCGAGGAGGGGAGCTCCACGGAGAAGCTGTTCTAGTCCCAGTATGCTGGGGCCGAACACCCAGTGCCTCTGAGTGACCAACTAAAGCAGTTGGTCAAACTCCACAGGGCGGCGGAAGTGGCTATGAAAGATTTCATAGTCCGGATGTGGCCTGGTGAGCCCCTGCCCCCTAGCTACTTCAGACTGATTAAGCGGATGGTGACTGCCTGTCCGCGGCTTCAAGTTATCAAGATATCCGTTTTCATTGAGGGTGCCCACCGGGCCTTTGCCCATGCGAAGGTGCATTGGGGCAAGCTGGATGCGGAGAAGCTGGTGAGGGACGGGCCGCCGGAGGGCAAGGTGCATCGCTATCCTGAGAAGTATTACAATGGCGTTATGAAGGGCGCTCGTCTCGTGGCCGATGAATGTACCAAGGACAAGATCTTTGAATAAATGTGCCTCTGCCACTGTTGTAATTTAAAGATGAAGTTACTTGTGCTATGTAGCACTATTTGATTTAAAATATTACCTTCTGTGCGGCTGTTTATAAAATTCTAAAAGTAGGCCAGTCGTCGGCTTCCACCCCCACGTAACTAGTACCGGGGTGTTCCTGGAAAACCCGGATACTCTATCCAAAATTTTGGTCCCTTAAGGAGGTATCCGGCACAACGAACAAGGCAATCGGACTATGCGGCTTTATAACTTTCACTTAGCCCTAGAAGTCTATAATTTTAAATTTCGGCGAAGCCCCTAGAATTCGGAGGGCCAAATTGGGGCGCTATATACGCCTAAATCGGACAAGGCCGATTCATCGCCTAAAGCGGAAAAAATCTTTAAGGATTTTAAGACCTCTCGAACAGCAACCAGCTCTCGCCGCATCATGCCTGTCAGTTTTCGGCTTTCTCTACTGAGGTGCTCCTCCGGAAGAACCGGGACACAATCACGTAGTTCTCCCTGCGCTACCTTAGCCGATATAACGGAACGTAAGGTACCAAAACAAGGGAGCCGGGCTAACCCAACTATGATTCGGAGCTGATGCATATAGTGCTATAAGTTCGGGGTGCCGCACTGTTGAAAGTGTTCGGGCTTTACTTGCCGTATTACAGGGCGCCATAAGAAGCCCCTGGCAAACTGACCGTACCAAGGTGTACGGATGCAATATCAAATAAACGTTTGTAAGAAAAAATGCTCAGATAAGAATAATAAGCTGACGCTGTATGTGATTTCCCATTGATGAATAATACGTTTAAGCGTATGATTACAATGAGTGCATTAAGCGGACTATTTGACATGTCCTATGCAGGGGCAGGCCGCGTACAGGTATGTAAAACATGTATAATGATCATGAATAGATTCCACATGGGTATTTCCTTCTGTGCGCAAAGCCTATTACCTCCTTGGTTTTCTCCCCTGTATAAGTCTGACAATCCGGCTCTTCTGAAGAGGCTTCCCTAAGGCAGTGTTCTGAAAAATAAAAAGGGAGGGTTGTAAAAGTGTCGTGAGGGCTGCCATGGACTTGGATTTTTCCTGGCCGACGTGTCGGGCGAGCCACTCGTCACGAATATTATGCTTAAAAGCCACCAGGTCTTCGGTGTCCGGACAGTCAACTATTTGGTTCTTTTTAGTTAGGAACCGACTCCAGAATTTCCAGGCTGACTATCCGGGCTGTTGAGTGATGTGGCTCAAATCATCGGTGTCCAGTGGTCGCACATATGTGCCCTGGAAGTTGTCGAGGAATGCGTCTTCCAGGTTTTCCCAACTGCCAATGGAATTTGCTGGCAGACTGTTTAGCCAGTTCGGGGCGGGTCCTTTGAGCTTAAGGGGAAGATACTTGATGGCATGTAGATCGTCTCTGCAGGCCATGTGAATGTGGAGAAGGAAGTCTTCAATCCATACAGCGGGGTCTGTTGTGCTATCGTATGATTCGATGTTTACGGGTTTGAATCCTTCTGGGAATTTGTGATCCATTACTTCATCGGTGAAGCGGAGGGGGTGTGCGGCGCCTCTGTGCCGGGCTATGTGGCTAGGCAGTTCGAATTGGTCTGGGTGGCTGTGTTCGGCCCGGCCGGACTTGTTTATGGTATATCCGTCGCGATGGTCATAATCGCGTGCCAGTGCGTGCCCCCGCGATCCGTAGATCGATCTTGGTTGTCCTGCTTTGTTTTCCAGTATATCTTGCAGGTCTTTCCTGTTGCCCCGGGCCGTAGTGCCCCGGGTGCGGGCTAGTATTCAGGCTGATATCCCGTTTTATCCCAGCCACGGGGTGGCCGGTCAGCCACGTGGCGCTGGAGTCCGTATTCCTCGGCTGCCAGGACCTCAGGTCATCTATCTGTGAGCAGGTCTTGATCAGCTTGGAGTTGCTGCTGCTTCCTTTTCAGGCTCCGCGCAGTGGCCATAAGCCGATGCTTGAAGCGCTCCTACTCCACGGGATCCTCAGGCACGCCAAACTCATCGTCGCCGAGGCTAATCTCATCTTTGGATGGGGGCATGTAATTGTCCTCCTCCGGATATCCATCGGTCGCCTATTCATCTGGGCTGACCTGCTCATCTTCCCGCTCGGCCTGCTCGAAGGCGGGCTGATCAGGGTTGGATTCCTCTTGGCACCATCCGGATTGTTTTTGTCTCCTAGGCCGGTGTTGCTGTGGCGGGGCTTGGAGCAGCGTCAACGACGCCCATGCTTTGGTTTTCTTCCCGAAGGGTTATCCTTCGTTGCCTCGTCGCCATTGGTTTCCTTCGGAGTGTCCACCATATATATATCGTATGAGGAGGTGGCTGTCCACCGCCCCGTGAGCGGTGGTTCCTGTTCTTCTCCTGCATCATTGTTCATACTGTCGATGTCTTCGGAGTCGAAGTCCAGCTCGTCGGTTAGATCATCAACCGTGGCAATGAAGTGGGTGGTGGGTGGGCAGTGAATTCCTTCTTCGCCTGCTTCCCACTCAAGCCGGACATAGTTCGCCCAAGAGCCTCTTGAGAAAGGAGAGACTTTAATGAGTTCAACATGTCAGCAAAGGGCAAGTGCTGGAAGATGTCTGCGGCGGTAAACTCCATCACCGGAGCCCAACCTGGCTCGACTGGCTCGAGAGTGAGCGGACTGGAACAAACAACCGGATATGAGCCCGGGGGTCCGGAGTCACAGGCTTCCACAGAGGTGAGACCTGTGTTTGGCTCCACCGCCGATGAGCGTGCGGCCTGCGGGGTGGGGTCCATCCCTCCGTCCTTAGGCAACACAGCCTGCTCCGGATTTAGGTCCGGGGCTACTGCAGGGGTGATATCCCGAGCGTTGTCCGCAGCAGGTCTAAGCCGTGCTCATCGCGATTGTCTGGTGCTCCTGGCACAAGCCCGAATCCGTCAAAGATCAAGTCTCCGCAAATGTCGGCAGTGTAGTTCAGGTTTCCGAACCTGACCTGGTGGCCAGGAGCATAGCTATCGATCTGCACTAGATGGCCAAGCGAATTGGCCCGCAGTGCGAAGCCACCAAACACGAAGATCTGTCTGGGGAGAAAAGTCTCGCCCTGGACCGTGTTGTTGACGATTGAAGGCGCCATCAAGCCTTGCACCGAAGACACAGAGGAACTCTCAATGAAAGCACCAATGTCGGTGTCAAAACCGGCGGATCTCGGGTAGGGGGTCCCGATCTGTGCGTCTCAGGCTGATGGTAACAGGAAGCAAGGGACAAAATGTTTACCCAGGTTCGGGTCCTCTTGATGCAGGTAAAATCCTACTTCCTGTTTGATTAATATTGATGATATGAGTAGTACAAGAGTAGATCTACCACGAGATCATAGAGGCTAAACCCTAAGAGCTAGCCTATGATGATTATGATTGTAATTATGATCGGCCTTCTAAGGACCAACCCCTCCGGTTTATATATACACCGGAGAGCTAGGGTTTACATGGAGTCGGTTACAAGGAAGGAAACACAATATCTGGATCGCCAGGATTGCCTTCCACGCAAAGGAGAGTCCCCTCCGGACATGGGATGGAGTCTTGAGTCTTGTATCTTCACGCTCCAATAGTTCGTACGATGTATATAGTCCGGTTGTCCGGATACCCCCTAATCCAGGACTCCCTCACCCATTTTAACTTCTGGCCTATGTATGGCCCATGACGTCTTTCAGCCCATATGAGGCCCTATGTAACTCTTGGCCTATTAACGGGCCGTGGTGAAACTGGCCCATAATGAACAGTGTATCACTTTACACCCATTAACGGCCCGTGGTGAAACTGGCCCGTAATGAACAGTGTATCACTTTATACCCATTAACGGCCCGTTATTCCGTTGGGCAGTTTCCAGCCCATGTTATCTTTCGGCCTTCTCAGAGCCCATTTATTCTTGGGCTCATTTCCAGCATTCGTTTACTTATGGCCCGTTACTGTCATTTTCTGCTTGTAGGCCAAATTCAGCCCGTGGTTACAGTCGGCCCGTTTGTGGTTCGTTAATACATTGCGCCGTTTTCATAGCGTCATCAAATACGGCCTATTAACGATGGCATGTTATGGTCGGCCCATGAATGACGATTCCAAACCTAGCCCATTTACAGCCATAATGCGGCTTGTTATTGGCCCATGTTTGGCCAATCGATCATATGGCCCGTATAAGGCCCATTGATGATATGGCCCGTAGAAGGGCCATTGTTTCTACAACCCGTAGATGGCCCATTGTTTCTACGGCCCGTAGAAGACCTACTATTTCTATGGCCTGTAGAAGGCCCACTATTTCTACGGCCCGTAGGAGGCCCAATGTCACTGCAGTAAATATTAGCCCATGGTTATTGTGGCCTAGTTTTAAAAAACAGGTTATTGCAGCCACTAGCAACCCGTGGGAAAAGAACTGCACTGACTACAAGCAAACAAATAAACAAGACAACAAGGAAATAAATAAGCAAGCAACTTATGCTAGGCTATCACGGCTATTACACATATTACATCCACTGGGCATCAAAGTTCGCCACCAGTGCAAACATAGGGAACAAAGCAGCATAGAAACGCCGCAGCAAAACAAGTCCAGAACTGAAACCACTTCAGAAGAGTTCAAGAAACAATATCCTGGGTACCCATAATGCTGGCAAGATGCTTAGCAAGATTATTAACTTTCTCTTGTTTGGCGCTTAAATCCTCCAGCAATTGCTGTTGCACAAGAAAGTACGCATCTGAATTCTGCAGGGACTTCCTCAGTCCTTCGGCTTCTTGCCGCAGCATAGCTGACTGATGCCTTTCAGCTTGTAGCTGAGACTAAAGAAGTCGAAGTGGTTCAGGCAGCGAGTTCGAAGAGCTTGTGCCAGCGGTACTGGCCAGTAACTCGAACACTACATCAACGAAGGACTGTGGGGTTTTCTCACTCAAGATCATTTTTATCACATTTCTTGGAGACCAACAGGGTTGTCTCACTATCTTGAACCTTATCTGCATTACTTTCTCTACCATTGCATAGTGGGGTGCTCTTCTCCAATATTTTGTTTGCATACTACAAGTGAAACAAGCAGACACATCACGGGTCTAGCTTGTAGTATACGAAACTCATTTTGGTAAACCGGTTTAGTAGTAAGGTGGACAGGATAACAACATGAAACAAACATATATCTGTGTACTATGGTCACTGTATTATCCATATCATTCTATTTTATGTTCCTTAATCAAGATAGAGACACAGTTCAACTCATATATTTTTAAGACACAGCAGCATAGACAGAATATAAGTGTGAGAAACTACACAGCATTGGCAGCACTTGTAATGTGCATCACATGAGAGCATAACTGTTTATACAACTTAAACTGAAATCATAATAGAGGAAGAAGTTAGAACAACAATCCAGTTAAAGAAATAGGTTTAAAACATACCTGTTGCGCCATTGGAGTTTCAATTGGATCATTCAAATTCGAAAGTAGTTGGTACGAGTAAATACAGTGATGCAACAGCAAAGGAGTATGGACCATAGCTATGGAATCTGACCTGAGAACAGTTGCTCTTCTTCTTTAAATGTGGAGTTTGGGTTAGCTGTGTTGGTCTTCATGCTTTGGGCACTGCAGTAGCTTTACAAACTACTCGTGTAGGGGTACTCTATGCTGGACATGGTGCTTTGTCAACTATAAGTGGGTTACTATCCGCTGGGGTTGCAGTTAGATGGGTTGTAGCTGGTTCTCTGCCCAACGATGTAAGTGTGCAATCTGGAAGAGTCTCGATTATGTGTGGTGGGGCTAGTTTGTGGGCCAGTACAACCATGGTTATATCTGCATCGACGGGTAGCATTGTCTTTCGTGAAGAACGGGTTTTTGGTACCTTAGATGCTGCCATCACCCCCTCCAATTCAAATGGCTGAGAAACAAGAAAATAAATTGAACGTACAGACATTGTATGATAGGCAGGTGTGGTAATTCACATATATGTCGTCTAACCAAACAGGACAGCATGACACAATTTCACATATATGATGCCTAACTAAACAGGATAGCATGACACAGTTTCAGATATATGATGGATAACTTAACAGGATATAATGGCGTAATTCAACATATGATGAGTACCTAAACATGATGACATGGCAAAACTATATGATGTCTTTCTAAAATAGGTTGGGATGAAATAATTCACATACATGTTGTCTAAGTATACAGGATGGCATGATATAATTGACATATTTGATTCATATACTAAGCAGCTGGCACTCGCATGTATGATCTCTAAACTAAGCAGATAGAATTCAATATTGTGCATATGATGTCTAAACTAAGCAATGCAAGACACCATATGCATTATATGAGAAATATAAACATTGCAACTTAGATCATACACCTTAGGTGGGATATAGGACTGGTCATCTGTCTCTAAATCCTCCTCTGAAGACCTTGTAACCATCGAGATATATGCTTCAACAGGTACCATTGCCTGCTCTGAAGACCTTGTTTTCACTCAAGATTTTCCCATAACCGGCTCAAATGGCTGATACACATGAAGAGTAGTTCAATATACACAGATTGTCGACAGATGGAATACGTAATGAAAAAAAAAGATGTCATGAGATAATTCACATATATGATGCCTGGCTCCATGGCGGTGCATAATTCACATATATGATAACTAGATGAAAACATGGCATTGCATAATTCACATATCTGATATAGAAAGCAAACAGGAGGCACTCACACAAAGCATGTCTAATCTAAGTAGATGGCATGGCAATGTAAGACACCATATGCATGATATGAGGAATATAATGCAGCCAAGTTAGAGCATGTACCTCGGGGGGGTGGAATACAACTGGTCATCTTTCTCTGAATCCTCCTCTAAGGAGCTATCTATAACCAGCAAGAAATCTGCATCGACCGATAGCACTGACTACTCAGAAGACCTTGTTTCCACTACAGATTTTCCCATGACCGACTCAAATGGCTGATGCACAGGAAGAGTAGATGAATGTATAAACATTGTTGACAAATGGAATACATTATGGAAAAAAATAAGGCACAATACAATTCACATATACGATGACTGGCTAAACATGATGGCATTGCATGATTCACGTATATGATGCCTGGCTAAAGAAGATGGCATTGCATAATTCCCATATACTCCCTCTGTTCCTAAATATTGTCTTTTTAGATATTTCAAATGGACTACCACATACATATTTTACAGTGTAGATTCACTCATTTTGTTCCGTATGTAGTAACTTGTGGAAATCTCTAAAAAGACAAATATTTAAGAATGGTGGGAGTATGATATAGAAACCAAACAGGTGGCATTCACACAAAGCAAATCTAAACTAAGCTGATGACATATAAGATGTATAATGTAAGCAATGCAAGGCGCCATATGCATGATATGACCAACATCAGCATGCCAGGTTAGAGCAAACACCTCAGGTGACCAGTCGGCTCCTCAGAGGAATACAATAAAGACAATTTAAGTAATGGCTTGGTAGTGGTGTGACATCACGCCATCAAATACGTCAGCAGATTGGACTTGTGTAAATATTATTCTCTCTACGGTGGTATGTGGAAATTATTTTGCAGAGCCGGACACTATCCTGGTGTTCACAATCTTCTATGAATTATTCGGAGGGAGAACCCGCCTTGCAATGCCGAAGACAACATGCGCACCGGACTCGTCATCATTAAAGCCTGATTCAGGGGCTACTGAGGGAGTTCCGGACTAGGGGGTGTCCGGATAGCCGAACTATCATAATCGGCCGGACTCCAAGACTATGAAGATGCAAGATTGAAGACTTCGTCCCGTGTCCGGATGGGACTTTCCTTGGCGTGGAAGGCAAGCTTGGCGATACGGATATGTAGATCTCCTACCATTGTAACCGACTCTGTGTAACCCTAGCCCTCTCCGGTGTCTATATAAACCGGATGGCTTTAGTCCATAGGACGAATAACAATCATACCATAGGCTAGCTTCTAGGGTTTATCCTCCTTGATCTCATGGTAGATCTACTCTTGTAACACACATCATCAATATTAATCAAGCAGGACGTAGGGTTTTAGCTCCATCAAGAGGGCCTGAACCTGGGTAAAAACATCGTGTCCCTCGTCTCCTGTTACCATCCGCCTAGACGCACAGATCGGGACCCCCTACCCGAGATCCGCCGGTTTTGACACTGACACCTATGCTTTAGACGTAGGCTCTACAGTATGTTATGCTGTGTACCGCACCTGATGTGTGCCTTGCTACATATCTGGCAAGAGGGTACAAAGGTGATCAAGGAGTGGATCACCAGATAGTGGTGAAAATTATCCTTACAGGAATAAGGATATGTTTCTCGGTTATGGAGGTGATAAAGAGTTCAGCGTAAAGAGTTGCGTCGATGCAAGCTTTAACACCTATCTGAATGACTCTGAGTAGCAAACCGGATACATATAGTGGAGCGACCATTTGGAATAGCTCCAAGTGGAGCGTGGAAGTAGCATTTACAATATGACCTAGAGATTTGCGAAATACATATGGATCTGAATGTTGCAAACCCACTGACAAAAACCTCTCTCACAAGAAAAACATGATCAAACCCCATAACTCACATGATGATGTGAACTAGTTTAGTGACACTAGTAAAATCTTTGGATGTTGGTCACATGGCGATGTGACCTGTGAGTGTTAATCACATGGCAATGTGAACTAGATTATTGACTCTAGTGCAAGTGGGAGACTGTTGGAAATATGCCCTAGAGGCAATAATAAATTAGTTTTTATTATTATATTTCCTTGTTCATGATAATCATTTATTATCCATGCTATAATTGTATTGATAGGAAACTCAGATACATGTGTGGGTACATAGACAACACCATGTCCCTAGTAAGCCTCTAGTTGACTAGCTCGTTGATCAATAGATGGTTACGGTTTCCTGACCATGGACATTGGATGTCGTTGATAACGGGATCACATCATTAGGAGAATGATGTGATGGACAAGACCCCATCCTAAGCCTAGCACAAAGATCGTGTAGTTCGTATGCTAAAGCTTTTCTAATGTCAAGTATCTTTTCCTTAGACCATGAGATTGTGCAACTCCCGGATACCGTAGGAATGCTTTGGGTGTACCAAACGTCACAATGTAACTGGGTGGCTATAAAGGTACACTACGGGTATCTTCGAAAGTGTCTGTTGGGTTGGCACGAATCGAGACTGGGATTTGTCACTCCGTGTGACGGAGAGGTATCTCTGGGCCCACTCAGTAGGACATCATCATAATGTGCGCAATGTGACCAAGGGGTTGATCACGGGATGATGTGTTACGGAACGAGTAAAGAGACTTGCCGGCAACAGGATTGAACAAGGTATCGGGATACGGACGATCGAATCTCGGGCAAGTACTATACCGCTAGACAAAGGGAATTGAATACAGGATTGATTGAATCCTCGACATCGTGGTTCAACCGATGAGATCATCGTGGAACATGTGGGAGCCAAGATGGCTATCCAGATCCCGCTGTTGGTTATTGGCCGGAGAGTTGTCTCGGTCATGTCTACGTGTCTCCCGAACCCGTAGGGTCTAGACACTTAAGGTTCGATGACGATAAAGTTTCTATGGGAATTAGTGTGCAGTTACTGAATGTTGTTCGGAGTCCCAGATGAGATCCCGGACTTCACGAGGAGTTCCGGAATGGTCCGGAGGTAAAGATTTATATATGGGAAGTCCTATTTTAGCCACCAGTAAATGTTCGAGATTTTTTGGTATTGTACCGGGAAGGTTCTAGAAGGTTCCGAGGTGGGGCCCACCTGCATGGGGGGACCCACATGAACATGGTAGTGGGGGAAAGGCCCCACACCCCTGGTCAATGCGCACCAAGATCCCCCCTTTGAAGGAATAAGATCATATCCCGAAGGGATAAGATCAAGATCCCTAAAAAGGGGGGATAACAATCGGTGGGGAAGGAAATGATGGGATTTCTTTCCTCCCACCTTTGCCAATGCCCCAATGGACTTGGAGGGCAAGAAACCAGCCCCCTCCACCCCTATATATAGTGGGGAGGCGCATGGGAGCTTCATCTTTGCCGCTGGCGCAGCCCTCCCCCTCTCCAACTCCACCTCCGCCTCGGTAGTGCTTGGCGAAGCCCTGCCGGAGAACTGCAATCTCCACCACCATGCCGTCGTGCTGCCGGAGCTCTCCCTCAACTTCTCCTCTCCCCTTGATGGATCAAGAAGGAGGAGACGTCCCCGGGCTGTACGTGTGTTGAACGCGGAGGCGCCGTCCGCTCGACGTTAGATCGGATCTTCCGCGATTTGAATCGCCGCGAGTACGACTCCCTCATCCGCGTTCTTGTAATGCTTCCGCTTAGCAATCTACAAGGGTATGTAGATGCACTCTCCTTCCCCTCGTTGCTAGATTACTCCATAGATTGATCTTGGTCATGCGTAGAATTTTTTTGATTTCTGCTATGTTCCCCAACAATAAACGAGTACTACTACGCTCTTAAGAGGGAACGTTTAGGTTGTGATCGGTGTGAACTGGTTTGCAATTCAATATAGCGTGGTACTAATACGCTCCTAAGTGGGAATTCGTTTAGGTTTTGATCGGTGTGAACAGGTTTTCAATTCAATATAGCGTGGAGTAATTTGGAATGTGACAAGACGCAAGCTCAAAATTTATTGACGGTTCTAGTTTCGAAGTGCGGCACTATTCCCGGACGGAGTACTCCCTCCTTTCCGGTTTATAGGGCTCAAATCTGAAATTTCATCAACCAAGGCATTTTATGAGTGGAGGAATGTATCTCGTACTTCACAAAACTACTCAAATTAAATACATGCATTAATTTGGATTAATTGCAGTGCATGCATGCGTAGCCACTAGATGAGTAGGAATATTACAGGCATTGGTGTGTTCCTTTTTAATTCTTGCATGCAAAGATTTAATGCGCCTTGAAAACTAAAAATGTGATGGAGATGAGCCCTTTAAATTGGAAAAACAAAAAAGTTGAAATAAGCCCTATAAACTGGAAATGAGGGACTAGTTCTTTTTCTACTCCCTCCTTTCCGGTTTTGTAGGGCTTCTCTCAAAATTTTAGTTTTTCCATTCTATAAGGCTCAATTTGGTTGTTCCCCAACACATGTTCAGATTCCAAGGTGCATTAAATCATTTGCATGCAAGTATTAAGAGAAAATTGACCAATGCATGTACTTTATGCATGCATGCATTGCAGCTAATGCATTTATAAACATAATTTTTTGAGAAAAACAAGAGCATTAATTAGGTGCTTTTGCAAACTACAAAAAATACTGGGTTAATTGGATTAATGCCACTCCAATTCTGGTGATTCAGAAAATTGCCACTTCAATTTGCAAACTTCAAAACATGCCACTCCAATTCTCGGATACATCTGTCGATGCCACTCCGGCCTTTTGAGCTAGTTTTTTAAGAAAAAACGCTGACGTATACGCCCTGTGTTTTCCATTCGACGGAAATGCCCCTGCATCCATCTGTCCAGCCCGTGAATATCTTCTTCCCCTTGTTACTCTCCATGTTTCCGCTCCTCTCTCACCAAGAACGCTAGCCGCTGCCACTGCGCTGCTGCTGTTGCTCCACATCCGGGCCGAGCCCCTCTTGCTACACATCCCCGGCCACGACCGTGCTGCCCCACACCGTCTGTCGCGCCCTGCTGCTCCGCATCTCGTCCCGCCGCCCTGTTGCTTCTCACCGCCGGGCAGGAGTCCCAACCGGCACGCCGCACCCCAACCGCCTTTCCACTCCAGCAGCCCAACTCCCCTCCCCTGCACTATCTCCTGTGGTCCTTCCGCCGAATCTTGCTGCTAGCCTCTTTTGTCCTCACTCCCCCCTACCTCAGCTTCCTGTACTCCATCCGCCATGGCAAGGAGAGATTTTGGGGACATTGGAGGTGGAGGATGGAGCTCGTCATTGTTATTTAGATGATCTGAAGAGTAAGGAGAAACAGAAGATTGCAGGTGGCCTTGTTGAATTTAAGAGGAAGAAAAATGATGCAGGCTGCTTGTCTTTGAATGAACTGAAGATTGTTGAATGAAGAGTGCACAATGGAAGTTCGAAGAGCTAAAGATTGATAGTGCAAAAATATGTGTGTTGTGAAGTGTAAACAGACTGAGAATGCAAAAAAGTATGTGTGATGTGCAGATTTAAGCAGAAAAATGATGGGATCATGCTTGTAATGTGTGCATTACTAGTGGTTGTACTGAAAAAGATGTAACATTTCTATGAATAATGAAGAATGTGTTATTTTCCTGTGCAGAAGAAGCATGATTGTACTGTGCAGAGGAAGCATGAACTTAGTGGGAAAAATGGGCATGACCTCGGCCGAAATACATATAATTTGCATCAGATGACAAGTCATAATATTTTGCATCAATATAAGATCAACCAAAATAGTCTTAAAGCTCTAGTTTGAGCATCAACAGTAGATGAACCAAAATAGCTAAGCTCCAGTTTAAGCAACACACATCAGGGTCTAGTTTGACCATCATGCTGTAGTTGGGCATCACACACACACACAAGTTTAACCTCTAGTTTGAGCACCACACGCATACAAGTTCCAGCTCCAGTTTGCGCATCACACACACATACATTTGTCCAGTTCAAGCAAATTCATCCCCCAAGCCAATAAAGCAAATTTTTCTTGGTTCCTAGAGTTGGCTTGAGAACAGCATCACTAGTAGATGGTGTAACAAACTGCAGTTTTTTGCTCTTCTTCCCTGCAGTTTTCTCCTTTCCAGTACCTTCAGTTTGCTTGCCTTTCCCCTTGACTGGAGTCTATTTCTTGACCGATGTCTTCTTCTACTTAACCGGTGTCTTCTTCTTGACCGTCATCTTTTTCTTCTTGACCGGTCTCTTCTTCTTAACCGGTGTTGTCTTCTCCTTGACCGGCGTCTTCATGACCGGTGTCGTCTTTTTAGCTGACGTCTTCTTCTTGATCGGCGTAGTCTTCTCCTTGACCGGTGTCGTCTTCTCCTTGACCGGTGTCGTCTTTTTAGCCGGTGTCTTCTTCTTGACCGGAGTCTTCTGCCTGTAGGTACATTAAGAGCAAATGTTGGAACTAAGTATTGTGTGTTCATAAATATAATTTGTGGTAAAAGAATGAACATATGTTAGTATTATACCTTTTATAATTTGCTATAGGTTTGTCATCTTCCACAACTTCCTCCTCGGCTGTAGTAGCATCTCTCTTTCTGCACGATAGAAAAATGTGAAATGGTTTAGCAACATGAACCCATTTGACATAAACAAATTTTGTAAGTACAATGGCACCTTTTAGAAGGAGTGTGCTCCATTCGTGGTGGTTCTGCAATAACTAGAGGGAGATTGCAAGTTTTTGCAAAGTGGCCATTTCGACCACATTTTTTGCATTTAACCACTGTCCTTCCTGGGTCTTCAAGAAATCCTCTAATTCTTTGAACCTTGGGCCTTCTAGGTGGCCTTTTCTCTTGTATAGGTGGGTAAACAAGGAATCCAAGGTCAACTTGCTCCCATTGTGTCCTATCAGTCATGGTTGGCAGTGCCCCAGCATAAGCAGCTCGAATTTTTGCCACGCTGTAATACTCATCAACAAAGGAATCAATCTTTGCGCCCCTCGTTGAACAAATGAAAGTCAATGCATGAATGCAAGGCTGCCCAGAAACTTGAAATTTCTGAGGATCACTGGAAATTACTAGCCCTAGTGGACATCCTACAGCCCTGCGGAGCTGCTACATAAACCATACCCAGTTTTCTGTAGTTTCTGAATGAAATACGACATATGCTACATAATACAACCAGTTGTGTCCATCAACTCCGGTCGCTGAAGCTAATTGACCAACAAATTTTCCATTCAGTCCAGTTGCATCTACTCCTATGTATGGTCGACATCTAGCTAAGAAACCATCTATGCAGGGTTTGAAAGCTACAAAGACTATTGAAATAGTAGTTATCTTTTTCCTTTACCAAATCAATCTCAACAATACTACCAGGGCATCTCTTCTCTATCTCTGCTTTCCAATTGAACAAAAACTGAAAACTATCCTCATATTTACCATGCATTTGTTCTAGAGCTATCGTCATACCTGCCCAAGCTTTGGAATACTTCAGCTTGAAGTTGAAGTCACCCTCCAACTTAGTTTTCACTGCCTTTGCTCCCTCTCCTGGGTTTTTCTTCAACCAATCAACAAGCTTCTCTGCAACCCAACCTTGTGTTGTCATTCTTCTGTCTACAAGCTTTGTAGTAGGGCAATTGTGCTCAGAGGGAATCTTCTTTATCTGCACAAAGATGCCATGATTAGTTCACACACACAAAAACAAGATACATGTAGGATATAACAGTCATAAGCGAAAGGTGAGAAAATGCAGAAATAATTACAACATGAGTAAGCATACCATGACAACTTGTTGATCACGCAACCTCGATGCGTGAATGCGCCAAGGGCAACTAGGATATGAGCAATTAGCCATGAATCTAGTAGAATCAGTCCGTACTTTAGCTAGCTCAAAGTCTTATACCACAGCATGATGTCTTATTGCTTTTCTAAAGGTTACAATGTCAGGAAAAAGAGCCCCCACTTTAATGTCAGCAACCTCTTCCTCCTGCTGGATAGGCATGTTAGTAACCTCTTCCTCCTGCTGGATAAGATGCTTAACATCAGAGATATCCATATCATCTTCGGCCTCCTAATCTTCAGCTTTCTCATCAGGTGTTGTAGCCAGTGCTTGCACTATGGCAGGTTCAGGAATGCTAACGCCTACTAGATGTTCATCATCAACTCCAACATACTCCTCCTCGTTATCAAATGGATCGGTGGAAGGATTTTGAAGTTATTGTTGTTGGTCAGTGAGGGAGTCCTGGATTAGGGGGTGTCCGGATGGCCGGACTATGACCTTTGGCCGGACTCCCAGACTATGAAGATACAAGATTGAAGACTTCGTCCCGTGTCCAGATAGGACTTTCCTTGGCGTGGAAGGCAAGCTTGGCAATATGATATGAAGATATCCTCCCATTGTAACCGACTGTATGTAACCCTAGCCCTCTCCGGTGTCTATATAAAACGGAGAGGTTTAGTCCGTATGATGAACAACAATCATACCATAGGCTAGCTTCTAGGGTTTAGCCTCTCTGATCTCGTGGTAGATCAACTCTTGTACTACCCATATCATCAATATTAATCAAGAAGGAGTAGGGTTTTACCTCCATCGAGAGGGCTCGAACCTGGGTAAAACATCGTGTCCCTTATCTCCTGTTACCATCTGCCTAGACGCACAGTTCGGGACCCCCTACCCGAGATCCGCCGTTTTTGACACCGACATTGGTGCTTTCATTGAGAGTTCCTCTCTGTCGTCACCTTTAGGCCTGATGGCTCCTTCGATCATCAACCAAGCCATGGTCCAGGGTGAGACTTTTCTCCCCAAACAGATCTTCGTATTTGGCGGCTTCGCACTGCAGGCCAATTTGCTTGGCCATCTGGAGAAGATCGAAAGCTACGCCCCTGGCCATCAGGTCAGGTTTGGAAGCTTAAACTACACGGCCGACATCCGCGGGGACTTGATCTTTGACTGATTCAAGCCACGGCCGAGCGTGCCGCACATTCATGATGGGCATAATCTAGCTCTGCCACTGGACAGCGCCCAGAGCACTGCTCTGATGTCCGCTCCGGCCATTAGCTCGGAGCCGACTGCGCCAATCGGGGACGGACGGTTGGACGCCGCCCCAGGAGCCGCAATCTTTACGGCGATATAGCCGAATACCAGTCTAGTCCTTTGCGAGGCCTATGACTCCAAGGTGCCAGACTCCGTTCCGGACTCCGAATCTTCCGCACCCCTTCTGATCGAAACTGATTGGGCTCCGATCATGGAGTTCACCGCCGCGGACATCTTTCAGCACTCGCCCTTTGGCGATATCATGAATTCACTAAAGTATCTTTCTTTATAAGGAGAGCCCTGGCCGGACTATGGTCAGCATTGTTGGGCTGCGGACGACGAAGAAATTCGAAACCCACCCACCACCCACTTTGTAGCCACTGTCGATGATCTAACCGACATGCTAGACTTCGACTCCGAAGACATCGACGGTATGAACGCCGATGAAGGAGACAACCAAGAACCAGCACCTATAGGGCACTAGAAAGCCACCTCGTCATATGACATATACATGGTGGACACCCCCAAACCAGGGGATGGCAATGAAAAAACGGAGGACGACCCATCCAAGAAGCAACCCAAGCGCCGACTTCAGTGGCGCCACTCTAAATCCCGCCAAAGAAAAAACTGCGAATCCGGCACTGGAGACAACAACACCCCGGACAGTGTCGAAGACACCCCCCTCGAGCAGGATTCAGCGCAGGAGGATAGAGGAGCCAGCCCTCATGAGAGAGCGGCAGACAAGGAGGTCGAGGACGATAATTATATTGTTGGGGAACGTAGTAATTTCAAAAAAATTCCTACACACACGCAAGATCATGGTGATGGCATAGCAACGAGAGGGGAGAGTGTTGTCTATGTACCCTCGTAGACCGTAAGCAGAAGCGTTATGACAATGCGGTTGATGTAGTCATACGTATTCATGATCCAACCGATCCAAGTACCGAACGTACGGCACCTCCGAGTTCAGCACACGTTCAGCTCGATGACGATCCCCGGGCTCTGATCCAGCAAAGCTTCGGGGATGAGTTCCGTCAGCATGACGGCATGGTGACGATGATGATGCTCTACCGGCGCAGGGCTTCGCCTAAACTCCGCGACGATATGACCGAGGTGGAATATGGTGGAGGGGGGCACCGCACACGGCTAAGGACCGATCCGTAGATCAACTTGTGTGTTATGGGGTGCCCCCCTGCCCCCGTATATAAAGGATCAAGGGAGGAGGAGGCGGCCGGCCAAGGGAGGGCGCGCCAGGGAGGAGTCCTACTCCCACCGGGAGTAGGACACCCTCCTTTCCTAGTCCAACTAGGAGACCTTCCAAGTAGTAGGAGTAGGAGAGAAGGAAAGGGAAGAGAGAAGGGAAGGAAGGAGGGGGTGCGGCCCCTCCCCCTAGTCCAATTCGGACTAGGCCTTGGGGGGTGCGCGGCCTGCCCTAGGCAGCCCCTCTCTCTTTCACGTATGGCCCAATAAGGCCCAATACTTCTCCCGGCGAATTCCCGTAACTCTCCGGTACTCCGAAAAATACCCGAATCACCAGGAACCTTTCCGAAATCCGAATATAGTCGTCTGATATATCGATCTTTATGTCTCAACCATTTCGAGACTCCTCGTCATGTCCCCGATCTCATCCGGGACTCCGAACTCCTTCGGTACATCAAAACTCATAAACTCATAATATAACTGTCATCGTAACGTTAAGCGTGCGGACCCTACGGGTTCGAGAACTATGTAGACATGACCTAGAACTATTCTCGGTCAATAACCAATAGCGGAACCTGGATGCCCATATTGGTTCCTACATATTCTACGAAGATCTTTATCGGTCAAACCGCATAACAACATACGTTGTTCCCTTTGTCATCGGTATTTTACTTGCCCGAGATTTGATCATCGGTATCCAATATTTAGTTCAATCTCGTTACCGGCAAGTCTCTTTACTCGTTCCGTAATGCATCATCCCATAACCAACTCATTTGGTCACATTGCTTGCAAGGCTTATAATGATGTGCATTACCAAGAGGGCCCAGAGATACCTCTCCGACAATCGGAGTGACAAAACCTAATCTCGAAATACGCCAACTCAACATGTACCTTCGGAGACACCTGTAGTACTCCTTTATAATCACCCAGTTACGTTGTGATGTTTGGTAGTACCCAAAGTGTTCCTCCGGTAAACGGGAGTTGCATAATCTCATAGTTACAGGAACATGTATAAGTCATGAAGAAAGCAATGGCAATATACTAAACGATCAAGTGCTAGGCTAATGGAATGGGTCATGTCAATCACATCATTCTCCTAATGATGTGATCCCATTAATCAAATGACAACACATGTCTATGGTTAGGAAACATAACCATCTTTGATTAATGAGCTAGTCAAGTAGAGGCATACTAGTGACACTATGTTTGTCTATGTATTCACACATGTATTATGTTTCCGGTTAATACAATTCTAGCATGAATAATAAACATTTATCATCATATAAGGGAATAAATAATAACTTTATTATTGCCTCTAGGGCATATTTCCTTTAGTCTCCCACTTGCACTAGAGTCAATAATCTAGTTCACATCGCTATGTGATTTAACACTAATATTCACATCTGCATGTGATTAATACCCATAGTTCACATCATCATGTGATCAACACCCAAAGGGTTTACTAGAGTCAATAATCTAGTTCACATCGCTATGTGATTAACACCCAAAAGAGTACTAAGGTATGATCATGTTTTGCTCGTGAGAGAAGCTTAGTCAACGGGTCTGTCATATTTAGAGCCGTATGTATTTCGCAAATATTCTATGTCTTCAATGCTCTGCATGGAGCTACTCTAGCTTAATTGCTCCCACTTTCAATATGTATCCAGTTTGAGACTTAGAGTCATCTGGATTAGTGTAAAAGTTTGCACTGATGTAACTTTTACAACGAACTCTTTTATCACCTCCATAATTGAGAAACATCTCCTTAGTCCTTACTAAGGATATTCTTGACCGCTGTCCAGTGATCTACTATTAGATCAAAATTGTATTCCTTTGCCAAACTCAGAGCAAGGTATACAATATGTCTGGTTCATAGCATAGCATACTTTATAGAACCTATGACTGAGGCATAGGGAATGACTTTTCATTCTCTTTCTATTTTCTACCATGGTCGGGTCTTGAGTCTTACTCAACTTCACACCTTGCAACACAGGCAAGAACTCCTTCTTTGACTGTTCCATTTTGAACTATTTCAAAAATTTAAAGGTATGCATTGATTGAAAAATCTTATCAAGCGTCTTGATCTATCTATATAGATCTTGATGCTCAATGTGTAAGAAGCTTTACCAAGGTCTTTCTTTTAAAGAAATCCTTTCAAACACTCCTTTATGCTTTGCAGAATAATTCTACATTATTTCCGATCAACAATATGCCATTCACATATACTTATCAGAAATGTTGTAGTGCTCCCACTCACTTTCTTGTAAATACAGGCTTCACCGTAAGTCTGTACAAAACAATATGCTTTGATCAACTTATCAAAGCGTATATTCCAAGTCTGAGATGCTTGCACCAGTCCATAGATGGATTGCTGGAGCTTGCATATTTTTTTAGAACCTTTAGGATTGACAAAACCTTCTGGTTGCATCATATACAACTCTTCTTTAATAAATCCATTAAGGAATGCAGTTTTGACATCTATTTGCCAGATTTCATAAAATGTGGCAGTTGCTAACATGATTCGGACAGACTTTAAGCATCGATACAAGTGAGAAAATCTCATCGTATTCAACACCTTGAATTTTGTCAAAAACCTTTTTTGCAACAAGTCGAGCTTTGTAGATAGTAACACTACTATCAATGTCCGTCTTCCTCTTGAAGATCCATTTATTTAACGTGGCTTGTTGATCATCGAGCAAGTCAATCAAAGTCCATACTTTGTTCTCATACATGGATCATATCTCAGATTTTATGGCCTCAAGACATTTCGTGGAATCTGGGCTCATCATCGCTTCCTCATAGTTCGTAGGTTCATCATGGTCTAGTAACATGACTTCCAGAACAGGATTACCGTACCACTCTGGTGCGGATCTTACTCTAGAAGACCTACGAGATTCTGTAGTAACTTAATCTGAAGTTTCATGATCATCATCATTAACTTCCTCACTAATTGGTGTAGTAGTCACAGGAACAGATTTCTGTGATGAACTACTTTCAAACAAGGGAGCAGGTACAGTTACCTCATCAAGTTCTACTTTCCTCCCACTCACTTCTTTCGAGAGAAACTCCTTCTCTAGAAAGGATCCATCTTAGCAATGAATGTTTTGCCTTCGGATCTGTGATAGAAGGTGTACCCAACAGTTTCCTTTGGGTATTCTATGAAGACGCACTTCTCCGATTTCGGTTCGAGCTTATCAAGTTGAAAACCTTTTTCATATAAGCATCGCAACTCCAAACTTTAAGAAACGACAACTTTGGTTTCTTGCTAAACCACAGTTCATAAGGCATCGTCTCAACGGATTTTGATGGTGCCCTATTTAACGTGAATGCGGCTGTCTCTAATGCATAACCCCAAAATGATAGTGGTAAACTGATAAGAGAGATCATAGATCGCACCATATCTAGTAGAGTACGATTACGACTTTCGGACACACCATTACATTGTGGTGTTCCAGGTGGCGTGAGTTTCTGAAAACTATTCCACATTGTTTTAATTGAAGACCAAACTCGTAACTTAAATATTCGTCTCCCCGATCAGATCGCAGAAACTTTTATTTTCTTGTTACGATGATTTTTCCACTTCACTCTGAAATTCTTTGAACCTTTCAACTATTTCAGACTTATGTTTCATCAAGTAGATATACCCATATCTGCTCAAATGATCTTGTGAAGGTCAGAAAATAACGATACTTGCCACGAGTATCAACACTCATTGGCTCACATACATCGGTATGTATTATTTCCAACAAGTCAGTAGCTCGTTCCATTGTTCCGAAGAACGGAGTTTTAGTCATCTTGCCCAAAAGGCACGGTTCGCAAGTATCAAATGATTCATAACCAAGTGATTCCGAAAATCCATCTTTATGGAGTTTCTTCATGCGCTTTACACCGATATGACCCAAACGGCAGTGCCACAAATAAGTTGCACTATCATTATTAACTTTTCATCTTTTGGCATCAATATTATGAATATGTGTATCACTACGATCGAGATCCAACAAACTATTTTCATTGGGTGTATGACCATTTGAAGGTTTTATTCATGTAAACAGAACAACAATTATTCTCTGACTTTAAATGAATAACCGTATTGCAATAAACATGATCAAATCATATTCATGCTCAACGCAAACACCAAATAACATTATTTAGTTTCAACACTAATCTCGAAAGTATAGGGAGTGTGCGATGATGATCATATCAATCTTGGAACCACTTCCAACACACATCGTCACTTCACCCTCAACTAGTTTCTGTTTATTCTGTAACTCCTGTTTCGAGTTACTAATCTTAGCAACCGAACAAGTATCAAATACTCAGGGGTTACTATAAACACTAGTAAGGTACACATCAATAACATGTATATCAAATATACCCTTGTTCACTTTGCCATCCTTCTTATCCACCAAATATTCAAGGCTTTTCCGCTTCTAGTGACCATATCCTTTGTAGTATAATCACTCAGTTTCAGGCTTTGGTCCAGCTTTGGGCTTCTTCGCGGGAGTGACAACTTGCTTGCCATTCTACTTGAAGTTTCCCTTTCTTTCCCTTTGCCCTTTTCTTGAAACTAGTGATCTTGTCAATCATCAACACTTGATGCTCTTTCTTGATTTCTACCTTCGTCGATTTCAACATCACGAAGAGCTTGGGAATCACTTTCGTCATCCCTTCATCCCTTGCATATTATAGTTCATCACGAAGTTCTACTAACTTGGTGGTGGTGACTAGAGAATTCTGTCAATCACTATCTTATCTGGAAGATTAACTCCCACTTGATTCAAGCAATTGTAGTACCCAGACAATCTGAGCACATGCTCACTAGTTGAGCGATTCTCCTCCATCTTTTAGCTATAGAACTTGTTGGAGACTTCATATCTCTCAACTCGGGTATTTGCTTGAAATATTAACTTCAATTCCTAGAACATCTCATATGGTCCATGACGTTCAAAACGTCTTTGAAGTCCCGATTCTAAGCCGTTAGGCATGGTGCACTAAACTATCAAGTAGTCATCATATTGAGCTAGCTAAACGTTCATAACGTCTGCATCTGCTCCTGTAATAGGTCTGTCACCTAGCGGTGCATTAAGGACATAATTCTTCTGTGCAGCAATGAGGATAAACCTCAGATCACGGATCAAATCCGCATTATTGCTACTATCATCTTTCAACACAATTTTCTCTAGGAACATATCGAAATAAACATATGAAAGCAACAACGCAAGCTATTGATCTACAACATAATTTGCAAAATACTACCAGGACTAAGTTCATGATAAATTAAAGTTCAATTAATCATATTACTTAAGAACTCCCACTTAGATAGACATCTCTCTAATCCTCTAAGTGATTATGTGATCCATATCAACTACACCATGTCCGATCATCACGTGAGATGGAGTAGTTTCAACGGTGAACATCACTATGTTGATCATATCTACTATATGATTAACGCTCCACCTTTCGGTCTCCGTGTTCCGAGGCCATATCTGTATATGCTAGGCTCGTCAAGTTTAACCCGATTATTCCGCGTGTGCAACTGTTTTGCACCCGTTGTATTTGAATGTAGAGCCTATCACACCCGATCATCACGTGGTGTCTCAGCACGAAGAACTTTCGCAACGGTGCATACTCAGGGAGAACACTTCTTGATAATTAGTGAGAGATCATCTTAAAATGCTGCCGTCAATCAAAGCAAGATAAGATGCATAAAGGATAAACATCACATGCAATCAATATAAGTGATATGATATGGCCATCATCATCTTGTGCTTGTGATCTCCATCTCCAAACTACCGTCGTGATCACCATCGTCACCGGCGCGACACCTTGATCTCCATCGTAGCATCATTGTCGTTACGCCATCTATTGCTTCTACGACTATCGCTACCTCTTAGTGATAAAGTAAAGCAATTACAGGGCGTTTGCATTTCATACAATAAAACGACAACCATATGGCTCCTGCCAGTTGCCGATAACTTCGGTTACAAAACATGATCATCTCATACAATAAAATATAGCATCACGTCTTGACCATATCACATCACAACATGCCCTGCAAAAACAAGTTAGACGTCCTCTACTTTGTTGTTGCAAATTTTACGTGGCTGCTACGGGCTTAGCAAGAACCGTTCTTACCTACGCATCAAAACCACAACGATAGTTTGTCAAGTTGGTGATGTTTTAACCTTCGCAAGGACCGGGTGTAGCCACACTCGGTTCAACTAAAGTGAGAGAGACAGACACCCGCCGGTCACCTTTAAGCAACGAGTGCTCGTAGTGGTGAAACCAGTCTCGCGTAAGCGTACGCGTAATGTCGGTCCGGGCCACTTCATCTCACAATGCCGCTGAACCAAAGTATGACATGCTGGTAAGCAGTATGATTATATCGCCCACAACTCACTTGTGTTCTACTCGTGCATATAACATCAACGCATAAAACCTAGGCTCTGATACCACTGTTGGGGAACGTAGTAATTTCAAAAAAATTCCTACGCACACGCAAGATCATGGTGATGGCATAGCAACGAGAGGGGAGAGTGTTGTCTACGTACCCTCGTAGACCATAAGCGGAAGCGTTATGACAACGCAGTTGATGTAGTCGTACGTCTTCACGATTCGACCGATCCAAGTACCGAACGTACGGCACCTCCGAGTTTAGCACATGTTCAGCTCGATGACGATCCCCGGGCTCCGATCCAGCAAAGCTTCGGGGATGAGTTCCGTCAGCACGACGGCGTACCGGCGCAGGGCTTCGCCTAAACTCCGTGATGATATGACCGAGGTGGTATATGGTGGAGGGGGCACCGCACACGGCTAAGGAACGATCCGTAGATCAACTTGTGTGTTATGGGGTGCCCCCCTGCCCCCGTATATAAAGGAGCAAGGGAGGAGGAGGCGGCCGGCCATGGGAGGGCGCGCCAGGGAGGAGTCCTACTCCCACCGGAAGTAGGACACCCTCCTTTCCTAGTCCAACTAGGAGACCTTCCAAGTAGTAGGAGTAGGAGAAAAGGAAAGGGAAGAGAGAAGGGAAGGAAGGAGGGGGTACGGCCCCTCCCCCTAGTCCAATTCGTACTAGGCCTTGGGGGGGCGCTCGGCCTGCCCTAGGCAGCCCCTCTCTCTTTCCCGTATGGCCCAATAAGGCCCAATACTTCTCCCGGCGAATTCCCGTAACTCTCCGGTACTCCGAAAAATACCCGAATCACTTGAAACCTTTCCGAACTCCGAATATAGTCGTCCAATATATCGATCTTTACGTCTCGACCATTTCGAGACTCCTCGTCATGTCCCCGATCTCATCCGGGACTCTGAACTCCTCCGGTACATCAAAACTCATAAACTCATAATATAACTGTCATCGTAACGTTAATTGTGCGGACCCTACGGGTTTGAGAACTATGTAGACATGACCTAGAACTATTCTCGGTCAATAACCAATAGGGGAACCTGGATGCCCATATTGGTTCCTACATATTCTACGAAGATCTTTATCGGTCAAACCGAATAACAACATACGTTGTTCCCTTTGTCATCGGTATTTTACTTGCCCGAGATTTGATCATCGGTATCCAATACCTAGTTCAATCTCGTTACCGGCAAGTCTCTTTACTCGTTCTGTAATGCATCATCCCATAACCAACTCATTTGGTCACATTGCTTGCAAGGCTTATAATGATGTGCATTACCAAGAGGGCCCAGAGATACCTCTCCGACAATCGGAGTGACAAAACCTAATCTCGAAATACGCCAACTCAACATGTACCTTCGGAGACACCTGTAGTACTCCTTTATAATCACCCAGTTACGTTGTGATGTTTGGTAGTACCCAAAGTGTTCCTCCGGTAAACGGGAGTTGCATAATCTCATAGTTACAGGAACATGTATAAGTCATGAAGAAAGCAATAGCAATATACTAAACGATCAAGTGCTAGGCTAACGGAATGGGTCATGTCAATCACATCATTCTCCTAATGATGTGATCCCATTAATCAAATGACAACACATGTCTATGGTTAGGAAACATAACCATCTTTGATTAATGAGCTAGTCAAGTAGAGGCATACTAGTGACACTATGTTTGTCTATGTATTCACACATGTATTATGTTTTCGGTTAATACAATTCTAGCATGAATAATAAACATATATCATGATATAAGGAAATAAATAATAACTTTATTATTGCCTCTAGGGCATATTTCCTTCATATATGCCTCCCTCCGAAGAAGAGGCAAGCCTCGACGACGACGAATTCGTCGTGCCAGAGGATCATGTCGAACAAGAGCGTTTCAAACGCAGGCTTATGGCCACGGCAAGCAGCCTCAAGAAAAAACAGCAGCAGCTTAGAGCTGGCCAAGACTTGCTAGCCGACAGATGGACTGAAGTCCTGGCGGCCGAAGAGTATAAACTCGAACGCCCCTCCAAGAGCTACCCAAAGCGCAGGCTGCTACCCCAACTAGAGGAGGAAGCAACTAAACCTACATCACCAGCGCCCGATGCGCCCGATCGACCACCCCGTGGCCGCGACAGAGAGTTCGGCCCTCAACTCAAGCCGCAGCCCGATGCCGCTCCAAAAATATCAAAGCACGGGTAAATGCAACAGACCTGTGAGACATATTGGACGATAAGGCAAGGCAAACAAGATCGATCTACGGATCGCGTGGGCGCCCCACGTCATGCGAGGATAACCGTCACGCCAGATATGATAAATATGGCCAGGCCGAACACAACAGACAAAGCTCATCCGAGCTACGTCGTGATATAGCCTAGTACAGGGGCGCCGCACACCCACTATGCTTCACAGACAAAGTAATGGATCATCAAATCCCCGAGGGTTTTAAACCCGTAAACATCGAATCATATGATGGCAGAACAGATCCCGCGGTATGGATCGAGGATTATCTCCTTCATATCCACATGGCCCGTGGTGATAATCTACTCGCCATCAAATACCTCCCGCTCAAGCTTAAAGGACCAGCTCGGCATTGGCTTAACAGCCTGCCAGCAGAGTCAATTAGTTGCTGGGAGGACCTGGAATCCGCGTTCCTTGACAACTTCCAGGGCACTTATGTGCGACCACCAGACGCCGATGACCTAAGCCACATAATCCAGCAACCAGAGGAACCAGCCAGACAATTCTGGACACGGTTCCTTACCAAGAAAAATCAAATAGTCGACTGTCCGGACGCCGAGGCCCTTGCAGCCTTCAGGCACAATATCCGAGACGAATGGCATGCCCGGCACCTAGGACTGGAAGAGCCGAAATCTATGGCAGCCATCACGACACTCATGACCTGCTTTTGCGCGGGAGAAGACAGCTGGCTAGCTCATAGCAATAACATAACCAAGAGCCCTGGCAATTCAGATACCAAGGACAACAATGGCAGGTCACGTCGCAACAAGCATAGGCGCCACATTAATGGCGACAATACTGAGGATACATCAGTTAATGCCGGATTCAGAGGCTCTAAACCCGGTCAGCGGAAGAAGCCATTCAAAAGAAACCCTCCGGGCCCATCTAGTTTAGACCGGATACTCGATCACTCGTGCTAGATACACGGCACCCCCGAACAACCAGCCAACCACACCAACAGGGATTGTTGGGTGTTCAAGCAGGCAGGCAAGTTAAGTGCTGAAACCAGAGACAAGGGGCTACATAGCGATGACGAGGAGGAGTCCCGGCCGCCGAACAACAGAGGACAGAAGGGCTTCCCCCCGCAAGTGCGGACGGTGAACATGATATACGCAACCCATATCCCCAAAAGGGAGCGGAAGCGTGCTCTCAAGGACGTCTATGCATTGGAGCCAGTCGCCCCAAAGTTCAACCCATGGTCCTCCTGCCCGATCACTTTTGATCGAAGGGACCACCCCACTAGCATCCGTCACGGCGTATTTGCCGCATTGGTCCTAGACCCAATAATTGGCGGATTTCACCTTACTAGAGTCCTCATGGACGGCGGCAGCAGCCTGAACCTGCTTTATCAGGATACAGTGCGAAAAATCGTTATAGATCCCTCAAGGATTAAACCCACAAAGACAACCTTTAAAGGCGTCATATCAGGTGTAGAAGCCAGTTGTACAGGCTCGGTTACACTCGAAGTGGTCTTCGGATCCCCGGATAATTTCCGAAGCAAAGAGTTAATCTTCGACATAGTCCCATTCTGTAGTGGCTATCATGCCCTTCTCAGACGAACTGCATTCGCAAAATTTAATGCGGCGCCGCACTATGCATATCTCAAGCTCAAGATGCCAGGCCCTCGCGCAGTCACTACGGTAAATGGAAACAACGAACGTTCTCTCCGAATGGAGGAGCACACGGCAGCCCTGGCGGTGGAAGTACAAAGTAGCCTCTCAAGGCAATTCTCCAATCCGGGTGTTAAACGTCCGGACAACGTCAAGCGCGCCCGCAGTAACCTACAACAAAACCGACCTGCACGTTCCGAGCAAGCATAGCAGTGCGGCCCCAACCCCAGCCCTCACCAGATGGCGATAGTGGTACCACGCGTACATAATTACGCTTTGGAAATACCATGGGCATAAGGGGAGGGGCTCAACAATGGCACGCCCAGAATGTGGCTCAACCGCACTAGGGGCTCCGTATTTTGCCATTTCCTTTTTTTATACTTTCAGGACGCAACTATCCGGAAGGCCAGTCCGGCAATACACTCGTCGAACACACAATGCAACAGCCAGGGAGAGAACAAGCCACGTCAAATGTTCATGTGGTCTCTATAACGAGCTAAATATCTGTTTTACTTAAAGTCTCGCAGCTTGCCCCTGGAGGGGGACATGTCAAATAATCCTATCTCTTGCTTATCGCACTATTTGTATTGTTCTGCTTTCATAGCAGCCCTTTTTCATAAACAATACATAGCTCTTATCTATTATTGTATTCATCTATTTTTATACAAATGTGTTCAGTCATGACATTATGCAACCGTACACTTTGGTACGGCCAATACACCAGGGGCTTAAGCACCCCACAACATGGTGTGAGAAGACCGAACACTCTCATGAGTGCGGCACCCTGAACTTATAGCATTATATGCATCGGCTCCGAATCATGTCTTGGGTCAATAGTTGGGTTTGACCGGCTCCCATGTTTTTGTACCTTACGTTCCGCAATGTTGGCTAAGGTAGCGCTGGCAGAACTACTGCGATTGTGCCCCAGTTGAGATGGGTTAACACCTCAGTAGAGAAAGCTAAAACTGACCGTCATGATAGTGCTAGAGACCGGTCGCTGTTCGCGAGGTTTTTCGATTCCCTAAAGACTTATGCCGCTTAGAGCGAGGAGCCGGATTTATCTGGCCTAGGCGTGGATAGCGCCCTGAACTCGGTCTTCCGAATACTAGGGGCTTCGCCCGAAATTTAAAATTATAGAATTCTATGGCTAAGTGAGAGTGATAAAGCATTATAAGTCCGATGGCCTTGTTCATTGTGTTGAGCGCCTCCCTAGATGGACCCAAGAATGGGAACAAGAGCGCTCAGGTTTATCCCGAACACCACAGCACTCGTGGCATGGGGGTAGAAGCCGACGACTTGCATCTCTCAGATTCGATAAACGGCCGCACAGAAGGTAATATTTTAAATTAACAAGCGTTGCTTAGCGCATATGAACAAAGTTTTCAGCGTACAGGATAACAAATGCGAGTCTACTCAAAAATTAAATCTTTGGAGCATTCACCCGCTATAATGCGGGCACCCTTTAGGACGCCATTAAAGTACATCTCGGGCTTGCGATACTCCTTGCCCGGTGGTGGCGTGTCCGTCACAAGCTTCTCAACGTCCATCTTGCCCCAGTGCACTTTAGCACGGGCAAGGGCCCGACGGGCACCTTCAATGCAGGCGGAGTGCTTGATGACTTCAATCCATGGACAGACGTCCACCAGCCGCCGCACCAGACTGAAGTAGCTCCCAGGCATGGCTTCTTTAGGCCAGAGCCGAACTATGAGGCCCTTCATGGCCTGTTCGGCCACCTTGTGGAGCTCGACCAGCTGCTTCAGCTGGTCGCTCAGGGGCACCGGATGTCCGGCCTCAGCATATTGAGACCAGAACACCTTTTCCGTTGAGCTCCCCTCCTCGGCTCGGTAGAACGCGGCAGCATCAGACACACTACAAGGTAGATCGGCGAACGCTCCTAGAGAGCTCCGGATTCGGGTAAGTAACAGATAATTCACTTTTACATGCTTGCTTTGCATAAAGAATGCCTTACCCACCGCTATCTTCTTTATCGCCTCGATCTCCTGGAGGGCCTTCTAGGCTTCGGCCTTAGAGGTTTTTGCACTATCAAGAGACAAGGCGAGCTCGGACTCTCGAGTCTTCGAGTCACGCTCCAAACTCTCGTGTTTTTCCACGAGAGATTGGAGCTCTTGCTGCACCTCCGCCACTCGCGCCTCCTGCTTCTCTTGCTCGGTGCGCTTTGCGGCTGCACTGTTTTCGGCCTTGGACGTTGCTTCCTTCAGGAATGCCACCTCGTTCGTGGCCCGTGCAATACCCACGTTATTCCTGTCATTCTTTGCAACCAAATCCTTTCTATAAGGTATTACTTTAATAAGGTATTACTTACCTTTCTTGTCCTCGAGCTGCTTCTTCGTACGGCCGAGCTCGTTCTCGGACCACTCGAGATTCTGCTTCAAAGCGTCGACCTCCGCAGTCAGTGTGGCAGAAGTCAGCAGCGCAGCCTGCATTCGCATATTGACATATTTATGTTAGACTCCTGCGTATATCTTTTTAGATCCTCAGCTCGGCTTTTCTTTCTGAACACCAAACTGAGCATCAGGGGCTACAGTCTATGCGGTAATATTCTTACATATCTTAAAACTTAGCTCAAAACCTGTTAGAAGGCTGGCACAGGCTTCAGTCAGCCCGCTCTTGGTGGACTGAACCTTCTGAATCACTGCACTCATAACAGTGCGGTGTTCCTTGTCGATGGAGGTGCCGTTAAGCACCTCCAGCAAATTGTCCGGCACCTCCGATTGGACGGAGGTCACCGGCGTCGTAGGCTTGCCCTTCTTACGAGGGCACCGCCTGCCGGATTCCGGAACCACTAAAGGTTCCGGAGCAGTGTCCGGCCCAGGGACGGACTTAGACACCTCTGGGTTTTACCCCCTTCAGGCCTGGAATCCGGGAGGTCGCCTTGCGGCGCCTCCAGGACCACCTCCTCCTAGTCTAGTCCCTTTTAGGACTCCACCTCGGCGTCGTCCGCAGGGAGCGGGGAGGAGGCCGTCGGAAGTGAAGCGCTATTCACATCCGACGAATCCAGGGAGCCGCTCGACGAATCGCCGAGGTGAGCCTTGGGCGGACTGCATGATTGAATTCGGCGTCAGAAGGTACCATATAATAGAGGAGCGCCATAAGTTATTCGGGTGTCCGAATACTTACGATTTTGCTAGGGGCTTAACCCTAGATGGCCATTCCTCCTCGCCGTCTTCGGCATCGGAGGCGTAGTCCGGTAGAAGGGTCTTCCCCTTCTTGGACCCTCCAGCCTCCCCAGTTGGGGCGGCCTTCCTTTTCTTTCCTCCCCCCGCTGGAGGGGGAGAGGCTTGTTCTTCTTCCTCCTCCTCGTCTTCAGAGGCGGAGGGTGCTTCGGGGTTTTCAGGCGATGAATCCGACACCACCAGGCGCTGGGAGCTCTTTCGAGTCCCCGTGGCCTTCTTCTTGGCCTTTGTTCTCCGGCACCACGTGAGGTGCCGGAACCAGCAGCTTCGTTAAACGAGCGTCCGCTGGGTCTTCGGGCAAAGGAGCCGGACAGTGGGGCTGTCCGGCCTTCTTCTGCCAGTCCTGTTAAAGGGATGGGAGTTTAGATCCCGCATAGAATCAAATCTATGGAAAACAAATACCGCGTAATGGGAAAATTAAACTTACCGCACTGGCTTGGCGGTTCACGCAGAATCCGCGATCCTCGGTGATGGGAGGGTGGACCTCAGAGCTCTTGAAAAGCACCTTCCAGGCATCTTCGTGCATTGTATCGAAGAGCTTGGACAAAGTTTGGTGCTGAGCCGGGTCGAATTCCCACAGATTAAAGGCCCATCGTTGACACGGGAGGATCCGGCGGAAAAGCATGACCTGGACTACGGTGACGAGTTTGACCTTCCTGTCTATCAGATCTTTGATGCAGGTTTGAAGTCCGGTCACCTCTTCCAAACTACCCCACGACAGGCCCTTCTCTTTCCAAGACGTGAGCCGTGTGGGGATGCCAGATCAGAATTCGGGGGCCACTGCCCATTCAGGGTCACGCGGCTCGGTGATATAGAACCACCCTGATTGCCACCCTTTGATGGTCTCCACTAAGGCGCCCTCAAGCCATGTAACGTTGGCTATCTTGCCCAGCATGGCGCCTCCGCACTCCGCTTGACGTCCGCTCACGACCTTTGGCTTGACGTTGAAGATCTTCAGCCATAGGCCAAAGTGAGGCTGGATGCGGAGGAAGGCCTCGCACACGACGATAAACGCCGATATGTTGAGGATGAAGTTCGGGGCCAGATCGTGGAAGTCCAGGCCATAGTAGAACATGAGCCCCCAGACGAACGGGTGAAGAGGAAAGCCCAGTCCGCGGAGGAAATGGGGGAGAAACACGATCCTCTCATGGGGCCTTGGGGTGGGGATGAGTTTCCCCTCATCTGGAAGCCGGTGCGCGGTGTCGCCAGACAAGTATCCGGCCTTCCTTAACTTTTTTATTTGCCCCTCCGTGACGGAGGAGGCCATCCATCTACCTCCCACTCCGGACATGATTGGAGAAGGTTGAGGTGGGAAGTGCAAACTTGGGCGCTGGAGCTCGAGTGCGCAGGGATGGATAAGCAAAGGAGGAAGAAGGCATAAATGGAAAGGGTGGATCCTTATCCCCTTATATGGGCGGTCGAAACTATAAGCCCCCACCTGCCTAATAAAACTCGCTTATCTCCCAAGCGCCGCGGTTAATGGCGCGGTTGGGTTACCCACGCCCGTATTGATGAGAATCCCGGAATAAGGGGACACGATCTCTGCTTTGACAAGACGTGCCAAGGAAACCGCCTCGCTAAACATGCTGAGGTGGAACAGTAAAACGATTCGAATAAAGGCTTGGCCGTGGCGTGATGTCACGCTGCGGAACGCATCAACAGATTAGATTTGTGCAGATATTATTCTCTCTGCGGTGGTATGTGGAACTTATTTTGCAGAGCCGGACACTATCCTTGTGTTCAACATCTTCTATGAAGTATTCTTAGGAGGAACCCGCCTTGCAATGTCGAAGACAATTTGCGCACCGGACTCGTCGTCATTGAAGCCTGGTTCAGGGGCTACTAAGGGAGTCCTGGATTAGGGGGTGTCCGGATGGCCGGACTATGACCTTTGGCCGGACTCCCGGACTATGAAGATACAAGATTGAAGACTTCGTCCCATGTTAGGATAGGACTTTCCTTGGCTTGGAAGGCAAGCTTGGCGATATGATATGAAGATCTCCTCCCATTGTAACCGACTCTATGTAACCCTAGCCCTCTCCGGTGTCTATATAAACCGGAGAGGTTTAGTCCATAGGACGAACAACAATCATACCATAGGCTAGCTTCTAGGGTTTAGCCTCTCTGATCTCGTGGTAGATCAACTCTTGTACTACCCATATCATCAATATTAATCAAGCAGGAGTAGGGTTTTACCTCCATCAAGAGGGCCCGAACCTGGGTAAAACAATGTGTCCCTTGTCTCTTGTTACCATCCGCCTAGACGCACAGTTCGGGACCCCCTACCCGAGATCCGCTGGTTTTGACACCGACAGTCAGCATGTGGCACATTAGGCTGGCTTGTACTTCCAACCTCTGATGTGACACTCTCAACTATAGGAGGCGGTGCAGGCTGAGTTAGCGTTGTTGGACAATTAGTAGTGTCGGTCTGGAGGTATGCTTGTGCATCATTCGGCTGGATTATATTTGCATGATTTTGAGTGCCCATGACCAATGGATCATCATTAGGCACAACACTAATAGGAACAAAATCTGCAATTTTTTATCCACCATTGAATACACTCGATCCAATTACATCCACAACTACCACACTAAGTGGCACTTTCAGCTCAGCTGCATACATATCAAACATCAAGTAGTGCTGCTCATCATGCAACAGCCTGACATTTTCACCCAACACTTTGTCAAAATATGAAACTTACACCCATTGATTAGTGCCAATGTTCAAGTCCAAAGCTAGCTGGCGTGTTAATGCATCAACGCTGAACTTTTCTACGACTACAGTCCATAGCAAATTCCTTCCCTTCACATAAATCTTCCTACCATCAGGACTTGTACAGAAAAAGGCCTCCACCACAATTTGTAAATTGAAAGCATTGCTGCCACTGTACCTATGAAAATCATATGGGTAATCAAACATCGACAATTGGGGAAGAACTAAACACACATGCAACAAATCGGTGGAACTTGAGCATTTTTTTCTACAAACTTACTGAGAATTCGGGGCCGAGGATGACATTGTTGTGGGGTTACTTCGAATCTTCGACAGTGGCGCTCGAGGATGCGCGATTCAAGTGGCCTCCTGCATGGCCACCGCCATGCTCGCTTGCTGGTGGTGGGGCGCTCAACAGCAAGGCGTCGTCTGGGGCTCCTGCCCGGCCAGGGGAGAAGCAACAGGACGGCGGCACCGGGATGTGGAGCAGTAGGGCACGGTCGAGGATGTGGAGCAGTAGGGAGGAGGCTCGGGATGCGGGGGAGCAGGGCGACGGCGGCTTGGGTTCTTGGGAGAGAGGAGGGAATGAAGAGAGGAACGTGAGGAAGACGATAGGCACGGGGCTCGACCGGTGAATGTTAACCAGATGGATGCAGGGGCATTTCCGTCCAATGGAAAACACAGGGCGTATACATCCGTGTTTTTTCTTAAAAAACCAGGTCAAAAGGCCGGATTGGCATCGACAGATGTATCCGAGAATTGGAGTGGCATTTTTCAAAGTTTGCTAATTGGAGTGGCATTTTTCTGAATCGCCAGAATTGGAGTGGCATTTATCCAATTAACCCAAAAATATTCCACAACTCACCATCTTGATTGGTGAGATTTTTGAATTAAGCCCTATAAACTGGAAAGGAGGGAGTATTGTTGTGTACGTGCAATAACTGGCACCGTTGTATACATATCTTACGGTTAATGGGGCGTTCGACAGGAATAGCCACGTGGCGAGCTCTAGGCTAGTCTTTTTTTCAGACGCATTAAACCTTTTTCTCGGGACTTCTCGCACGCACCATCGTGCCACCCACAAAAACTTGTACTCTGAGTTTAGTAGTACGTTATACAGGAAGAGAAGAGGTGCACGCACGCACTCGTCCTCTCACACACGCATCTGTTTTTTCTCGAAAAGGAGGATGATGACGCCCGGCCTCTGCATCTGGGTGACACACACGCATCTGTAGCTACAAATTGTAGTGTTCTCAACCATCCGATTGGCTCTATCATGGATGTACCTATATACTAAAACATGTCTAGATACATCTATGTTCTGACAAATGGAAGGCATGTATTGTGGAATGGAGGGAGTGCTTGTCATCAAAATGTATAAAAAGGGACGTATCTAGAACTAAAATATGTCTACATACATCTCCTTTTATCCATTTTGATGAAAAGTAGTACTTCTTACCCAAAGGTACTTTATATCAACCAGACACAAAATATCCGTTTGATTGTTGGAAATTACTGATCTGATGTCGAAGTAATTGCTGCATTGCCACCAAAACCCACCATTTCTTAAGCTACAGTAGACTAATGTAATCCCTATATTAGCATATTACTAAGATAAACAGAAGGCACTGTAGAAACATTTAGGACGTGAGCTTGTCAATCTGAATGTGGAGGGACACAAGCTTAGCCCCGGCCAGCAGCTTGGGCGAAACTGTCAAGAAGGTCAGCTCCTGCATGTCGACGTCGCTGGGATCCTTGCTGCTTGTCACCTCCATTTCCACCTTGACGGTGTCGGTCGTGCCTTTGGGCTCCCCCGGCGAGCCGTTCGCCCACAGCTTGGACACGTAGTGCGGCATTGGGGATGCCCCCGCTCTGATGCAGATGACCGATACGGCGATCCGTGTGCCGATGTCGAGCACGCCGCCGACCAAGAAAAACACGCGGCGGTCCTCCTCCGCAAACAGCAAGAGTCGTGGCTCCGACAGTGGCACTTGCAGCTGGAGAACCTTGCCGTACTGGATCCTATGCACGGGCATGGGATGCGCGGTGCTGATGTGGTGGTAGAGCGCCGGCGGCGGGCCTTCGTAGCCGCATATGGCCACGGGGCATTTGCAGGGGGCGAGCGGACACACGCTCTGGTGATCGGCGAGCTTGTGGTAAGTGACGTGGAGCCCACAGCCTTCGTGCGGGCACTCCACCCTCACCGACAAAAGGACAGAGTCCACCACCGTGTTCCGCACGTCGAAGCCACCACCGCGCTCACACTTCTGGCACCGCCACTGGTTCCCGGGGCGCTCGGCGCGACAGTCCGCGCAGGCCAGGTGCCCTATCAAGAAACCTGCACCTTGCTCAATCAGCCGAACGGACAAGGTGTATTCGAAGCTCATACACTGGAGGAGTCAAGGGGCGGAGGCACAAGGGGCAGTGGAGCACGGTGAGGTCCATCGAGACCTTAGAGAGCTCCATCGTCGGGTTCTGTTCGGTCTGCATGATCTCGCCCTCCTCGTGCACAACCATCTCTCGACTTGGGCCGGGGTATTACAAAGCTTTACCGTCACATATTTTATACTACTCCCTCCGTCCCAAAATTCTTGTCTTAGATTTGTGTAAATACGGATGCTCAAGTCACATTTTAGTATTAGATACATCTGTATCTAGACGAATCTAAGACAAGAATTTTGGGATGGAGGGAGTACTTCAAGGTGCATTAAATCAACACATGCAAGTATCAAAAGGAGAGTCATGGCATGCATGCATGCGTTGCAATTAATGCATCGGTAAATGCAAATTATTGAAATATATCGAGTGTAGTGCTTTGATGTGTCGCGTCAACTTGTACATCAATGAGAAGTTTGATTATCCTCTCCCTTGCGGACTTAACTGCACCTACCTTTGGCCCACCTGTCATCCATCAAAGGCAGGAGCATCCCTCCCTCGCCCATGAGCGTGGTGGCTGGCAAGACTAGGAGAAGCTTTCGCTACACGCTCTCCCTCCCGCACGCGGTGGACATGCAGATGTTCAATCGGTGTCAGATGGCCAGAAGCGTACTGTAGTACTCCTCTAGTGCAGTAGTACTCCATCATTGTTCGACTTCGCGAAGAGGCAAAGAGCCAAGTGCAGTAGTACTCCACCAGAGTATTCTAGGATAGTGTGTATCGTGCCTGAAAGCTTAAAATCGTTGGGGTCGGCTCCATGCTATGTGGCCATCTCGAAGTTTTTTAAAAAAATTAAAATAGTCTTATGGCCCTACCTGTCACCCTGGTGACTGTCGTTTGCACGCTCATCTGGTCAAGACAGGACTATATATTTTAATTTGTTTTTTCGAAAAGGGGGGACTCCCCGGCCTCTGCATCAGAACGATGCATACGGCTACATATATTTTAATTTGTGGTGGGTAAATGTTAGAGGTTGCAGCAAATATATTGTACGTTGTGGGTCTTTCAGCCAAGTTTAGAGGCAAGCATGTGGGGCCAGTGCTATGATGTGTCGCAAGCGAGGACATGCTTTTGCTTAGTAGTACTTCTACAACAAGCTATCCGTCCCGCTCGCGGTGGACAGACAAGCAGCAGTGGATTCGACACTGTAGAAGCAGTAGTAGTAACATCATTATTTGTCTTCTCGAAGAGGCAAAGAGCCAAGCGCAAACGCAATGTTGCAGTTGCGAACATTGGAGCACGGATATAGCCAGGCTCTTGCATGAGACAAAGTTGCTATGTGAGCCCACTATTGTACCAGTACGTACAACTACTTGCTAGTATAGCACTATAAACTAGAAAGGAGTATTTGCCCTTCTAGAGATTTCAACAAGTGACTAGACTACACCGAGACGAAGTACATATGGAGCAAAATGAGTGAATCTGCACCGTAAATAAATACATACTAGTTCTATCATTTTCCTCTCCAAGGTGCACAATATTGAGTATACTAACTAGTCTCTTTTTGACACGCATTTACGTTTTCTTTGACACAGTATAGACGCAAGCGCTCATATACACGCGCATACACTCACCTCTATGAACGCAAACACACACGCGACACTATCATTTTGAAATTTACAAAGTCACCATAGGCACCTCATCATCGACGGGTCCATAGGTGCTTGAATGCCAAGGACGGAGAGGGTAGCGGTTCCCGAGACGTTGAACGGTCAATGATGCATCCTCAATTACATGCAGAGGGAATTAATTGGAGAAGCAGAATATAACCAGCATGATGTGAATGCAATAGAGTTTGGACTCTCATATAATAAAGGCGCCCCACCACTCCAATCCATCTACTCCCAAGTCTCTGTGCAACACTGCTCACTCCAATCCAAGACCATGTGACCAGAAGACACAAGCACCTATCGAGGCGATGGACACGAGCGGCAGCCGGCGGTGGCAAATCATCCAAGGCGCCGACCTACGGCCCCGCACCGTGCAGCATTTCCAAACGGTGCTGGTGACCGCAGGCATCATAGCCCTCGTTGACGCTGGCTTCGCCTCTCGCATGAACGACATGATGGTCAACTCCATCCGCAAGTTCACCACCGTCAAGAAGCGTGCGGACGACCATACCGTACTGCTCCAGCCCGCACGCCCAGGCTCCTCATTGCCTGCCACCCTCATCGTCCTCCATGGTGACGAACTCTTTCAAGCCCTGGTGGCCCTGTAGGTGCCGGAGGTCGCGGCGAAGAATGTGCACCTCGACTTGCACATCCCCGCCTACGAGGAAATCGTCAACATAGGCCACTACAAGGCAAGCAAGGTAGAAAGATGTTGGCCTTCTTCCAGCGGCTGGAATCTTTGGGCGCCATTGTTCAGAAGCACGTCGACCTGGCCATGAAAGCCGCTGCTACTTAGGCGTCGTTCGGTGGGCCGGCACCCTGAGTCAAGGAGGTGGACGTCGTTGATGGATGCATCTCTTCTTATTGCCTCATGTAACCAGCACTGCATCGCCTCGTGGCCTTAATGTTTTATTAGTATAGTACTCCCTCCGTTCCCAAATATAAGTCTTTCTAAAGATTCCAGCAAGTGACTACTACATACGGAGCAAAATGAGAGAATCTACACTCTAAACTATGTCTACATACATCTGTATGTTGCATTCCATTTGAAATAGTATATAAAAAGGCTTATATTTATGAACGGAGGGAGTATATGGCATTTTTATTCCAGTCGTAACGTTTCACTGTTAGGTGGGGCTGCAGTTGAGCAAACCCACCTCGCCCACCGGGCGTCGGCCGAGTTTAGAATTAGAAGAGAGAAACTAGGGAGGAGAGCTAGCGGTAGCATGGATGCTGTTGTCAGATGGGACTCGTGTTTATAGAATAGGAGTACTGAGCACTCGTGCCTCTCTTTTTTTGAGGGAAAAATTAGTCGTATGTCTAGTACTCCCTCCGTCCCAAAATTCTTGTCTTAGATTTGTGTAAATACGGATGTATCAAGTCACGTTTTAGTATTAGATACATCCGTATCTAGACAAATCTAAGACAAGAATTTTGGGACGGAGGGAGTACCACTAGTTGGGTGCGTGCGACCTATAGCTGTCATCACATTAGGTCTCCTTTTTGAACCACGGCTACGCTTCACAGCACATATTTTTCACGCATGTATCCTCCTATATGTACTCGTAGGCTATTTCCACGTGCTCCCATTCGCCGACATGTGGGACATAGAGCATCTGGGTCGTAGTGCATGCACGACTCGGAGCATATGCCGGGGTACTTTACATTTCAAACCTCACGATGCAACCCCCCCCCCAGAAAAATAAATAAATGAATGAATTACTACATGAAACCGGATTATTTTCGTGGAAACCGGAGCATGTTCATTAAATATTGGACGTAACACGTTTATAAAAAATGACCAGACCTAAACCAGTCTAAGGGCCTGTTTGATTTTTCCCACAAAAAAAGGGCCTCTTTGATTCGCAGGATACTGAAAACACAAGAATGGGGAAAGTATGATGGCGATGAACCGAGACGAGGAGAACTCTAACTCAGTTAGAGGTTAGAGTTAGATTCTAACCCTAAACTAACTCTAAACCAACGTGGTGTATGGGTGGCAGGGTTAGATTGACAATAAATGCTCTATCTCAATCATTTGACTACTTTGGACCCTATTTCCTGCCGGATTTGGAGGGTGCTTGGATACGTTTTAGTTCCTTGAATAAAAGTAGTGGGACTAAAACTTGCTAGCCTCACCCATGCTTGGATCTCTACTATCTAAAAGAAACGTAAGGTTCCCTCTCCCCTCTTACGTCGCTCCCTTTCGTCGAACTCTCCCTCTGGGAATCGTTCCCTCCAGCCACGTCGTCGTTCCTTATGTTCCCTGTTTTTCTTTTTTCTCAAACCCAGTTTTGTGCGTCAAGGAAAAAAAACGTAACCCTTCCCCCGATCCCAGCTGCCCGCTCCTCAAGCCGTCCGCTCGTTCAGTCGCCTTCCTGTAAGGGTTTTCACGCCTCCATAGGAGTGGCGGCGGCCGCGGTCGCGGCCGGTCACACTTTTGCCAAGGGCAGGGACGAAGTCAATTAGGGCATGAATGCAAATCAAGGCCGCTCCACCACTCTTATCGGAGCAGTGGCAGCACCAGATTCGACCGGTCGAGGTGGACAGAGCTGGAGCCGAGGTCCTCCATGTCAACTCCCCTAGCCGGCTGTACTCCCCTAAGAGCGGTCCTCCCTTGTCACGACGGCCTCGTTTGCCAACTTCCCTTACCGATGATGCTCTTCAAACTTCAAGCTCGTACTACAACCACCTCCTCTACGCAGGTACTCCAATTACTCCCCATGGCGAAATTGGCTTTCACAGATGCTTGTTAGATAGGTAGAAATCATTTTTTAGTTCTTTTTTGAACGGGAGATGGGAAAAGATCATCATATGAGAAGTGATCATGCTTACAGCAAGGGCGGTGCACACACACATACATGTCATCTTGACTTCACTTGCGATCATCCTGTCCATCGGTCTGGTCCTTGCGATACTGCACATGCCATGTTGATCTCAATCAAGTACATAACTGAGCAATCTCGAACATCACATGTGTTACCATACTCCTTAATCGTTTATACCACGACCTAGATGTATGAACCTACCCCATTGTGGCTGCCTACGGGAAGATGTCTATGATGATGAGGGAGTAGAGATTTGTGTTTATTGGATTGAAACAGATGGCGGTACGGCGCGTATGTGCTAACGTGGCCTCCCTTCCCATCAACACAACCGTTTCTTACAAATTTCTGTAGTACATTAATCTTCTACAGTTCTGCAGGATTCTGTTGTTTCCTATTTGCATTTGGGTGAAAGCAAAAAAATACTTTGGGAAATTTTGTTGATGTAAAATATGCCATATGTTTGATCATTGAAATTATATACCCCTAATGATATAATTAATTGTGGTCAACCTTCGTATGACTGAGTTATACATGTAATCCCAAAAACATAAAAATTGGTGCATATTTAAGTATTGTTCAAAATTTTATTTTTACCATGTTGTATTAGTTAACGTGCATTGCGCACATGCATGAGTACTGTAAAAATGTTCAACCAACAAAATGAAGTTACTATCTAAATTTTTATTTAATTGAATGCATTCTTATAACTGATTCATATGTTAAGGGTAAGTCAAATGTACTATTGACGATGGTGTCAAGCTTGAATTGGGAGTTGGATGTAGAGGATGGAGGAAGAATAACAAGATAGTAATTGGGAGGTAAAAAAAGAGGGAACACTCAGACAACGCACGGTGCTTGATGTGCGCAATTGGAAGAAGAAGAATATTTATGTCCCATTGCAACGCACGGGCAATTACCTAGTACAAATACTAAAGAGACTAAAACCAAGTTAATGAGCATTTATTATCCTCCAAACCCTCCAATCCAGAACTCGCCTATGTTAAAGGAGAGGAGTTAAATGAGGAGAGAGAGGACTAATCCACATTTTAGTAGAGGTACCCCTAACTAAAACTTTTTAGTCTCAAGACTGGTTTTAGCTCCACTTTAGTCAGGGGTGCTTGGAACTCTCGCCTCTTAAAGAGACTATTTTTTGTCAGACTAAAATAAGTCCCTTGGATCCAAGCACCCTCTTGGTGTGGCCGGTTCTTTTGTGGCCTTCTCCCGCTCACAATTGACATAAATGAACCATCTATACAAATCAAGCAGGCAAAACATGATAATTTTTAGTTTGTCCATACAAATGAGATATCCCACTAAAACATACAAGTCGTCAATCAAGCTTCACAAAATAAAAAAACACTTCATGAAACAAAGAATGAGCAAACTCATCACGGAAGTCATTTGTAACACCCCGGATTCATTGCGCCAGGTGTCCGCCAGTTATTTGCCGTTGTTGCCATGTCTTTGCTTGTGTGTTGCATTTTGTGATGTCATCATGTGCATTTCATTTTGCATACGTGTTCGTCTCATGCACCCGAGCATTTTCCCCGTTGTCCGTTTTGCAATCCGGCACTCCTATGTCCTCCGGTGTCCCCTTCTTGCCTCTCTTCGTGAGCGGGTGTTAAACTTTCTCGGAATGGCCCGAGGCTTGCCAAGTAGCCTTGGTATAGCACCGGTAGACCGCCTGTCAAGTTTCGTGCCATTTGCAGGTCGTTTGATACTCCAACGGTTAACCAGGTAACCGCAAAAGCCCCTTTCATCTTGCAGCCCAACACCCCTCCTAAGTTGCCCAAAACCCAGCAAACTCTCCTCCATGCTCTCGGTCGTTCGATCACGATCGTGTGGGTGAAAACCGTGCTCCATTTGGACTCTCCTAGCTCCCAGAATCTAGAAATATGCCCCTCCCCCCGAAATTCGCGGATGAATTCTCACGTCCGCGCCGCCGCACCCAGCCAGTCAGATCCCGCCATGTGGCGTCCTTCACCGTGCCGCGCTGCAGGCCCGCTCGGCCCTTGCGGGGCCCACCTAGGCCCGAGCCGCCCGGCCGCGGCCCGCGCTCCGCGCAGCCACCGGACCCCGCCATCTGCTCCCACTCACCGGAGCCGCTTCGCCCCGCCGCCCGGCGCCCAGCCGCGGCCATGGCGCCTCGACCGCCACCTTCGCCGGCGCGCGCGCTGCCCGCGCCGCCCGTCCATGGCCCCGAGCCCTTCCGAGCTCCTCCGGCCGGCGCGCCTCGCCAGCCGCCGCCGCCCGTCGTCTCGCCTCTCCACTGGCCGGCGCCACGCCGCTTTGGCCTCCCCGCCGCCGTACCTCGCCATGGCCTCGCCTCCCGAAGCCCCCTCCTCCGCCGGCGCCGCCCAACTCTGGTGAAGCTCGGGATCCGCGCCAGATCCAGATCTGGGATGAGGTTGATGCTACAGAGAGATCCATGCATATTTTAAGATACTTCAGTAAGGATGTTTGGAACATATGGTTTTTATCTAGCCATTCATGCCCCTGTTTGCAATTATGGAGCAGTCTAGCATGTCATTTACTTGCTCTACTTTTGGTACAAAATGTTTCCTGGCAGATTGTTTACATGTTATTCAATTTTTCCAAGGTTGTTGTAGTTGATCCTTGCATGCTATGAACTTGTTCTTGCCTTGGTTTGTTTCATAAACATGTCTTCTTGCTGATGCTTTGCTTATCTTGTCATGCAATGACTTGTGGTGAGTGAATGCTTGTTAAGTAGTGTACTTGCTGTTGCTGTTTTGGTAGGCTGAATCTGTTATTTCGTGATGCTATGTAAACCTGCTGCTACAAGTCATTCCATGCATAATCTGGAGATGTTCATTAAGGGTGTTTTGTTATACATGTCATGCTCTATCCATCCATGCCCCTGGTTGCATTTATAGCCTGCTGTAACTTGTTGTAATCTTGCTCTAAAGTTGCTAAATAATGTTGCTGTCAGCCTGTTAACATTAAGTTCAGTTGTTGCCATGATTGTTCCTTGTGATCCATGCACCCTATGAACTTGCTCTTTCCATGCTTAGCTTCATACACATGCCTTCTTACTGTTGGTTGCCTTGCCATGCCATGTATTGCTCTGTGGTGAGTGGTAGTAGCTCACCAATATGCCTTCTTATTGTTGTTCCTGCCATGTTTGAATCTGTAATATAAATTGCCATGTTTACATGGGTGCCATCATATCTTCTGATCCTTTTTGGCTCATGGTCAGTAAAGGACTTTTGTTCTATGGGTTTAGTAGATTCATGCCATGTCTTTGTTTGCCATGTTAAGTTCCTGTAACATGTTGTTTTATAGCTCTGAACATTGCAACTTGATGTTAATTTCTTCAAAGTCTAAACTGATATTATTTGCAATCTTGCCATGTGTGTTTGAGCATGTTCTAGTGATTTCTGAAGATAGCTTAGTGTTCATATTTTGTCATGCTTGACCTGTACATCATGCCCATGCCTTTTGTTTTCTTGTTGAGGTCCTGTAGCATGTTGTTTTGATGCTTGCAATATGCCTAGTTGCTGTTTTGGACAGCTTGTCCTTATAACTTATTTCATGTGTGCGTGTTGAACCGTTGCTCCGTTTTGAGCGTGCTCTATATGAAACTTTCTTGATTTTGCATGTAGTTTCATATTATCATGTTGCATCCTTGTTTTGAGGTGTTTGCTTTATGTTTGTATGCATTTTGCATCAATGCCATGTTTGACTTGTTTTGCTCATATCTTCTAGGCCGTAGCTCCGAACTAAATTAACTTTATATGTAACTTGACTAGAATCTCGTGTAGATCATCTTGGTACATCTTAACTTGCTGTTTAACAACTTGCACATAAGGTTTGTTCAGATCTGGACCAACTTCGAAATTTGCATATGAGGACTTACCGGAATTGTTATATGTTGTTCCTGGTCTCATTTAAACTTGCGTTGATGTGTTGCTCTTGTTTGCATCATCTCTTCCATGAGTAGCTTCATGTAGCCTTGTCATGCATCATGCTTGTTGTGCATCATGTCTTGTCTATGTGTGGTGTGTTTACTATGTTGTGTGCTTCTTCTCGATAGTTCCTGTTTCGTTGCAAACGTGAGGATTCGTTCGTCTACGCTTGGTTCGTCTTCGTGGCTTCATCTTCTTTATGGACTCATTCTTCTTACTTGCAGGATTTCAGGCAAGATGACCGCTACCCTGGATCTCACTACTATCATTGCTATGCTAGTTGCTTCATTCTATCGCTTTGCTGCGCTACCTATCACCTGTTTATCAAGCATCCCATATTGCCATGAACCTCTAACCTTTGACACCTTTCCTATGCAAACCATTGTTTGGCTATGTTACCGCTTTTGCTCAGCCCCTCTTATAGCGTTGCTAGTTGCAGGTGAAGTTGAAGATTACTCCATGGTGGACAGGATTTTGTTGGGATATCACAATATCTCTTATATTATTAATGCATCTATATACTTGGTAAAGGGTGGAAGACACGGCCTTTTGCCTAGTGTTTTGTTCCACTCTTGCCGCCCTAGTTTCCGTCATACCAGTGTTATGTTCCCAGATTTTGTGTTCCTTACGCGGTTGGGTGATTTATGGGACCCCCTTCACAGTTCGCTTTGAATAAAACTCCTCCAGCAAGGCCCAACCTTGGTTTTACCATTTGCCTCACCACCACCTATACCCTTCCATTGGGTCGGCCAACCCGAGGGTCATCTTTATTTTAGCCCCCCCCCTCCCCCGGGCCAATGCTTGTCTAAGTGTTGGTCCGAAACGAGTAGACTGCGGGGCCCCCTTGGGGAAACTCGAGGTCTGGTTTTACTCGTAGGATGTCTCATCCGGTGTTGCCTTGAGAATGAGATATGTGCAGCTCCTATCAGGATTGTCGGTGCATCGGGCGGCTTTGCTGGTCATGTTTTACCATTCTCGAAATGTCTTGTAAATCGAAATTCCGAGTCTGATCAGGTCTTCCTGGGAGAAGGTATATCCTCCATTGATCGCGAGAGCTTATCATGGGCTAAGTTGGGACACCCCTGCAGGGTTTAAACTTTCGAAAGCCGTGCCCGCGGTTATGGGCAGATGGGAATTTTTTAATGTCCGTTTGTAGATAACTTGACACCTGATCCGAATTAAAATGCATCAACCGCGTGTGTAGCCGTGATGGTCTCTTCTCGGTGGAGTCCGGGAAGTGAACATGGTCTTTGGGTTATGTTTGACGTAAGTAGGAGTTCAGGATCACATCTTGATCATTGCTAGTTTCACGACCGTTCCTTTTGCTCTCTTCTCGCTCTTATTTGCGTATGTTAGCCACCATATATGCTTAGTCGCTGCTGCAGCCTCACCACTTTAACCCTTCCTTTCCCTTTAAGATTTGCTAGTCTTGATACCCATGGTAATGGGATTTCTTAGTCCTCGTGGCTCACAGATTACTACAACAACAGTTGCAGGTACAGGTTGTGCGATGATCATGACGCGAGAGCGATGCTTGCTTGCATTGAGTTCTTCTTCTGCTTCTTATTTGATCAGGGGATAGGTTCCAGGTCGGCAGCCTGGGCTAGCAGGGTGGATGTCGTTTGAGTTTCTGTTTGTGATTCATCCCTAGTCGGATGATGCTCTTATGTATTGTGATGTTGTATTCGTGCTGCATTGTATGCCTTATGTATGTATCCCCATCTTTTATGTAATGTTGATGTAATGATATCCACCTTGCAAAAGCGTTTCAATATGCGGGTCTATCCTTGGTGGGACCTTCGAGTTCCTTTTGGATATGGTCGCATATTGGGCGTGACAAGTTTGTATCAGAGCCTCGACCGACCCTAGGAGCCCCCTTGATTGATCGTGTAGTTTGGCCGTTGTTGAGTCTAGAAGAAAACTATTTCCGGAGTCTAGTTATATCGGAGAGTAGGAATTCTTTTTACTCCTCAGCCCCTTCGTCGCTCTGGTAAGGAATCTTGACGTAGGTGTTTTGAATTACTCCTCTTCCCCTTTCAAATTTTCTTTAGGATCATGCAGTTCGTTTTTCGATAGTTGTTCCTCAGCTCTTTTTATCCGGTGCTTTTCTCGTCAAGTTTACTCGAGCCTCCTCTTCTTTGTAAAGTTCGATCCTCAGTTTGCTCTCAACGAAGTTGTTTCTCTGTCCTCAGTTGTTTTCTTTTTCCACCCGCCCACCCTTCTTCTTCTCAGAGCTGGAGTCCGTAATCGAGTACCCTTCCTACTCGTACGGAGTCTTTGCTTTCTTTCCTCAATGATTTCAACCGGTGTTTTCTCTTCAAGTTGTTCGTCGATTCCCCCTTCCAAGTTGCCTTTGTTTTTCCCGCCATCCCACCCACTTCTTCCCGGAGCTTGAATCTCTTTCGACCATCAATTTCATTCATGTGGAGCCTCTTCAGTCTTTCGTAAATTATTTCAACCGGTGAATTCTCGTCTCGGTGGACATTCTTCATCTCTTTTCTTCTCTGGTGGACTCAATTCATGTTTTTCGGTGTTGATCATATTCTTTTCCTCGGCTCAAGTGTTTTCCCTGCTCTTTCGCCTCTCGCCAATTTATCCTTCCGGAGTGTTCAAGACATCTCAGGAGATTCGTCTGTGTTCCAATTAATTTGAGGTTGTCACCTCATTCAAATATTTCAATTGTTCCGGTGTATCATCTATCTGTTCAACAATCCTTTCCAACGGTGTTTTCTTTTAGTGAGCCCTAACCCACAGGTCTTTTTCCCAGGATCTTACCTGACTCTTCTAATTATTCCGGAGCTATTCCTAATTCTTTTCAAAGTGTGACGTAAGAATAGATTCCATCAGTCACATGCCTTCTCCAAGATCGTTTTCAAACTCTTTTCATTGTTGGCTCAACCTCTTCGCTTTTCATTCTACCGGAGTATCTCAGTAATTTTGGTGGTGTTTCGCGTCGTCATTTGAAGATCGAAGAAGAGTCTTTCCTCTAAATCTTGTCCGTTCTCTCGAATATTCGTGATTCTAGCTTCATGCCATCCTCTTGAATTATTCCAATTGTCAGATATTCTTTTCTCAACCATCCAGAGTTTGTCAGGAGTTGTTTTTCCATTTCTTTTCATCGGAGGCCATCATTCCAGTTATCATTCTCTATTTATCCCGGTGCTTCGTTCAAGTGTTCTTTAATTAGCTCATGATCTCTTTGTTCTTTTGCATCTAAGTCCCCTCTAGCTTATTTGTCCTTCTAACTCTTCCCGGTCATTAAGTCTCTTTCATCAGTCATTTTTGAATCCTTACGGTGGTTCATTCAGATTCTTTTTCCTTTGTTATCGTATCAATCCATTCGATATTTCTAGTCCTACCGGTGGTTCATGAAGACTTTCTCAAGTTTTGTGCTATCCCTTCTCCAGTTTGCGATATGTCACTTCTAAATCCTTTTTCAAGAAGAATAAGTAATATGCAAAATCCATTTTGTCATCAATTTAATTTGATGAAGGATAAGCATACAATAAATCTTATTCTTATTTCCTCAAGGTGATTAATCCCTTCCTTCGGAGTTTGTTCATGAGGAATAAATTCTAGTTCCAAGTGTTTTCATCTTTTCTTTTCCGGAGTTCAAATTTTTCCTCGACTATTTCGTCGGAACTTCCATCTAAATCACTGCAAAGCTCCTCTTATTCTTTCATCCTTCATTCTATCTCATCATCCTTTTGTTACCGGAGTTCTTCATGGTGGTTCTTCATGAATTAATCTTTTCTTCAAGAGTTCATCAAGATCTTGTCGATGGAGTTCAAGTATCTTTTCTTCTTGCGTCTCGAAGTGCAATTAATTCTCCGTATTCTTTTGAAGTGGAGTTTTGCATTTCTTCGTTCTTCTAAGCTATCCAATCATTTCCATCTGTGGCCGGTTATCACCTTATGATCTTGAGATGTTACCATAAGCCCACAACAAGCTTATTCTTTCGTTGTTAATTTTCTCAACAATTCCGTTCAACACTTCCTTCTAAGTTCTTTTCATTCAAGTCTTTCAATTCTTCCGGAGGCATTGCATTGTTCATCTTGTCAAGTGCCATCTCTTTGGGTGAAGTTCATGTTCTATTCTTTCCTTGTTCAGTCAGAATTCTGCCTAAACCCTTTCAGTCTTATTCGTTTCTTATCTCATTCTAACCGGAGTGATTTCATAGTCTATCTGATTCCGTGAGCTTTTGATTCTTGTCATTCTCGTCGTTCCTCTATTCTTCTCGAGTGCTCTCGATTCTTTGTTTTTGCTCTTGAGTTCTTGTTTCACCTCTTCCTTTTTCTCTTCCGTCTCGGTCCTAAGATCTCGGGACGAGATCTCTTGTTAGAGGAGGAGTGTTGTAACGCCCCGGATTCGTTGCGCCAGGTGTCCGCCAGTTATTTGCCGTTGTTGCCATGTCTTTTCTTGTGTCTTGCATTTTTTCATGTCATCATGTGCATTTCATTTTGCATACGTGTTCGTCTCATGCATCAGAGCATTTTCCCCGTTGTCCGTTTTGCAATCCGGCACTCCTATGTCCTCCGGTGTCCCCTTCTTGCCTCTCTTCGTGAGCGGGTGTTAAACTTTCTCGGAATGGCCCGAGGCTTGCCAAGTGGCCTTGGTATAGCACCGGTAGACTTCCTGTCAAGTTTCGTGCCATTTGGAGGTCGTTTGATACTCCAACGGTTAACCGGGTAACCGCAAAAGCCCCTTTCGTCTTGCAGCCCAACACCCCTCCTAAGTGTCCCAAAACCCAGCAAACTCCCCTCCATGCTCTTGGTCGTTCGATCACAATCGTGTGGGCGAAAACCGTGCTCCATTTGGACTCTCCTAGCTCCCAAAATCTATAAATATTCCCCTCCCCCTTAAATTCGCGGATGAATTCCCCCCCCCCCAAAAACCCTAGCTTTTTCCCTCTCCGCCGCCGGACGCATCCGCCCCCGGCCGGACACATCCGCGCCGCCGTGCCCAGCCAGTCAGATCCCGCCACCTGGCGTCCTTCGCCACGCCGTGCCGCTGGCCCGCTCGGCCCTCGCGGGGCCTGCCCGGGTCCGAGCTGCCCACC
>NC_041381.1:107265482-107268573 GCF_002162155.2 Triticum dicoccoides | reverse complement strand
GCCGGACCCCGCCGTCTGCTCCCGCTCGCCGGAGCCGCTTCGCCCCGCCGCCCAGCGTCCCGTCGCGGCCATGGCACCTCGACCGCCACCTTCGCCGGGGCACGCGCTGCCCGTGCCGCCCGTCCATGGCCCCGAGCCCTTCCGAGCTCCTCCGGCCGGCGCGCCTCGCCAGCCGCCGCCGCCCGTCGTCTCGCCTCTCCACCGGCCGGCGCCGCGTCGCTTCGGCCTCCCTCCGGATGGATCCGGCCTTCCCGCCACCGTTCCTCGCCATGGCCTCGCCTCCCGAAGCCCCCTCCTCTGCCGGCGCCGCTCAGCTCTGGTGAAGCTCGGGATTCGCGGCAGATCCAGATCTGGGATGAGGTTGACCCCGAAAAATGCCTAAGTCCCGAAATATTTGCACATTAGCATGCCATGTTCATCGCATCATATCTCCATGCATACTGCTCCGTTTTGTGCGTGTAATAGTTCAAATTGTTCGCCTCAATGAGTAATTCATTTCATTCCATTGCATAATGTTCATTTGAGTCCATCTTGATGCCTTAATCATCATTGCAAGGGTGCTATATGATGTTGTCTGCTGTCTGTTAACAGAACATGCTCATTTGTCATTTTTGCCATGTTTGATGTGTGCATCCTATGAGGTTAATGTCTACATGTGTTTTGATCTATGCCATGCCATCTTTACAGTGGTGTATGCCATGTATTTTTTTGATCTCTGTGGTGACTAGCACAAGCATGCAAACTAGGCTTCGTGATGTTGCTGATTTTAGTCCCTGGTCTGCTGTTATTTTGATGCCATGTAAACTTGATGCTATAGAGAGATCCATGCATATTTTGAGATATTTAAGAAAGGATGTTTTGAGCATATGGTTTTTATCTAGCCATTCATGCCCCTGTTTGCAATTACGGAGCAGTCTAGCATGTCATTTACTTGCTCTACTTTTTCTACAAAATGTTTCCTGGCAGATTGTTTACATGTTATTCCATTTTGCCAAGGTTGTTGTAGTTGATCCTTGCATGCTATGAACTTGTTATTGCCTTGGTTTGTTTCATAAACATGTCTTCTTGCTGATGCTATGCTTATCTTTTCATGCAATGACTTGTGGTGAGTGAATCAAGCTTGTTAAGTAGTGTACTTGTTGTTGCTGTTTTGGTAGGCCGAATCTGTTATTTCGTGATGCTATGTAAACCTGTTGCTACAAGTCATTCTATGCATAATCTGGAGATGTTCACTAAGGGTGTTTTGTTATACATGTCATGCTCTATCCATCCATGCCCCTGGTTGCATTTATAGCCTGCTGTAACTTGTTGTAATCTTGCTCCAAAGTTGCTAAATAATGTTGCTGTCAGCCTGTTAACATTAAGTTCAGTTGTTGCCATGATTGTTGCTAGTGATCCATGCACCCTATAAACCTGCTCTTGCCATGCTTAGCTTCATACACATGCCTTATTACTGTTGGTTGCCTTGCCATGCCATGTATTTCTCTGTGGTGAGTGGTACAAGCTCACCAACATGCCTTCTTATTGTTGTTCATGTCATGTTTGAATCTGTAATATAACTTGCCATGTTTACATGGGTGCCATCATATCTTCTGATCCTTTTGGCTCATGGTCAGTAAAGGACTTTTGTTCTATGGGTTTAGTAGATTCATGCCATGTCTTTGTTTGCCATGTTAATTTCCTGTAACATGTTGTTTGATAGCTCTGAACATTGCAACCTGATGTTAATTTCTGCAAAGTCTGAATTGATATTATTTGCAATCTTGCCATGTGTGTTTGAGCATGTTCTAGTGATTTCTAGAGATAGCTCATTGTTCATGTTTTGTAATGCTTTACCTGTACATCATGCCCATGCCTTTTGTTTTCTTGTTGAGGTCCCGTAGCATGTTGTTTTGATACTTGCAATATGCCTAGTTGCTGTTTTGGACAGCTTGTCCTTATAACTTGTTTCATGTGTGCGTGTTGAACCGGTGCTCCATTTTGAGCGTGCTCTATATGAAACTTGCTTGATTTTGCATGTAGTTTCATATTATCATGTTGCATCCTTGTTTTGAGGTGTTTGCTCGATGTTTGTATGCATTTTGCATCAATGCCATGTTTGACTTATTTTGCTCATATCTTCTAGGCCGTACCTCCGAACTAAATGAACTTTATATGTAACTTGACTAGAATCTCGTGTAGATCATCTTGGTGCATCTTAACTTTCTGTTTAAAAACTTGAACATAGGGTTTATTCAGATCTGGACCAACTTCGAAATTTGCATACGAGGACTTACCGGAATTGTTATATGTTGTTCCCGGCCTCATTTAAACTTGCCTTGATGTGTTGCTCTTGTTTGCATCATCTCATGCCATGAGTAGCTTCATGTAGCCTTGTCATGCATCATGCTTGTTGTGCATCATGTCTTGTCTATGTGTGGTGTGTTTACTATGTTGTGTGCTTCTTCTCGATAGTTCATGTTTCGTTGCGATCGTGAGGATTCGTTCGTCTACGCTTGGTTCGTCTTCGTGGCTTCATCTTCTTCATGGACTCGTTCTTCTTCCTTGCGGGATTTCAGGCAAGATGACCTCTACCCTGGATCTCACTACTATAATTGCTATGCTAGTTGCTTCGTTCTATCGCTTTGCTGCGCTACCTATCACCTGTTTATCAAGCCTCCCATATTGCCATGAACCTCTAACCTTTGACACCTTTCCTATGCAAACAGTTGTTTGGCTATGTTACCGCTTTTGCTCAGCCCCTCTTATAGCGTTGCTAGTTGCAGGTGAAGTTGAAGATTACTCCATGGTGGACAGGATTTTGTTGGGATATCACAATATCTCTTATATTATTAATGCATCTATATACTTGGTAAAGGGTGGAAGACTCGGCCTTTTGCCTAGTGTTTTGTTCCACTCTTGCCGCCCCCGTTTCCGTCATACCGGTGTTATGTTCCCGGATTTTGCGTTCCTTACGCGGTTGGGTGATTTATGGGACCCCCTAGACAGTTCGCTTTGAATAAAACTTCTCCAGCAAGGCCCAACCTTGGTTTTACCATTTGCCTCACCACCACCTATACCCTTCCCTTGGGTCGGCCAACCCGAGGGTCAT
>NC_041381.1:107250119-107265040 GCF_002162155.2 Triticum dicoccoides | reverse complement strand
GTCCGAACCGAGTAGACTCCGGGGCCCCCTCGGGGAAACTCGAGGTCTGGTTTTACTCGTAGGATGTCTCATCCGGTGTTGCCCTGAGAACTAGATATGTGCAGCTCCTATCGGGATTGTCGACGCATCGAGTGGCTTTGCTGGTCTTGTTTTACCATTGTCGAAATGTCTTATAAACCGGAATTCCGAGTCTGATCGGGTCTTCCTGGGAGAAGGTATATCCTTCGTTGATCACGAGAGCTTATCATGGGCTAAGTTGGGACACCCCTGCAGGGTTTAAACTTTCAAAAGCCGTGGCCGCGGTTATGGGCAGATGGGAATTTGTTAATGTCCGGTTGTAGATAACTTGACACCTGATCGGAATTAAAACGCATCAACCGCGTGTGTAGCCGTGATGGTCTCTTCTCGGTGGAGTCCGGAAAGTGAACACGGTCTTTGGGTTATGTTTGACGTAAGTAGGAGTTCAGGATCACTTCTTGATCATTGCTAGTTTCACGACCGTTCCTTTTGCTCTCTTCTCGCTCTTATTTGCGTATGTTAGCCACCATATATGCTTAGTCGCTGCTGCAGCCTCACCACTTTACCCCTTCCTTTCCCTTTAAGCTTTGCTAGTCTTGATACCCATGGTAATGGGATTGCTGAGTCCTCGTGGCTCACAGATTACTATAACAACAGTTGCAGGTACAGGTTGTGCGATGATCATGACGCGAGAGCGATGCTTGCTTGCATTGAGTTCTTCTTCTGCTTCTTCTTCGATCAGGGGATAGGTTCCAGGTCGGCAGCCTGGGCTAGCAGGGTGAATGTCGTTTGAGTTTCTATTTGTGATTCATCCGTAGTCGGATGATGCTCTTATGTATTGTGATGTTGTATTCGTGTTTGACCCTAGTTGACCCGTTGCGTCAAATGACACAGAGACCCGCTAAAGCCATGTTGTCGATGAAAATAGTTTCATTTTGTAAGGACATATTCGATATTTGTAGTAGAAAGGCCATGTGTTAAATCACATTATATTGAAAACATGTTTATTCCATGTGCGCGATGAAAAGATATTCAAGGTTTAGTTGTGGGCAAGCACATATGGCAACAAATTTAATCTCCTTTAGTCTGGATAAACGGTAGCTTGCCGTTGCGCCAAATGGCGCAGAGGCACGCTAAATCCATGTTTGCGATGAAAAAAATATCCATGGTTGAATCCCTTTTAATATGAAACATGATGGGTTCGTGTCTATAATTAGATATATATACACATTTTATTTTGGTAGCAGTCCCATTTAAAACAAAATAGAGTTTTTTGGTTGGCCGCTTGGAGTACAATCGTTGGGTCAAATAGCGCAGAGTCCCATTTAAAACCATGGGCGCATTGAAAATACTTGATTTTTTTTGTAATTTTAGGTGTGAGTAACCACTTGATACCAACACAAATCATTTTAATCGAAACTTAATAATGATTTCTCTTTACAAATATTTACGTACTTGAGCATGCACAATTTGTAATCAATTACATTTTTAAACATGAGATTGAAGTAGCTAACATTTTGCATTTAAGATAGCATATGATGAGATAGGAACAAAAGTTTGGTTCTTCTTTTGACTCACCAAACTTCAATACACACATTCACTAATACACAGACCCAACAAACTCAGATCAGTGGTTTCAAATAGTTCAGCCTGCAATTAGAAAGTCCAAGGAGTTATGAACTTGTGCACTAAAAAAAGTAAACATATTTGACAATAAAATGTACTTAATACATGATAAACATTGTGTACAAGAGAATGGTCAATTACATCATATAATTTGGTTCTATACAAAAGGAAATTTCCTCTTTTGTGTACATCCTAAAGACCACCCCCTTGTGATGAACACTTTATCCTTCGAGTCAAATGGCAAAGCTCCTGTCCTTTGTGGCAAAATAATACCCATCAATGTCCAGAGCAAAAAGATTATGTAATGCATCACAACTGATTGCTTGTTTCATCTCCGCAACTATAAATCGTGTCTTCAAAAGGTTGCAGAAGCTCTAAACTTCTCCGGAATAGCTGCAACAGAAAATAATAAGCTATACCATACTCAAGTTGACCACTGCAACAAAGATCGTTATAAAACAGAAACTTCAAAGGCCATATCAGGTAATGTGTTGATAGGATTTAGAAAACAATTGCTGGAAAACGAATATATTTCTCAACACCAAACAAACTAAGAAAAACATTTCAACACTAAAATAAAACTGCATCAAGCACAATGGTTCCACTATACTATGTCGACGCCTAATTGCTAATTTACATTTTACGATTGATGGAACAAACAACATATAAAGAATCACGTTTGAAGGATATCAGAAGCTTGTAGCTTGGAAATCGAAAACAAGACAAGACACATGAGACTTGTAGGACATATATTTCTCAAAGAACACAACCGAACCTTAGTGTGCAAAGATCATAGTGCTCGACCACCAATCCTTGAACTGGTTAAAGTACAAACAAAATTAATCCTGTCATAGAATAAAACCATTATGACCAACTAAATCCAACCTGACAAAATGATCCACAGAACATTTGATGTGTCGTTAATTGCTAGTTGTTATTTTTTTGGAAAAAAACCATGGCACAACATATCTTGTATTGCCGTTTACAGAACAAAGGAAATTCAAGGAATATTTTAACATTAAATTTATCTTCCATCCTAATGATAGCCTCATACAACGCCACATCTTTAAGCTTGAGCTTTTGAAAAATACCATACAAATATGTTAGATGGGTGCAAACGCTTCTATTCTCGTTATTAATTTGTTGCAATGCAAATTTTTAAGATATACATACAATTCCAGCTAGAAATACACTGACAAATTGCCATTGAAATCATCATAAGAAATTAAGAACAGGTTGCACCTTTTTCTTGAAAGAAAATAAAGAAAGAAAGAACATACCGGAATTTTAATATGAGTAGCAAAGAGGTGGAGAACCATAATCCTTCTACAGGCAGAGACAACAGCGGACGGCTTGGTGCCTGCTGAGGAACGTGTGACATTATGTGACTAACCTCTTGGCAGATGAGCATGCATGAAGAACATCAATACAAAAAGTGATATAAAATATTAAGAAGTTTTAGGTTCATTTATGTTATTTGAAGCCAAAATGTCCTAGACAAAGAGAGTTGTACCGGCAGAACAAACATTCCAGGTTTCTTTTGGAAGCCACAAGAACAAACTGTCAAACACACTACTGGTATTCATACAGTCGATATTGCTACAACAGAATGTGCGAAAATTCTTAATGTTCTTTCTCTTGATGAAAAACAGGATGTTTGCATTATGGAGGATTAAATGATGGCAAATTAGATGTAGCCAAATTGAGCATAGAGATTCATGCATTAGAGGATAGTGGGTTTCAGAGATGTTGTCTGGTTTCCAGACCTGCAGGCAGCCGACAGCGTCTCCGGTTGTACTGCTTGGTGAACCCGGACACTGGGCAGGCTGTCGATGGACGTACTCAGCCTGTCCAATGGTGCGCTCGATCTTGAAGAGTCCAGGGCATTCACCTGGCCATCAATATTTTGCATCAAATATCATAGAATCCTCTAAATAAATATGTCAGGAATTCTTCTAATACTATAGTAACATCCGGCATCTTACCTCCCTCTCTCTTTCTCCCTCCTCTCCTTCCTTCTCTCTCTGTCCCTCATCTCTCTCTCCCGCAGGGACCGGGCCATGGCGCTGGATCGAATCGAACACCCGAGTCATTGCCTCTTGCCTGTAGGTCGCCGCCGCTGCCGGAGATGCCCGCCATCGCGCCCGCATCCGCATGCCTTGGTTTGTACATGAAAACATATGAAACATTAAAAAGAAGAGAAGCAAGATCTATGGTGTTCCCATCAACCATTGAAAGATTTAATTAGGAATGAATTAGTTGTGCACACAGTAAAGAGTCAAAGCTTAAAAACAATCATAACATATTTAGTCAAATCAGCAGCAATCTGAAATTACAACTACCACGATATTTTTAGAAACCAATCTTGCAAGCGAAGCAGTATAATTGCCACAATCTTCTAGGAATTCATGGCCCCACCTAGCTAGTATCAACAAACGCCAAAAGTTGGTGATCCCATGAATGTATTAAGTGATTGTCTTAAAAGTTTGTACCAGACCTCACACAATATCCCTGCAAAAAGTGGACAAACTGAAACTACTAATACTTTGAACTTGCACAAAACTGAAAGGTACCATTTTTATTCAAGCTACATTTACAGGCTGCTTTTTAGTTACAGAAAGTTGGGAGACACATAATCAAAGCAAGCCCGCAGATAGTGATAGATGAGGCAGAACAACTACTATAGTGAAAGTATCCAAGCAATCAACCAATGATAGAAATACCATGCAAATATTATCCAAAAACACAAACAATAAAAGTTATTAGCACTCTGCCGCAGAAATCAAATAGGGGAGGTATTGACCTGAGGTTTGCATTATCAATTTGTGTGTTGATGCCATGGATGGTCGAAGATCGGCTACGAAGCTGAGGCTCAATCAATGGTACCTATGACATCCAGGAATTAAAATCATTAGTTTATATGGAGGCGAGGAGGATAGGAGCACACTACCACAGATAACCACATAATCGTCCTGCAAATGCTTCTCGTCGGCAAAAGAATATACTGCCACCAAAAGTCCCAAAGCCAACCATTCCAGGACCAACCTCAACATCTGCAGAGCGGTCAAGTACAAAATAATTAGTTCTCAATTTGTGTGTTGATGCCATGGACGATCGAAGATCGGCTACGAAGCTGAGGCACAATCAATGGTACCTATGATATCCAGGAATTAAAATCATTAGTTTTCCAAAAATGAAGTATGGAGGCGGGGAGGATAGGAGCACACTGCCACGGATAACCACATAATGGTCCTGCAAATGCTTCTCGTCAGCATAAGAATATACAGCCACCAAAAGTCCCAAAGCCAACCATTCCAGGACCAACCTCAACATCTAAAGAGCGGTCAAGTTCAAAATAATTAGTTCTGTAGCACATATATCTTGAGCAGAACTCTTAATTTGAATCATTTGAGGCAATTATCATTCTATATAACCAGCCTAATTAATCCCCCGTGCAAAAAAAACTGTACTCTTAGCAACAAAAAAAGCGGATAATGGAATAGGAAAAACACTAAAATGTCTACTTCCAGATTCTTTTTTTTTGCGGGTTACTTCCAGATTCATGGGCGTGCAAGCACTATGGAGTAAAATTGAACAAACAAATCTAAAATACATGGGATGAGAAGGAGGAGGTGAAGGAACAGGAAGATAGGGAGGTTCTCACATAGGGAGGTGCCACCAGGGGAGAGGGCGACGGCGCCGCTATCCCTGCAGTGACGGCACGCAGGTGGATCGGCCGCTTCTCGCTGATGGATGCAACCTCGTCCTCCCTGGCCTTGGCCGCCGCCGCATCGGCCCTCTCCGCGCCCGCCTCGGCCGCCTCCATAGCTGGGCTGAGCCGATTCGCCTCCTGGCTCGCATCCGCTGCTTCCTTCCTCCGGCCGAAGACGCGCTGGTTGAGCTCCTCCTCCGTACCTATCTCGCATCGAGGTCACTCCTCCTCCCGTGGCTTCCTCGCAACCTAGGGCAGATGAGAACCTCGCGAGGTGGTGGATCTCATCGAAACGGACGGTGAAGCCCCTAGGTTGCGGCTGTGGTGAGGGGAGGAGGGGGAGGAGGGAGAAAGAAGGAGAGGAGCTGCGGTTGTGTTGATTGGGATAATGGGCTAGGGTTTCCCACCAATGGCGGCTGGCCAGGGAGAGAGATCGAGGAGGGAGGGAGCAGTGCGGGCGAGGGGATTGGACGTGGGGCAGGGAGGGAGTGGTGCGGGCGGGGGGATTGAGCGAGGCCTACCCCACACTCCCGCAGATGGCACGGTGCGCACGCGGCGGGCGGGGAGAGGGTGATTCTGCACCTCGAATCAGCTCGCCCAGCCAACACGGGCGCTCCAAGATCCCAATGGTCATAGGCTATACAAAGTCATCGTGCAGTAAAAATGAGCAGTGAAACAGCCAGCGAACATCCAACGCCTGAAACGAAGTCAAAGATCAGACTTCCGAAGATCGAAGGACCAACGAAGCCTGCCATCGAGGGAGCTTCCTAGTAGCGAGTTGGCTAGCCTCTTTTTTGTTTTAAATATCACCACATTGTTTTCTACTGATGGTTCAGTGGGCTACCGTGGTTCGCGCTGCTGGTTCACTGGGTTGCCGTGGTTCGCACTTCTCCGACCTGAGTAGTACTCCCTCCGTTCCTAAATATAAGTCTTCATAGATATTTCACTGCAAACCACATACATTTGTATATAGATGCATTTTATGTGTAGATTCACTCATTTTTCTCCGTATGTGGTCCATAGTAAAATCTCTCCAAAAACATATATTTAGGAACAGAGGGAGTAGTATAGTATACTAGTAGTATATACCGCATCATTCTTTGCTCCTTCTTACTACTCTGACATGTGGGAGAGTCAGCATCTGCGTCGACGTGTCATGCACCAGATTAGAGCACGGAACGGAAGGGGGGCATCACCCCAGTCGGAGCACCAGTAATTCATGACTATAGTGAGTGGTCATATCACAAGTCTTTCCAGCAGTAACGCGCCATCAAATCGCACAGCCCCACTCGCTCACCCTCCTTGCCTCTCTGTCAAACCGCCTACCTGAAAACTGCCGTGTGTACTGCCTGGGAAAAGCCCCGCCCTCAAATTTTAACTACGCGAAAATAGTTCGAGCTTGTTCGTTCTATATAAATACAGTACTTACTATATGTTTATTCACCCGTGGGGTTGTTCAATGAATGGAGGGCGGGGAGCACAAGTGACCAATACTGTAGTACTACTACTAGTAGTAAGTAGGAGTCGTACAGTAGTCACCTTAAATAGAGAGTTTCTTTTCTTTAATGCCACGTACACAAATTGAAACGCTTGTTGTGGAGAGAAAAAAGATAATCACTCCACTATATATGGACGCAGGGCCTGAGCGCTTGCTTTACTAGAGTTGCTCTCTTCATTCTCTCATCCTCTCTAGACAGTGCTAGCGACATTTTCTCTCTGCTGACCGCTGGTCACAGATCCAACCGGATCCCTTCGGCCGGTGCGTGTACAGGACTAGAAGGTGCATCGTTCATGCGGTCATCGCCACCGAGGGAGGAAACCCACAACTGCCGGAGGGGCCTGATTCTCTGCCTGTGCCGTTCTCTCTGACACAGCGCCAGCTCAGGAGGTCCTCTGACCCTTCTTCCTCCCTGCCGTATTGTGCGCAGATCCGACCTGCCGCCGCCGACATCCCGGTGACCCTCAGGTATAAGTTCTTCAAAAGAGGCCTTCCTCTACTGCCCCAGCTCCCCACGTTTCTGCATGTCCATCTTTTTCTACTGCCATCAGCTCTTCCAAAGCCACCTAATTTTTTAGTATTATTAGAGGTAAAGCTACTTCATGCATTCAAATTTAGGGCTTTGTTCAAACAATGAAGAAAGGGGGGAAAGTTGTAGCATGAATCTAGGACTTGATTCAAAGATGAAATAATATGGTGAAAGTAGTAGAGACCGGATACCCAACCGGTCTATTGGTTGAAAAGGGAAATAATGGGAAAGAAAAGTACAAACTAGATAAGGAACAAATCTATTATTGGTTGAAAAAAGGATAGAAAGTGGCGGTTGGTGGACAAGTCAACAGAGTATGTCCAGGATTAGATTTGCTGCCATCACATACTTAAAGGTCTCTAGGATTAGATTTGCTGCCCTCACATAGTAAAAGGTCTCCAGGATTAGATTTGCTGCCCTCACATAGTAAAAGCTCTCCAGGATTAGATTTGCTGCCCTCACATAGTAAAAGGTCTCCAGGATTAGATTTGCTGCCCTCACATAGTACAAGGTCTCCAGGATTAGGTTTTCTGCCCTCACATAGCATGAACAAACTCGGCATCACCACTTTATGCCTCCTTGTAGGTACATTGTGTTGATGCGTCCACTGTCGCATGTCCTTATACCAACCTTTTGCTATTGTTAATGTAAGGGCGCATGTAAAATGAAGCAATCACACTGTTACCTTAGGGACCTGCTAACCAGTGATAAGATGCAATTAAACTGTGTTACAAATGGCACTCCTGCTGTTTTCCCCAGTATGATAAGTAAGTTGCTACTTTACGCTGTTGAGTGTCCTGGTGTCCCCACGGTCCCATGCCCTTAAACCAACCCTTTAGCTGTTGTTGATTTACTGTGTCTGGTAAACAAGCAATGCCACCATTAAAGTAATCCCATATTTCAGGAATCTCATTGTTGATCATAATGCTTCTGGTAACATGAAGCACTGCTGACATTTTAAAATTTCTACTGTCTTTGCGTGATTGCCATGAATATAATTAAGATGCTTCTTTTCATTTTGTATATGTTTCGTATACTCTTATTGACCAGCAACTATTTACTTTCTATCTTTATATGCAAATAGGAATATCCATTTCACCTTGTTGCTATTGTGACCTTTTGGTGAACTGCACAAAACACTTTTTTTTGCAATGAGTGTCTTGTGCAGTTCAACTAAAATGTCACGTGGGCAACATCTCTCAATTTTGGTGGAACTGCACAAAATGGTGATTGGAGTTTCCAAAATCTCCGTCAAGTTCTGTTGGGAATCTCGTGCAACATTTTATTAGCCTTTGCAAGATGGAGCCATCACTGTCACCACAATGGCACTTTATTTTAGTGGAACTGCACAAAAGGATAAGAAAATTATAGGTGCACCTTACATGAGTCAGACAACCAACCTTAATGCTCCTCAATTTTAGTGCAACTACTAAAGAAGAACCTACAAGCTCACAAGAGCAAGTACTTCTTGCTAGCTGAATGATGCAATCTTTGCTTCATTTAGGGTGAACTGTAGAAAAAGGCGCATGAATTGAATCATGGAACTCTAGGCAGACCTCATCCAAGTATATCTGTAGGTTGAGTTCAAGGAGGCCGCTATTAAAGCGAAATCATGCTCTCCTGTCTCCTTGTTTCTGTTGTGCAAACAGGAATACTCAACTACAGATGTTGTGACGGTCAAGAGCATTCGCCAAGTTCTTCGATTGTATGACATGGCTAGCCAATATGGATCTAATCCCGATATTCACTTTATCCAAAGGCTCTGATAGGTTGGTTCTGAATCTTGCAAGCTGGAAAACAGTGAGATGTGTAGGCATCTTTGTTGTACTTATTAATTGAATCTTATTTGTTGGTTCTGAATCTTGCAAGCTAGGAATCAATGAGATGTGTAGGCATCTTTGTTGTACTTATTATTTGGATCTTATTTGTTGGTTCTTAATCTTGCAAGCTGGGAATCAATGAGATGTGTAGGCATCTTTGTTGTACTTATTATTTGGATCTTATTTGTTGGTTCTGAATCTTGCAAGCTGGGAAAAACGGTATGATGATGTAGAAGATAACAACCATAACAAACAGTTCAAACTTGGTAGTATTATCTTTGTGAAAGTGCGACAAATGTGTTGATCGTGTGCGTCCTGAGAATAGTAATTCTAATTGTTGTGCATGTTGATCCTATGGCACTGATAGAACGAGCCAATGCATTGCTTGTTTTAAGTATAAATTTCTATTAAAGCTAATTAAATTTAAGTAAAGTGACCACTAACTCCTGTTATTATAGTACCAATACAGACCCGCTCGTGAACCGACGTGTGGCCGGAGTAGGTTTCTTAATGGAGGCATTTGAATGCGCCGAGGGTGCATCTTCTGCCGGGCGTGCAGTGGAGGAGGGAGGGGTAGTAACTGTTGTCGCCTATACACACTCAGCTTACTTTTGAATCCAGTTCCCCAACAGCTGAAAAACAAACTGATGCCACCGCCTACACACTCGTTCACTCGAAGAGACTACAATGGCGATCCAAGGGGTGAGCCTGCTGGATATGGACTTCAGCAAGGAGTTCCCATTTGAGTTTGCCGTTCAGTACTATGGCTGCACCAAGTTGAATGTGATGTACACCAACGATATGGACTCGGTGAAGCTCTGCCTCGCCTCAGTCCTATGGCTGCACCAGATTCTGGAGCATTCACCCGTTTCATCGGCAGCGCGGACTGCACCTTTGCTACGTTGGAGAGAAGGAAGAACGCGACAATTCGGCCATCTGGTGCAACAAGATTGTCGACATCTAGAAGCAATACAAGATCATCAGCAACGGGTAGGAGAAGGACTCCGTGGTTGACCTCGCTGAGACCATCATCGACCCCTGATACGCCAACATGAAAGAAGACGACCTGAACACGTGGGAGGTACCTGAATCTAGCGTACATAACCTACGCGTCCAAGCACGCATACGCATGCTACGACATGTACAGGCATATCTTGGACATGAGGGCGTCACTGGTTCCCGTAACAGACGAGTACACGGACAGCCGCAGTGTCATGATCAAGCATGCCAGGAAGGTCTAGATGTTGTACTTTATCTGTTTATAAGAACCTTTATCATCTGAGTGTTTCATGCATTGGCCTATGTGTTGTAATTATGTGTTTTGTCCGAAATATTTCTTTTAAGAACCCATTAACCTGATTGCTTTTTTTAGTGGCTATTTGCTTATGTATGTAACTAGTTCACTTGTCCGTTAAAAAACTATTTCACTCTGCTGTCGTGCTTTGAATCTCCTTCCTCCCAACATATTCCCCTCCTCAGGTGGACCCAGCAGGTCTCTGAATTTTCTCCCACTTTCTTTTTCGATGTAAACTGAGTTTTCTCCCAGTACTTTCCCCTAGAACCAACTCAACTGTCCCATGTCTAGCCTAAAAAATAATAATACCCCACATACTATTAACTCATCAAATTAAAATGATATTTTATTTCATAAGTTGAAAGTTCTTACAAAATAATAATAATAATTGTTTATACATAACTTGGCAAGTTAACTCCTAGTGATTGCATACATAAGCTTGCAAAGATTTTACTGACCAATGCAGTAATAGACGTGCAATCATGTGTTTATGCTTTTTTAACATTTTCTGTCTAGCCCAACATGATATTTTCACCCAGCCCAGCAAGTCCACGGATTTCGAGAAAAATGCAAATGGGATTTAAACGGGCTGCATAGATGCTACATCATTGTTTCACCCAGCCCACCAAATGGACTAAAAAACAAATGGACTGGCTGACATGTGGTCCAGTAGGTCGAAGCCTAAGAAGGCATTGGATTTACATCCAACGGCCGACATTCTTCTTCAATCTCTCGTGTTCTTCCCCCAGCGCTGCCAGAACCGCCTGCTCCAGCCTTCGGCGTCCAGCGGCATTGTCTTGCACTCCTCAGTGAAATGCTAACCCGCCGACGGCCAAGCCATCCCTCTACTCCGCACCTCCCGTTATTCTCTGCCGAGTGTAGGCCCACCCCGCACCCGAACCAGTCAAGTTTCCCGTTCCTCTCCGTCTGCGACTCGACTGCCACATATTCCCCATCTCCGGGTCGTTCCAGTCTGGAGCCTCGCCGTCGTCCATCGCCTTGGTGCGCTCGGCACGGCGTGGTCAACATACAACAGTCGTCAGAAGAGGACTGTATGTGGAGAGCCTGACGGCTGGGACCCACGAGGTCCATGGTCGCAGGCAAGGAAAGTTCCTCCTTATTACGCACTGTACGTGCACTGTACGTCGGAAGGGCTTCTGTATTTCACGAAAAAATGTTCCCCCCGCTGACAGGTCGGACCCACCAGCTATATCTTTGCACGCAAGGAAGTGTCTCCTTATTACGCACCAAAAAGTGAATACCCCCTGCTAACTGGGACCCACCATAGTAGGTGGCTGATTTGCGGGCCTACTAAGTTGACGAGGATGGAGGGCTTTGTCAACTTAGTCAATATCCATCCAATGACCATAGTGCTTCTTCAACCTCTGGTCTTCTTGCTCCAGCCGCCCAAAGCAGCACCGGTCGTGCCACGTGCTCCTGCCTCTCGTGGCCGGCTATGATGCCGCGGAGGCCTCACCGCCCCCTACTACTCCCACCGCTGGCCCAGGGTATCCCTCTACTCACCCACACCCCCTGTTATTCTGCAGCGACGGAAGCCTCACGCCGCAGCCGAACCAGTGAACCCTCGTACTCCTCTCCGCGTGGCCATCCACTACCGCGTCTTCCCCGGCTCCGCGTGCTCCCCTTCCTAGGCCTCGCCGTCGTCCACCGCCTTGGTGCTCTCAGTGCGGTGTGGTCAATGTGGTAAATGACCGACTTTCATCGGAAGAGTACTCTACATGGAGAGGCTGACAGGTGGGTCCACGACCACAACCCAACTTTTTTGTGATTTGGCAAGTAAGTCGCTTTGTCAGGCCTATTAGGCTGCAAATCTTTCAAGACGAGGAGAGCTTCATTCGGCTGGCAGAGAAAATGGCCTATCAGTAATGAGAAATGGGTTGTACATTTTTAAAACACATCAAACCAACAATTGGTTTCAAATATCTTTTTTTCATTTCGAGATTTTAAATTGCATTTATTTTTATGCGTGGACAATTTGTTGGATTTTATATTGATATACATCTATTTTTAAAATCATTTTGAATGTGACTCGAAATTTCGGGATTAAAAACAGTTCGGACCGCACCGAAATATGAAAATTTCGTGTAATTTTTTAATAGTGGCCACAATATGGGTTGTAATGCTAACAAAACGAATATGGGCTCCAAAAAAGACCTTAAGAATTAGCAAATGGGCTGTAAATTATTAGAAATAATGGCAGACGGGATGTATGTTGTTTTCCACAGATTTGAGGATTTCCTAAAAAAAGGTTCACGCACAAGCAGTGACTGTTGGATTTCCATCGAACGACCGTCGTGCTTCTTCAATCTCTACTCTTCTTGCTCCAGCCGCTCAAACAAGCGTCGACGGGACTGCCTGCTCCCTCCTCCCCGTGGCCGGCTGTGCTGCCGCGCAGGCTTCACCGCCCCACTGTACTCCCATCGCTGGCCTAGTCATCCCTCTACTCACCGACACCTGCTGTTATTCTCCGGTGACAGCAAACGAACCAGTAAACCCTCGTACAGTCGTACTCCCCTCCGCGTGGGAAACAACTGCCGAGTCTTCCCTGCCTCCGTGTCGTTCCCTTCCTAGGCCTCGCCGTCGTCCACCGCCCTGGTGCTCTCGGCGCGGCCTGGTCAATGTGGTCAACGACCGACATGCATCTGAAGTGGACTGTATGTGGAGAGGCCGATAGTTGGGTCCACGGCCGCACGCAATGAAAGGCCTCCTTATTACGCGCAAAATAATGATTCCTCCACCTGACATCAGGGACCCACCGAAAGGGCCTCTGTATTTTGCAAAAAAGACGTTACCGCCACTGACATCTCAGACCCACCAGCTATATCTTCGCACACAAGGAAGTGCCTCCTTATTACGCACAAAAAAATGAATACTCCCCCTGTTAGCTGGGACCCAATATAGTGGCAGGCTGACTTGTGGGCCTACTAAGTTGATGGGACGGAGGGCTTTGTCAACTTAGTCAGTATGCATGATTCTAGCTCCAGTGACCGCATGTTGTCCATCCAACGGCCGTAGTGCTTCTTCAACCTCTGTTCTTCTTACTCCAGCCGCCCAAACCGTACCAGCGCCGGTCATGCCTCGTGCTCCTGCCTCCTGTGGCCGACTGTGATGCGGCGGAGGCCTCACCGCCCCCTACTACTCCCACCGCTGGCCAGGCCATCCCTCTACTCACCCACACCCCCTGTTATTCTGCGGCGATGACAACCTCACACCGCCGCAAACCAGTGAACCTTCGTACTCCTCTACACGTGGGCATCCACTGCCGCATCTTACCTGGCTCTGTGTCGTCCCCTTCCTAGGCCTCGCCGTCGTCCACCGCCCTGGTGCTTTTGGTGTGGTGTGGTCAACGTGGTCAAGGAACGGCTTCTATCGGACTTGGACTGTACGTGGAGAGGCTGACAGCTAGGTCCACGGCCATAGCAAGGAAGTGCCTCCTTATTACGTGCAAAATAATTAATCCTCCACCTGACAGCGGGGACCCACCCGATGGGCCACCATATTTCGCGAAAAAACGTTTCCCCCCTGACTGTTGGGACCCACCAGCTACACCTTCGCACGCAAGGAAGTGCGTCCGGGCAAAAAAAAACAAAACGATTCGCCCCCCTGACTGCTGGGACCCACCAGCTACATCTTCGCAGGCAAGGAAGTGCCTGACAGTCGGGACCCACCTGGTCGAAGCGTACGTAGCATTGTCATTCTGGTCGCGAATGTGTACGTACATATATACTGGTGGATGTAGAGGCATGCACGTGTCATAGTAGAGGCGTGCATGTAGCATGTACACGTACGAACAACGGCCAAGGTGCAAGAAAGAAAATACGGCCACATATGTGTACATACGGGCGGTGTCTCGAACGCCTACTCGCGTATACGTATGGCGAGGGCTTGTGTACATGGTTGGGTCGGAACGGAGAAACAGCGTCGTCGTCATGTTCATGGGGAGGCAATGCAATGCCTTGTGTTTATGGGGAGGCAACGAAATGCGTCGTGTTCATCGGGAGGCAACGGAACGCGTGGGAGCCAACTGGCTGGGTCGGAACGGAATGCGTGGTCGTGTTCATCGGGAGGGCTTGGACGGAACATGCGATGGAAACGAGGCCTGGCGTATGGCAGAACGGAGGAAACGGACCTCCTACGTTCATAACGGGTCCTGTTGATTGGGAGGGGTGTGGTGTACCGCAAAACGGAGGGAACAGACCTCCTACGGTCGAAACGGGGGTCCTGTTGATCGGGAGGGGTGTGGCGTACCGCAAAATGGACGAAACGGACCTCCTATAGTCGAAACGGGGGTCCTATTGATCGGGAGAGGTGTGGCGTACCGCAAAGCGGACGAAATGGACCTCCTACGGTCAAAACGGGGGTTTTGTCAATTGGGAGGGGTGTGGCGTACCGCAAAATGGACG
>NC_041381.1:107234896-107249703 GCF_002162155.2 Triticum dicoccoides | reverse complement strand
CATTGTTCATCCAATCGATCGGCTTTAGTTAGCAGCAGTAGCGAAGGAATCGCTCGATCAGATTCAGTTAACAACCATCGATCGATCGCTCGGGTTCAGTAACGCGTAGCCTGCAGTGCAATCGCTCGGGTTCAGTTAGAGCCCAACGCCTCGCTCGGTTTCAGTTAGAGCCAACGCCTCGCACACACGCGCGTACGTGTATGAGAGAAACGCGCATCGCTCGGCCCCCGACCTCCCACCGTAACCAGGAACTCCCTGAAATTTTCCTCGCCCTCGCTTCTACCACGGGTTTTTCCGTCATGGACGGCCCAAAAAATGTCATGCAACTGCGCCTCCGGCCCACCAAGATGAAAAGCCCATTTTCTATCATGATTTTTTGTCATATAAGTAGGAGCCCACCACATATATGATGATACCGGGTTTTGTCACAACTATCGTCATAGAAGTGTCATATGTATGACATAAATACTTTTCGTTTGGCCCAAAATGTCACGGATGTGTCTTTTTTTTGTAGTGACCACTACAGCTCGAAGAATCCTTCATCTTGCGGAGCGCGGCGTAGTCCACGCGGAACCGGCCAAGGCGTCGGACGTGGGGGCTAGCACGGGGCGCGGCTAGAGAGACACCCAGGCGGTCAACCTCAGGAGCGCGAAGCTGGGAAGAGCAATCAGGCTCCATCGCATGCTGGCTTGCCGAGGTCTCAGGAGCTCCGGCCTCGGAAGCCGCCGACTGCATCTCCCCCACAACGACTGCCTCAGGACGGGCCTCACGGGCTCCTGAGGCTGGCGCCTCTGAAACCTCAAGCGGCGTCGGCACCTCAGCACCCACGCTACGGCCTCTAGTGATGCTTGCCTCCCTATGTCCACTCTTGGGGCAAGATCAGCGCTGGCGGCAAGAAGGGGAGCCACGACGACGGGATTCTCACGAGGCCCCACAAGGTTGAGTGGGCACAGCCCCCATTCGTCGAAGGAAGGCATCTGCCCCGTGAACTCAACCCTGTTTGGGCAGAGATACAAGAGACAACACCCTCGTGACATGTCACCTGGCAAGGGGTTGCCTGTCAAGACTTCAATCACCATCCTCTGCGCTTCGAGCGAGAGCTCCGACTCCTGAAGCCTCATGCGATCCTGGTCACTGGCCAGGGCCCACATCGGTCGGGAATGGTGCTGGAGAGGGGCAATGCGACGCTGTAGGAATTCCTTCACCACCTGGGGCGCAGTCATGCCGAGGTCTCTCAATCTCTTCAACCGGAGCCAGACGAAGGAAAGACGAGGGCACGCGAGCTTCTCGTGGCCCCAGCCGGAGTTAGGGATGGCGGGCAACAACGGAGGCGAGAGCAGGGGTTGAGCACTCCAACGTCCACGTATACCCACCGCATCCAGAACCCGCTCGTGGATGACGAGAGTTAAAATTCAATCCCCGAGGCAGCCATATCTGCCACAGCCTGAAAGCTCGGGCACCCCGAGCACTGCGAGGGGTCGGTCAGATGCAGCTAGAAGAAATGGCACAGGAGGGCAACAGAAGGAGCAATGGCAACCATGGTCTCGCAAACAAAGGTGAAGACAACGAGAAGGGAAATGGATTGGGGTCAATATGCAGGATGTGAAACTGGTAATGGGACAGCACCGCGTTGAAGAAGGCGGAGAAGGGGGGACCAGGCCGGCCCACAGGGCGTCAACGAAGAACCGAACCTCGGTGGCTGTCCTGTCAATGGAGGCACGGGACGCAGGCCAAGCCATTATCCTTCCCCACTCGTTGAAGCTGGAAGCGAGCGCAGGGCAGACCTTGCCCATGGCCTCCCTGTTGAGCACCCGCGATCGGCCGACGGCGGGCTCGATTACCATGGGGCGAATTCGCTGAGGACTGATACGTCTCCGTCGTATCTATAATTTTTGATTGTTCCATGCCAATATTTTATATACTTTTGGCAACTTTTTATATTATTTTTGGGACTAACATATTGATCCAGTGCCCAGTGCCAGTTCCTGTTTGTTGCATGTTTTATGTTTCGTGAAAACCCCATGTTAAACAGAGTCCAAACGGGATAAAAATGGACGGAGAATATTTTTGGAATATTTGTGATTTTTGGGAAGAAAAATCAACGCGAGACGCAGCCCGGGGGCCACGAGGCAGGGGCACGCCCCAGGGGTGCAGGCACGCTCCTGACCCTCGTGGCCACACCGTAAGGCGGTTGACGCTCTTCTTTTGCCGCAAGAAAGCTAATTTTCGGAGAAAAATCTGTGCGAAGGTTTCAACTCAATCAGAGTTACAGATCTCCAGATATAAAAGAAACGGTGAAAGGATACAATTTGGGAACGCAGAAACAGAGAGAGACAGAGAGACAGATCCAATCTAGGGAGCTAAGGACTAGAGGGGAAACCCTTCTCCCATCTAGGGAGAAGGTCAAGGAAGAAGAAGAAGGAGGGGGGCTCTCTCCCCCTCGCTTCCGGTTGCGCCGGAACACCGCCGGGGCCATCATCATCATCGCGATCTACACCTCCATCATCTTCACCAACGTCTCCATCACCTTCCCCCATCTATATTCTGCGGTCCACTCTCCCGCAACCCTCTATAACCTCTACTTGAACATGGTACTTTATGCTTCATATTATTATCCAATGATGTGTTGCCATCCTATGATGTCTGAGTAGATTTTTGTTGTCCTACCGGTGATTGATGAATTGCTATGATTGGTTTAATTTGCTTGTGGTTATCTTGCTGTCCAATTCTGCCCTCCGTGTCGCGCAAGCATGAGAGATTCCTATGTAGGGTGTTGCAATACGTTCATGGTTCGCTTATAGTGGGTTGCTTGAGTGACAGAAGCATAAACCCGAGTAAGGGGTTTGTGGCGTTTGGGATAACGGGGATTTGATGCTTTATTGCTATGGTTGGGTGTTACCTTAATGATCTTTAGTAGTTACGGATGCTTGCTAGAGTTCCAATCATAAGTGCATATGATCCAAGAAGAGAAAGTATGTTAGCTTATGCCTCCCCAACATAAAACTTGCTATCGGTCTAGTAAAGTAGTCAATTGCTTAGGGACAATTTCACAACTCCTACCACCACTTTTCCACACTCTCTATATTTACTTTATTGCTTCTTTATCTAAACAACCACTAGTTTATATTTACGTGCTCTTTATTATCTTACAAACCTATCCTATCACACCTGCAAAGTACTTCTAGTTTCATACTTGTTCTAGGTAAAGCGAACGTTAAGCGTGCGTAGAGTTGTATTGGTGGTCGACAGAACCTGAGGGAATATTTGTTCTACCTTTAGCTCCTCGTTGGGTTCGACACTCTTACTTACCGAAAGAGGCTACAATTGAGCCCCTATACTTGTGGGTTATCAAGACCTTTTTCTAGCGCCGTTGGCGGGGAGTCATAGCGTGGGGTGAATGTTCTCGTGTGTGCTTATTTGCTTTATCACTAAGTAATTTTTATTTGCTGTCCTTAATTGCTCTCTATCTTTAGTTATGGATATGGAACAGGAAATACAAAAAAAAATTAGGTGCACTTGCTACTCATGGAGATGGGGAACCTCCTAAAACCATCGATGCTCATTATGTGAAAGATATTATGTACTACTTTGATAATCCTGAGAAAACCCCAGTCAATTATGTCATGGGAGGCACGTCGGATAAACTTGAATACTTTAGGGATTATGGCTTGACACAAAAAGGGAAACTATTATGGGATCAAATTTATATGTTGCATTGGTATGCTCGGCAACTATGCTTGAGATATGATTATACTTGTTGCTCTAGGATGAAGGCTCCACACCTTCCCTTTTCATGCAAATTTAATGATAATGAAATCTTAGCTTCTTATGCTAATGGTATCTATGATTACTATGATGTGGAACAAATAGAAGAACTCGTTGCATTTATGGGTGCTTATGATATTGAATCTTTGTTTAAAGAGTGTGAAAATCTTGATGATGATGTTTACAGATCTGAAAATTTTGCTATACTTAAATATTGTTATGAGAATTATGAATACATTGTCGATATTGATGCGTTTATTGAGAAAGTATCCGCTGTCCAAAGAGAGACTAATATTTTGCACGAGTCTATGATAGAAGAAATTGATGAAACTGTGAGCTCATTGGATGAAAAAGATGATGAGGAGACCGAAGAACAAAACGAGGAAGAGCGAATTAGCTATCCGTGCCCACCTTCTAATGAGAGTAACTCTTCAACTCATACATTGTTTAATTCCCATTCTTGCATACCGAAGGATGATTGCTATGATGATTGTTATGATCCAGTTGATTCTCTAGAAATATCCCTTTTTGATCATGCTTGTGGCCAAGATGCCAATATGAATTATACTTTTGGAGATTAACATGCTATAGTTCCTCATGTTAAACATGAAATTGTTACTATTGCACCCATGCATGATAGTCCTATTATCTTTTTGAGTTCTCGTGACTACACTATATCGGAGAAGTTTGCCCTTATTAAGGATTATATTGATGGGTTGCGTTTTACTACTACACATGATGATTTTGATAGATATAATATGCATGTGCTTGCTGCTCCTACTTGCAATTATTATGAGAGGGGAACTATATCTCCACCTCTCTATGTTTCCAATATGATAAAATTGCAAGAAACTGCTTATACTATGCATTGGCCTTTACTATGTGTGCATGAATTGTGCTTTTATGATATGCCGATGCATAGGAAGAGAGTTAGACTTCGTTGTTGCTTGATATATGTTACTTTGTGCTCACTACTAAATCACAAATCAATGTTAATTAAAATTGGCTTTGTTATACCTTGGGATCCGGGTAGATCTATTACTTGAGCACCATATGCCTAGCTTAATGGCTTTAAAGAAAGCGCTATCAGGGAGACAACTCGGAAGTTTTAGAGAGTCATTTATTTTTTATGAGTGCTTTTATATAGTTAAAAACAGAAAAATAAAGTGGGGAACCCAAAACTTTTCAAAAAAGAAAGTGAAAGTGAGAGAGAGAAGCATTGTTGAAGTGGGAGACCTCCTTGAACTTTGTTCATGCTCACGGAAACTTTCTGAATCTTAATTAAAGAAAATTTTCATCAAAAATAATTATCCCCTCGTACAATTCCATTGTATCTATTTATATATAAAAAGTACTTGATGGGTTCACCAGAAAAAAAAGAATAAGATATAAATTACCACAAAAATCAGAAACATCCGACCATTAATTTAATAGATGGTAAAACCGTAACCATTAGATTATTATGATTTTATATAGAAAATTACCCACCAATGCCATCGATAAGGAGTCACCTAAATGCTAAATTAATAACAAATAATAAAACCCTGACCATTAGATCGTTATGATATTATATAGAAAATCACTGAATTAGTTCTGGCCATATCCACACGATCTCATCACAAAAGATAAAGAGTTTCCTTCTTTCTCTCTCCCAATATGTCTCGCACGATGGCACAACCCTAATAACCGACAAACACCGTGCCGCCCTGATGCCACGAATGCTTTCCATTGGCCGTGGATCGATTAATACACAAGCGAGCTTTGGAGGAGGCTGCTAGATTGATTCCAGTGGAGGTTAGCTAGCTACAACTATTTCTACGGATGTTACCTGGCTACAACAGGCCGATGTATTCTAGCTGGTTGGATAACAGACGCGGCATTGTTTCATCAAATCATCGATCATCGATCAGTGGAGAAAATCTACTGCTGGCCGGTCGACGTATTCTCGACGGATGAAGAACGCGCAGGTGCGGTTTCCTAGATCAATGGATAAAATCTTCATCTGGCTAATGTATTCTCGCCGGATGGAGAATCGTTTGTGATAATTAGACGTTTTACCAAGGCATCGATTTCTTTTTTGCAGGACACCAGGGAAAGCAAGGCGACTGTGTTTTTGATAAGGACGTGGATGGCCATCCGGTCCCAGTGCTTCTCTGATGCGGTGCTAGAGTCTCCCCATGCAGTGGTCGGAAGCTGCGCCGACGCCATAGCAATCAATGTCGTCTGACCAGTAGGATATTCGTAGGTGAACTAGGTTCGAGTCAAATCTATGGCCGACGGCAGAACGGTTCATCGGCTCATCCACATAGTTGCCATGTTTTCGGTACGGAGGGAACGAGGAACGGGAACGAGGGACGAGAGTCGGTGGCTGAAAAAAATAGAGTACAACGAGGGTATACATCTCTCAAACGAATTTTTTATAGGGGGACGCGATCCAATCCGTTTGGGTACGATGAACCCGGTACGGTACCATGGGTCGAGGAACACAGTTCCTGAAGAACGACGACTCCGTGACGGTCAGCATTCCTTGCTGTTAATGGACCCTTGCAATTAATGGACTGGAGGAAGAACGAGTAGTCATTGAGAAAAGAAACGACGGCGTGAGTAAATTATACCTCGCGTTTTGGCTGTTGGATCCTGGAACCTAAATCGAGGAGCGGGCTGCGGGGACGCCGAATCTTCATCGAATCGTACTGAATCCGACCTCGTTTCCGAATCTGATTCCGGGTCGATGAATCGGGATCGAGGGATGGCCTACCGTTCCCCGTTTCCGGCTACTATGCTCATCCACACAGGACCCGGGGACGGTCACATCTATGGCACCACGCTGGAGATCCACATCACGATGCCATTTCCCACGCGTGCATGATGCTGAACTAATCTGGGTTGGGTCCTGAGAGGAGCAACGAGCCCTCGCAGGAGCAAAACACAACAAGGCCATTAGGTACAATCAGGATTCCGGCGCCTCTGATCAGAAGATTAACATAATTTTCTTTGTCTTGCTAAGTGCATGAGGATCATATCAAGATTCATTCGAAATCAGCTACTAGCAAATAGAGAAGCACTGCTCTTCTAGGAAATTATCTACGCAAGTTCTTTGCCCCTATGGTCTCACAAGATTTTTGGTAAATGTACAGCTAGCCATAAAAGCGATTGGTTCCTTGCATCCTTCATTTGACAGGTAGAACATCTTTTGACTGCTCCCCCGTACTTCTGTATAGTATGGCATACAATCTTTAGATTTGTATATCTTTAATTAATACTCCCTCCGTTGCTAAATAGATGATTCAACTTTGTACTAACCACTTTTGTTGGTATATAGGATAATAAATCGCTGTTATGATATATATGTTGCTTCTAACATGCAAATTTAATTTCCATGAATTATCTATCTTTTTTGCTCCGCTAGATAGTAATTGGTCAATGTATTGTTCAGTTTGCGTTTTTATGAATTTGATAAAATTCAGTTGTAAGTTCTAATTGGTAAGATGCTAAAGTTTTCCTGCACTTCATCCCTCTAAACGTACGTATATAACAATTATAAGGAGGCCTATAGACTATTACAAGACTGTCAGCCACGCGAGTGTCCCTTCCCTGACGTCTATATGCAGATCTACGCTTCATTGTACATCCTATTCTCTTCAACTCAACTCTCCACTGGTGTTTATCGGGAGGCTGCAAACATATGTAAAAATTGTTTGCTGGGGTAGTTTTTCTCATAAGGCGCAGGCCGATTCTGTAGTGTCGGGTCAGTATGATGCATGCAACGATGTGGTATCCAAAGGTACGTTGTTGCCCTCCTAAAGATCGGGTGCACTTGCTCACAATATCCATGACAATGGAGGCTTCTCTGTGTTCTCATGACTAATACTGCCTGCTCTGTAATATTTTGAACATCTGTTTGTTTACGTGCTTGATAGTGGTTATTAATCCTGGCCTTAGTTTATCCAAAATACTTTTATCACCTTACAATATGCCATGCTTATCCTAGCACGCGTGCCATTTGTTTAACCCTTCGGCTGAGAAAGATAGGACATAAGTTTTAGTGGTGTATCTATATCCGATTTTTTACTTGGTACCCCAATCTTTTAGTCAAATGGTTAATAAACAGATAGTTTGTGCTCACACAATTCGTTGTAATCTCAGTGTAAACCGTGGATGATACATGCACACCTCCACGAGGCTAACTGTTTTAGAGTAAATTGGGTTGAGTTTTTTCCCAATGATTTTTACTACTTCAACAGAAAAACAATCATGATGTGATGGTCAACCAAGACTCCCTGTTTTAGTAAACAACTTATTTTTCATAACAGTCCATGGTTTACCTTTCGCCATATTTTACCATACTGATCTAATTTTGTGGAAGTTTCATTAATTGAGACCTAACAACTCTAAACATATTATCTGTACTGTATTTTTAATTTCACCTGAGCGACTTTTAGTGTTAATCTTTCTTTCCGACCTTAAGTATCTTAGATTGAATTCATGGTCTTCCGTACTTTGGTTTATGCTGGATCCAAGTGATAATTTTTTCATATTGTGCATAGTCATCTAATTTTGTGAGATTTGAATACTACAAATAGATCAATATCTTATGGTCTTTCCTACATAATCTTCATTATTCTCTAACAATTAACAACAAAGTATATGTATGTTATTTTTTTATTTGTATTATAAAAAATGTTTTGTATCATTCTGATTTTTTTCCAATCACACATTAACTGTCAGTCTTTAGCACTTTTTGTTATCTTGGATTCAAGTGACAATATACACTTTTTTTTTCTTCAGGTCCAACTGGGCGCAAGTGCCTCTGTGTGTGTTCCAACATCCTACTTTCGTCTCATAAAATTAGTTTAATTATTTGTTGTGTCACAACAAGATTTTTTTTGCTAGATACAAACCACTCGTAGAACAGAGAATGCTACTGCTGCAAAGCATGGTAAGGAAGGTGGCCGAGTAGAGGAATCGGTGGATGGTTGTGGCCTCGGCGTGTTTAAAACCATTCATTCCATTGATTTCCCAATTTTACGCTGAAAATTCATGTCTAATTTAGCTACGTACTGGAGGGATTTCGGTACACATATTCCTAATTTCTAAGTTATCTTGTTTTGGGAAATGCTCCTACAATATCATAATATCATTTTCAGCTAGCACATTTTCATATGAATTTTCACAAATTGGAAGCTTTATTACCCTCAGTGTATGCATCGTGGATGCATATACAAACCTAATTATTGTAGTTTTTCTTCTGTCACCCAGTATATATGCGTGCTTTAGGCTTACGCCTATATTTTTTTAGTCTAGCACAAAGTAAATGCTTGGCTATTAAAATTATTTTTTGGGATGTTTTACAATACATACAAATGAATTAAAGTAGTACAATATGTCTATAGATCTTCTCTTGCATTCTATATATACTTCAATATGACCCGTGCACTGCTGATTTGGAGAGAGAGAGAGAGAGAGAGAGAGAGAGAGAGAGAGAGAGATGTGGTAAAGCAGCAGCATGCACATTTCGTTCAAAAGATGATCTATGTGAGGAAAATAATATTATTTCATGTTCTTATCCATATGTATTCAATATTATAATGATGCCCCATGTGTTGCTGCGGTAACTTTGTTAACAAGGAAAAATAACAAAATATAATGAAAATAAAATATAAGCTTGAAAATAAATAAAAGAATGTCTCTAAAAATAGAATAAAAACTTTGGGATTAATTTAAAACTATATTATTTTGAACAAAAATGTGAAGCTCCATGTATGATGGATACATATGGATAAGAACATGAAAAATACTATAATTTGTATGCCCAGTAAGCTCCTAAAAGATATTGTGCATACTTTCAGGGTCATGAAAGCATTGTTGAGGAAATCGTTAACTGGTAGCTGCTAGGTTGGCTGGCAAGTAGGGGATTAATAGGTGAATCGGCAAGTTAACCGGCCATTTAATCAATTAATCAGACGATTTATCGGTTTATTGGCTACTCGGTGACCCTAGGAGTAGGGATTAAACGGCAAGTTAATTGGTTAATGAGACGAATTCTTTAACAGGGCATGATAGGGACAACATAGATTTCACACAAATTTTCATTATACAACTTTATAAAATTCTAGCCTGCGCATTGAGCGGGCCACTGTGCTAGTTATAGAAATAATGTGCTAAGGTTTGCCTTTAGGATGTTTATAATGCTGGTTGGTTTGTACGGTGCAGGACAGAAACTTTAGCTATAGTGCGCGATTTTACATTTTTTACTGGAACGTCAAACGATTCTGATTCTTTTTGCACTGTCTTGTTGTACAAATTGCTTATTTTAACTAATTTTGGTAGAATGTTTGGGGTAGCGGAAGTATGGTGACTGTTCAGATTGCTACATACTATTCTGTTTTTGACAGATTCTGTTTTTGATGCATAGCTTGCTTGTTTTGATGAAACTATCAATAACTATCGGTAAATTAAACCATTGGAGAAGTTATATTAAAGTAGACACAATGCAAAAACAAAATATGAATTGGTTTGTAACAGTACTTACAGTAGTGGTTTGCTTTATTATACTAAAGGAACTTACCGAGTTTTCTGTTGAAGTTTTGTGTGGATGAAGTGTTTGATCAAGGATGTCTCGATATGAGGAAAAGGAAGAGAGGCAAGAGATCAAGCTTGGGGATGCCCAAGGCACCCCAAGTAAATATTCAAGGGGACTCAAGTGTCTTTGCTTGGGGATGCCCCGGAAGGCATCCCCTTTTTCTTCAACAAGTAGGATGCCCAAGGCACCCCAAGTAAATATTCAAGGGGACTCAAGTGTCTTTGCTTGGGGATGCCCCGGAAGGCATCCCCTTTTTCTTCAACAAGTAGGATGCCCAAGGCACCCCAAGTAAATATTCAAGGGGACTCAAGTGTCTTTGCTTGGGGATGCCCCGGAAGGCATCCCCTTTTTCTTCAACAAGTATCGGTATGTTTTCGTATTCGTTTCGTTCATGTGATATGTGCAAATCTTGGAGCGTCTTTTGCATTTAGTTTTTACTTTTCTTTTATGGACCATGATGGTATGAGATAGTCCTTGGTTGCTTTATAGAATGCTCATTGCACTTCACTTAAATCTTTTGAGTATGGCTTTATAGAATGCTTCATGTGCTTCACTTACATCTTTTGAAGTTTGGATTGCATGTTTCTCTTCACATAGAAAACCGCCATTTATAGAATGCTCTTTTGCTTCACTTATATTTGTTAGAGAATGGGCATATCTTTTGTAGAAAGAATTAAACTCTCTTGCTTCACTTATATCTATTTAGATTGATGATAGGAATTGGTCATTCACATGGTTAGTCATAAAATCCTACATAAACTTGTAAATCGCTGAATATGATATGTTTGATTCCTTGCAATAGTTTTGCGATATAAAGGTGGTGATATTAGAGTCATGCTAGTGGGTGACTGTGGATTAGTAGAAATACTTGTGTTGAAGTTTGTGATTCCTGAAGCGTGCACGTATGGTGAACCGTTATGTGACGAAGTCGGAGCATGATTTATTCTTTGATTGTCATCGTTTGTGTGGAGGTTGGGATCGCGCGATGGTTAACTCCTACCAACCCTTCCCCTAGGAGCATGCGTGTAGTACTTTGTTTCGATGCCTAATTTTTTTTTGCAATAAGTATGTGAGTTCTTTATGACTAATGTTGAGTCCATGGATTATACGCACTCTCACCCTTCCGTCCTTGCTAGCCTCTTCGGTACCATGCATTGCCCTTTCTCACATTGAGAGTTGGTGCAAACTTCACCGGTGCATCCAAACCCCGTGATACGATACTGTCGGCGTTCTGGGAATGGGGGTCCCCATACCTGCTTGCCTGCGGCCTGTGGCGTGGCTCGAGTGGTGGCCCAGTACGGCCCATCTTCGTTAGCGCAAACTAAAGCCCCTCGCGAGGGGCCAAGCCTCGCGGGGCAGACGGCGCAAGGCTTCCTCAGGAGAGGCCTCGCCAGGGAGTCTCGCGAGGAGGCAGAGAGATCAAGGCAAGAGTACCTCGCGAAGTGCTCGTGACGCAAGCCGTGACGATCGAGACCAGGCGGGCGCCAGGAGGGCGGCGGCCTGTGTAGTGTCCTTGTTTCCCCTTTGGTGCAAAGGGGGCAAACACAGGCATGGAGTACCGAGGCATCAGGCAAAGGTTACAATTTCAGTGCAACGAGACCAAGACCAGCAGAGCGGCAGGACGGAAGTCACCGTGGAGCCCGAGATGGCGTCATCACTAGTGCCTTTGGCAGCCGAAGACTAACTTTAGTCAGGATAACTTGTACTAGATGTTCCCCTTCAAAATGGCCATTGTTGGCTCCCTTCCCGCTCAATATTTGGGAAGAGGACCAGGGCCTCTATAAATAGGGCTAGCCATCTCATGGATAGGCAGCTGATCCAGAGCTGGTAAAGTCTTCCTAAGCAACCCACCACCGCAAGATCACCTCTCGCGAGGCTGTTCTTCCTTTGTACTATTCATCATCAACCCCTGAGGCAATTCACCACACCACACACTGGAGTAGGGTGTTACACCACAACGGTGGCCCGAACCAGTATAAATCTGGTGTCCCTCGTGTTGTTCATCGTTTAGCTTAGATTCTCGCGAGGCGATCAGACGGGGATTGGTAGGGGGAAGATCTTCGCGTGCACCCCAGAGTTCGAACATTAAGGGTCTGCGGGAACCCAACATCAGAGATTCCACCTCCTACCCAAGATGGCGCCCTGGCACCAAGGCGTGCGGCCCCAGGACAAGATCCACCGCGTCCAGCACCCGCGCGACAAGAAAGGAGCTACCAAGATATCCCTTGTCCCCAAGAAGGTGATCGCATGCTCCCGGCACCGGCATGCCATGATCGCATCCCTATGACAGCACATCAAGACCCCGCGCTGCTCCAGGCAGCGGCGCGCGGGAATCCCCAGGAGCAAGGCCCGCATCAGCAGAGAGCACCGATGGCCACCACAGGCTGCCGCGCCTTCACCATCGAGCTAAGCAAGTTCAAACCTGACCTGCCCCCTCTCTACTACGGCACTGCCGACCCTACGGAGTTCCTACAACTCTACGAGCCGGGCATCGAAGCCGCCAACGGGGACGAAAAGGTCATGGCGAACTGGTTTCCCATGGCACTCAAAGACGGTGCCCGCACTTGGCTGCTGAACGTGCCTCCCGGCACGATCTCCTCCTAGGACGAGATGCGCACTCGCTTCATCGCAAACTTTCAGGGCACTCACGACCATCCACCGGCCGTGGGCGACCTGCGCCGCATCAAGCAGCAACCTGGAGAGACCTTGCAGAAGTACATCCAGCGCTTCAACAACGCTCGCCTCAAGATTCCCGGGGTGACTTAGGAGGCCATCATCTCTGCGTTCTCTGACGGCGTCCGCGATGTCAAGATGAAGGAGGAACTGGCTATCGACGAAGATCTGTGCACATCTCCGGGGTTATTCAACCAGGCGACCAAGTGCGCAAGGGCCGAGGAGGGACGCCTCTCCCTTCTTGAGCTCCCAGCTGCAGACCCAGAAGATAAGAAGGCCAAGGCCAAGGATGTGAAGCGCAAGGGAGCAGCTGTGCTCACAGTAGAGCCGGACATGAAGCGCGGCAGGGACAAGCCGGAGTCGTCCAAGGGCAGCCGGTACTATGTGTACCACGATCTCCATACCACAACACCAACGAATGCCAAGAGCTCAGGGTCGTGCGAGAAGGCCGTGTCGGTCAATGACCCTAGCGCAACGATCGGGGCTACGGCCGAGGCGGAGGAAGAGGTGGAGGACGATTGGACGATCGTGGTCCTCGCCAAGGGTGGCATGACCGGGCTCGCGAGGACCGCTGGGAGGACCAACCTCGCGAGGGGGCTTGGAGAGATCAGCTGTCAGGACCCCGACTCGATGCCACATCGATCTAGCATGTAACGCCTCATATCACTTTGCGGCCTCACGCACGGTATTCCCACGGGTGTCGCCTTACCTTTGCCCGGGACCGTTTGCGCATTTTGGCACACGTATATGATGGTGTCGCTAGCATCCATATGATAAAGAGCCCGGGCTGACATGGCTAGTCGTAAACCCAAAGTGGCACTAACTTACAGGGACAGGCATCCATGACCCAGCATCGAACGTGTCGGTCATCAACGAGTGAATCCAGGCTGTAGCACTGGGCTAACAGGACTCCGGTGAACCGGGCTGTAGCGGGCTAGCAGGACTCCGGTATTCATCGCGTGACATTTCCCCGAAGGGACAGACACAGGATCGAAGAAGGACACATGCCGGCCTGCCTAAGTGTTCCGGAGCAGTAGCAAGCTACCAGGGCTCAGTGGAAGCACTAGGAGACATTTCCCGGTAAGAGAGGCTACTAAGAATAAACAACTAGATAGTCAGATCCCACACATAGCAATACACATTACACGTACGCATAACATGCAAGTATGTGCTGTACAACATGGCATCACAGCATAACTCAACAATCATATAGATAAAGGCTCAGAAGAGCCATCACAGCATTATTACAAGCAGGGGTCACATGACCCAACAGTCAGAGCAATCAAGCAACAAGCGGAAGCATTACATGTCTGAGTACAGACATCTATAAATGGAAAAGGCTGAAGAGCCTGACTATCTACAACATCCGATCAAGATCGTAGCTGAGGTACTAGCTACTAGTCGAAGTCCATGAGAACACTAGTAAGACCGAAGTCTCCGCTGCAAAAACATAAATAAAGCAACATGAGTACAAAGGTACTCAGCAAGACTTACATCAGATCCTATCATACATGCATTTGTATCAAGAGGGTAATGTGGGGTTTAGTTGCAGCAAGCCAGCTTTGACTCTGTGGCTATCCTATTCTACGACTACCAGAAACTCTTGAGGTGAAACAACGTACACGAGTCCACTAATCACCATACAATACACTACTATGGATTCATCCCCGTCTCCCTACGAGAAGGCCATCCATAGCACTCACACTTGTCTTGAGCATTTTAGAGTATCCACTTCAAGTTGTCTATGTACCATGTAAGTATCCAAGAAGTCCATAACCGCGGACCC
>NC_041381.1:107206351-107234859 GCF_002162155.2 Triticum dicoccoides | reverse complement strand
TTCACACACGCTCTCGCCACTTACCGCCATGTACACGTCATGTATCTCGGCAACCTTCAAGCGGAAGCCTGGCGAGGGTGTCGGCCACGACCTGACTAACCACACAAGACTCTAATCCAGGTTTATCGCCTATTCGGGTTCCATCCGCAAGGAGATCCGGCCGGGGTTTCACTCACGGCCCCAAACGATGTGTGCAGGGTTCCCAAGCCCACCTCGCCGGATGGATCTACGCTTGGTACACCGTGCCACTTGTGCCTAGTCTGTCCCAAGCCCACCTGGCCGGGTGCCACTTGGTAGACTACTAACACTACCTACAAACACCAGAAACTAGTTGCGACTCCTGGACAGAGATCAAGTTGGTTAATAAGTCGAGAGAGTCAATTAAGGATCCCAATGTGTGGTAGTATCGAGTCATTGGACAGCATACATAGAACTCAGTGCTTAAGGACGGTTCTAGTGAGACAACCCACCATGTACTCCTACATGGCTTCTCACCGCTACCTTTACCAAATCGTGTTCACACACTTAACTCTCAGCATCAGAACATATGTAACACTCCAATTCATTCCCAATGAATCAGACCTGACACAACTCTAAGCAATAGCAGGCATAGCATGGTAGGAACACAACAATGGCTTCAATCAACTCCTACACATGCTAGTGGGTTTCAACTATTTACTGTGACAATGACAGGTCATGCAGAGGAATGGGTTCAACTACCGCAGCACAAAGTAGCAGAAGAATCGTTGTTGTCCTAATGCAATAACTGAGAGCAGGAGCGAGAGAGTAGGATTTTATCGGAATGAACAAAGGGGTTTGCTTGCCTGGTAAATCAACGGAGGAGGCACTGCTTCACAGACAGGTACTCTGGAACGGTCTCCGGAGCAAGACCTATCGAGAAGGAACGGTGCCGGCAATCAATACACAAACATATGCAACAATATGATGCATGAACATGGCATAAAGATGTGATGTTGTTTGAGCTAATGCAGCTAGAAATCATTTGGTTTGAAGTCCATTTGAACCAAAGGTTCAAATGCATCTCCGGGATAAGCTCCTATATATGCCATAATGTGTTTTCTCATATTCAGCATGTATAAGTTGGTTTGTCATGCATGAAACTAGTACAGATGGAAAGATTGCATTTTTTTGATAATTTTTCATATATAAATTATTTTAATCTGAGCTACGGTTGAATTGATATGAATTTTTGAAGTTTAAATCAATTTCTGGAATTTCCTGATTTAAATTAAATCCAGAAATATATATATTGCGCCAGCATGACGTCAGCACGACGTCAGCGGTCAACTACGGCTGGTCCGGGTCAAACCTGACGTGTGGGACCCACACGTCAGTGACAGGGGGTTAAACAGAGTTAGTTTAATCCTAATTAAAAAGATTAGTGGCGCTGGGGCCCACTGTCAGTGGGTCAGTGGCTAAAAAAAATTTTAAAAAAACTAAACTAATTAACAGGGGCTGGCCCCACCTGTCATCGATCCAGGGGGGTCAAACCCCTGGTCAACAGGGCCTAACCCGCCGGCGGAGAGTCGCCGGCGAGGCCGAGGCGGCGGAGGCCTTCGGGTTTCTTGCTCCGGCGACCAAACGGACGGAGGAGGGGCTCTACGGATAGCTGGAAGGGCGCCGCGTCTTCCTGTGGAGTCGGTTGGGGTCGGGGCGGCCGGAATCGGCGCCGGCGTCGACCTAGGTGGCCGCCGGAGTTCGGCCAAGGTCGAACGCGGCGCCGCGGTGCACTAGAGGGGAAACGGAAGGGCTCTGTGGGCTCCTGGGAGGGCGGCGAACTTGGTAACATGCTCGGGCGCTAGCTGGGGTGACCCTGGCCACGGTAGTGCCATGGCCGGCGGCGAGGAGCAATCGGCTCCGGTGAGAAGGCGGCTAGAATGCGGGAACGAGCGCGGGGAGGAGGGGAAATGGAAGAGGAGCTCACAGCTAGGTCGATGAGCAGCTCGGTGGTCTCGGGGAGGCGTCGGAGGCGGCGAATCGACCGCGGCGATCTTTGGTGGCCGGCGACGGAAACGGCGATGGTGGCGGCGTTGCAGCGCGTCCGGGACCTCGTGGCTCGGTGGAGAGGAAGAGGGGGTCGAGGCGGAGCTCGCAGGCACAGCGAGGGGTCGAGGGGGAGACGGTGGCCGCGGTGTTACGGTGGCGCGGCTGCGGCTGCGCTCGGGCTCGAGAGGGAGAGGGAGCAGAAGAGGGGGAAGAGTTCGGGAGAGAGGGGGGTGAGGCCAGGGGATCGGGGCGGCACCGAGAAGAAGCAACGCAGTGTCGCGCTGGCGGGGTAGGCAGGCAGGCGAGCTGGTGGCGTGGTGCTCCGCCCGTGCGCGCGCGTCGGCCACACGCCTGGCCGACTGGCGTCAGGAGGACGACGGCGGTGGTGGGCTGGGCTGCCTTGCTGGGCCAGAGGCGCCAGGTAAGAAGCCCAGGTAAGGTTTCCCTCTTTTATTTCTGTTTTCTAATTTTTCTGACATTTGTTTTGATTTAATAAAATACTAAATCAACTTATTACCTTATGCCAATTTTTGCAGGAGCTAGATATGTTATTCCAGAGCTCCTTTATAAATGGCATAATTTTTGGACCATATTTCATATATATAGAAATATATTACCAATGCAAATATTTATCGGATTAATCCAAATGGCCAAAATTAAATATCCATGAGATCCTAAAAATATTGGTTTGATTTTTATCTCTGTCCAATATTTTCAGAGGGCAACATGAGCATTTTCTTGGACCCTTTTGGAGAAATTTTTATTTGGGTCATTTTCAAAAATGATTCTGAGGGTTCCACCAATCCTCATTTCAAATTTAAATGAAATTTAAACATGATGCACAAATGACTAGCTAGTCTAGGTCATACCAGACTAGGGATGTGACAACTCGCCCCCACTTGAAAAAATCTCGTCCCGAGATTCAGGGGTCAACGGAAAGAAAGCGGGGTACTCCAATCGAAGACGATCTTCTCGCTCCCAAGTAGCTTCTCTCTCGGAATGATGAGACCACTGAACTTTGAGAAACTTGATGTTCTGACGTCGAGTGACACGCTCTGCTTGATCAAGAATGCGAACCGGGTACTCTCGGTAGGTGAGGTTATCTTGGAGATCAAGCGTTTCGTGGTCCACTCCGCGGATGGGATCCGAGAAGCAACGCCTGAGTTGAGAGACGTGGAAGACATCATGAATTCGAGAAAGATGTGGGGGTAGTTCCAATTGGTAGGCAACCTCTCCTCGTTTAGCGAGAATACGAAAAGGACCAATGTAACGAGGAGCCAACTTGCCCTTGATACCGAAATGATGGGTACCCTTCAAAGGAGTAACCCGAAGGTAAGCTTGGTCGCCAATTTCATAAGTCATATCCTTATGATGACAATCGTACTGGCTTTTCTGACGAGACTGGGCTGTTTTCAAATTCTCACGAATGATGCGAACTTGCTCTTCTGCCTCCTGGATCATGTCCGGTCCAAAGAATTGTCTTTCACCGGTTTCTGACCAGTTCAAAGGTGTTCGACATCTTCGTCCATAGAGAACCTCAAAAGGAGCTTTCTTGAGGCTGGATTGATAGCTATTGTTATAAGAAAACTCGGCAAAAGGAAGACATTTCTCCCAATCCATACCGAATGAGATAACGCAAGCTCTGAGCATGTCTTCGAGAATTTGATTGACCCGTTCCACCTGACCACTCGACTGAGGGTGGAAAGCGGTACTGAAGGAAAGATGGGTTCCCATGGCAGTTTGGAAACTCTCCCAAAAATGAGAAGTGAAAAGACTGCCACGGTCTGAATTGATCTCTAGTGGAACACCATGAAGTGACACTATTCGAGAAATATATAAGTCAGCGAGCTGACTAGCGGTGATACTCTCTCGAACAGGTAGGAAGTGCGCCACTTTGGAGAGACGATCAACGACTACGAAGATAGCATTATTCCCTCTCTTGGTCCTAGGAAAGCCGGTGATGATGTCCATACCAACTTTATCCCACTTCCATTCAGGAATAGCTAAGGGCTGAAGGGTGCCAGCAGGTCTTTGATGCTCTGCCTTAACGCGATGACAAATGTCACATTTAGCAATGAACTCAGCGATTTCTCTCTTCATCCTAGTCCACCAGAACCTCTGGCGTAGGTCCTAATACATCTTAGTACTACCGGGATGAATCATGAGAGGAGATTCATGCGCCTCCTTAAGAATCAGTTGTCGAAGATGTTGATTCTTGGGAACCACCAAGCGATTCTCAAAGAAAACAACACCACGATCATCCATAGTGAAACATCCACCAACTCCTTTCTTAATGTTATCCTTGATACGAGAAATACCCGTATCATATTGCTGGCTAGTTATGATCTGATCCTCAAGAGTAGGTTTCGCCACCAAGGTAGAAAGGAATCCGTGAGGAGCAATGTGAAGGTTAAGCTTACAGAATTCCTCATGGAGAAGTGGTTGGCCTTGCTGCAACATGAGATTGTTGCAATAGGATTTACGGCTTAGAGCATCAGCCATGACATTAGCTTTGCCTGGGGTGTAGGTAATCCCTAAATCATAATCTGTGATCAACTCCAACCATCGTCTTTGCCTAAGGTTTAGGTCTGGTTGGGTGAAGATATACTTGAGACTCTGGTGATCGGTGTAGATCTCGCAACGTTTACCAAGAAGGTAATGTCGCCAGGTCTTGAGTGCATAGACTACGGCTGCAAGCTCTAGATCATGTGTAGGATAATTATCCTCATGTGGATGCAACTGTCGAGATGCATAGGCAATCACATGACGATCCTGCATAAGAATGCAACCTAGTCCCTGTCGTGAGGCATCGCAGTAGATAATAAAGTCTTTAGTGAAATCCGGTGGCACAAGTATGGGAGCAGAGGTCAGGCGCCTTTTCAGTTCCTGAAAACTGTGTTCACACTGTGGGGACCACTCAAACTTTTTATCTTTCTTGAGAAGTTCCGTGAGGGGTTTGGCTACTTTGGAGAAGTTTTCAACAAAGCGGCGACAATAGCTGGCTAGACCAAGGAAACTCCTAACTTGTTTAACGGTCTCAGGTGGAGTCCAATCGAGAACAGCCTGAACTCTCTCGGGATTGACAGCAATGCGCTTACCAGAGATTACGTGGCCTAGGTAGGTCACTTCCGGCAACCAAAATTCACACTTGGAGAACTTGGCATAAAGGCGGTGCTCTCTGAGTTTTTCTAACACAAGTCTAAGATGTTCGGCATGCTCTTCCTCGTTCTTCGAGTAGATAAGAATATCATCGAGGTAAACCACGACGAACTTATCTAAGTACTCCATGAAGATCGAGTTCATCAAACGGGAGAATGTGGCTGGGGCGTTGGTTAGGCCAAAGGACATGACGGTGTACTCGTACTGGCCATAACGAGTGACAAAAGCTGTCTTGGGAATGTCCCCGTTTCTAATCTTAATTTGGTGGTATCCCAACCTCAAATCCATCTTGGAGAAGACTGAGGATCCAGCGAGCTGATCATACAGATCGTTGATCCTGGGGAGCGGATATTTGTTCTTTATCGTGACCAAATTAACGGGACGATAATCTACAACCATCCGGTCCGTACCATCCTTCTTCTTGACGAAGAGGACGGGGCAAGCCCAAGGAGAAGAACTAGGACGGATGAAACCCTTTTGCAAGGACTCATCAAGTTGTTTCTTAAGCTCGGCTAGTTCTAAGGGTGCCATCTTGTAGGGTCTCCTAGAGATTGGAGCAGTTCCTGGGATAAGATCTATGACGAACTCTACCTCTCTGTCAGGCGGAACACCTGGCAGTTCCTCTAGAAAGACATCCGGAAAGTCACGGACTACCGGGATATCTTCAAGGTCTGGAAGAGGGCTGGCATTAAGGGAATAGAGCTGACGCTTTGCAACTCTAGTGGAGACAATGACTATCTTGCCAGATGGGTGTGTGAGCTGAACAGACCTGGTGAAACAATCAATCTTGGCATGATGAGCTGTCATCCAGTCCATACCCAAGATGATGTTAATATCCGAAGACTTGAGAGATATCAAGGAAGCAAGGAATACAAGTCTGTCCACAAGGATTTCATTGCCATAACTTATCCTAGAAGTTTGCCATTTGGATCCAGGAGTTTGAATAAGTAGTGGGGAGGGCATATCACAAAATGACATGTCGTGCAAGCGGGCATAGCTTTCAGAAATGAAGGAATGAGACGCTCCAGTATCGAACAAAACCGATGCCGGATGACAGTTGACAAGGAGTGTACCAAGAACGACATCTGGATCATCATGAGCGGCTTTAGCTGAGACGTGATGCACACGCCCATGTTTAGTGGGAGCTGTCTTGGCACTGATCATCTTGCGTGATGGCTTACCATGGCCAATAGACTTCTCGGGCTGGGGTGGAGCAACTCTGGTCTGAGTGCAAATACGGGCAATGTGGCCTGGCTCTCCGCACTTGTAACAAATCTTGGAGGTAGGATGTGGACCTGCATTGGAAGGCGGTCCACCAATAGGCCTGGGTGGAGCATACTGCTGAACTTGATGAGGTGCCACATAAGATGGCCTCGGTACATATTTGGGTGGAAGAGCGGAGTTTGGAACCCAAATCCGGCGCTTCTGAGAGCTAGAACCGGAGGAAGATCCCAAAGCACGAGTGTGCTTACGAGACTCCTCGTAAGTGAGTTGAGCTGTCTCTGCATTAATGGCCTTGTTCACAAGGGCTTGGAATGTATCACAATGATGCAGGTGGAGATCATGACGCAACTTGGGGTTGAGACCCTTCCGGAACCTAGCCTGCTTCTTGGCGTCCGTGGACACCTCTTCTGTGGCATAACGGGCGAGGTTCTCAAACTCTCTACTATAGGCATCAACAGCCATCTTACCCTGGGTGAAACTACAGAACTCTTCTCTCTTGCGATCAATGAGGGCTTCAGGAATGTGATGCTCGCGAAAAACCTCAACGAAATCCCTCCAGGTGGAAGTCTGGCCAGCTGGAAGCATAGCCTCATAGTTCTGCCACCAAAGACTAGCAGGACCTTCCAGGTGGTATGTGGCATAAGTGACCTTGTCATCTTCAGCTACGTTCGCGGAACGCAGCTTATGGGTGATGCTACGGAGCCAGTCATCTGCATCGAGTGGCTCAATGGAATGATGAAAGGTGGGTGGGTGCAAGCGGATAAAGTCATGAATGGTCACAGATCCTTTGAACTGATGTGCGGTGTTCTCCTCGATACGTGCCAACAAACGATTAGACTCACGCTTGTTCCTCTCCATCTCTAACATGAACTCTGTCAGCGAAGGCTGGTCGGGAGGATCCTCATCCCTACCATCTCCGTGGTTCTGGCTACGAGCAACGGAACTTCGCTTTGCTGATGACATCCTGAGAAACGAACCAAGGACGGAATCAGCAACAACTATGGACTGTAGAATGTAGGACAAGGAATTAGTATCTCTCGAACTCCTAAGGAAATTCCGGCAGCATAACGGCAGTAAAATGCTCAGAATGAGACAACCTACTAGAAAAAAAAATGGGGTGGTAACATACTCACCAACATTACTCAAGGTTCTGGGATCAAACTAAACAGACTACACTGGAAATACTCAAAACTGGGGTATGACTCTGATCAACCAATCCTATGGGACTACGGAGTAATAACACGTGATCCTGATAGACGGAAGAGAAAACCTAGCTCCTTAACCCCGTAGGAAAGATAGGATGACTCAGATCAGAAGGCCATGAGGTAAAGGAGTAAAAAGAGCCTTACGTTCCAACCCACATTCAATTCCCTTACATAACTAAAGAATTTCTAGACTCAACTTCGACCGGTTTGGCTTGGTAATCCTACAGGCAGTCAGGCTCTGATACCAACGCTGTCAGGACCCCGACTCGATGCCACATCGATCTAGCATGTAACGCCTCATATCACTTTGCGGCCTCACGCACGGTATTCCCACGGGTGTCGCCTTACCTTTGCCCGGGACCGTTTGCGCATTTTGGCACACGTATATGATGGTGTCGCTAGCATCCATATGATAAAGAGCCCGGGCTGACATGGCTAGTCGTAAACCCAAAGTGGCACTAACTTACAGGGACAGGCATCCATGACCCAGCATCGAACGTGTCGGTCATCAACGAGTGAATCCAGGCTGTAGCACTGGGCTAACAGGACTCCGGTGAACCGGGCTGTAGCGGGCTAGCAGGACTCCGGTATTCATCGCGTGACATTTCCCCGAAGGGACAGACACAGGATCGAAGAAGGACACATGCCGGCCTGCCTAAGTGTTCCGGAGCAGTAGCAAGCTACCAGGGCTCAGTGGAAGCACTAGGAGACATTTCCCGGTAAGAGAGGCTACTAAGAATAAACAACTAGATAGTCAGATCCCACACATAGCAATACACATTACACGTACGCATAACATGCAAGTATGTGCTGTACAACATGGCATCACAGCATAACTCAACAATCATATAGATAAAGGCTCAGAAGAGCCATCACAGCATTATTACAAGCAGGGGTCACATGACCCAACAGTCAGAGCAATCAAGCAACAAGCGGAAGCATTACATGTCTGAGTACAGACATCTATAAATGGAAAAGGCTGAAGAGCCTGACTATCTACAACATCCGATCAAGATCGTAGCTGAGGTACTAGCTACTAGTCGAAGTCCATGAGAACACTAGTAAGACCGAAGTCTCCGCTGCAAAAACATAAATAAAGCAACATGAGTACAAAGGTACTCAGCAAGACTTACATCAGATCCTATCATACATGCATTTGTATCAAGAGGGTAATGTGGGGTTTAGTTGCAGCAAGCCAGCTTTGACTCTGTGGCTATCCTATTCTACGACTACCAGAAACTCTTGAGGTGAAACAACGTACACGAGTCCACTAATCACCATACAATACACTACTATGGATTCATCCCCGTATCCCTACGAGAAGGCCATCCATAGCACTCACACTTGTCTTGAGAATTTTAGAGTATCCACTTCAAGTTGTCTATGTACCATGTAAGTATCCAAGAAGTCCATAACCGCGGACCCGGCTATTCGAATAGATCATGTTAACCCTGCAGGGGTGTACTTCTTCACACACGCTCTCGCCACTTACCGCCATGTACACGCCATGTATCTCGGCAACCTTCAAGCGGAAGCCTGGCGAGGGTGTCGGCCACGACCTGACTAACCACACAAGACTCTAATCCAGGTTTATCGCCTATTCGGGTTCCATCCGCAAGGAGATCCGGCCGGGGTTTCACTCACGGCCCCAAACGATGTGTGCAGGGTTCCCAAGCCCACCTCGCCGGATGGATCTACGCTTGGTACACCGTGCCACTTGTGCCTAGCCTGTCCCAAGCCCACCTGGCCGGGTGCCACTTGGTAGACTACTAACACTACCTACAAACACCAGAAACTAGTTGCGACTCCTGGACAGAGATCAAGTTGGTTAATAAGTCGAGAGAGTCAATTAAGGATCCCAATGTGTGGTAGTATCGAGTCATTGGACAGCATACATAGAACTCAGTGCTTAAGGACGGTTCTAGTGAGACAACCCACCATGTACTCCTACATGGCCTCTCACCGCTACCTTTACCAAATCGTGTTCACACACTTAACTCTCAGCATCAGAACATATCGTAACACTCCAATTCATTCCCAATGAATCAGACCTGACACAACTCTAAGCAATAGCAGGCATAGCATGGTAGGAACACAACAATGGCTTCAATCAACTCCTACACATGCTAGTGGGTTTCAACTATTTACTGTGACAATGACAGGTCATGCAGAGGAATGGGTTCAACTACCGCAGCACAAAGTAGCAGAAGAATCGTTGTTGTCCTAATGCAATAACTGAGAGCAGGAGCGAGAGAGTAGGATTTTATCGGAATGAACAAAGGGGTTTGCTTGCCTGGTAAATCAACGGAGGAGGCACTGCTTCACAGACAGGTACTCTGGAACGGTCTCCGGAGCAAGACCTATCGAGAAGGAACGGTGCCGGCAATCAATACACAAACATATGCAACAATATGATGCATGAACATGGCATAAAGATGTGATGTTGTTTGAGCTAATGCAGCTAGAAATCATTTGGTTTGAAGTCCATTTGAACCAAAGGTTCAAATGCATCTCCAGGATAAGCTCCTATATATGCCATAATGTGTTTTCTCATATTCAGCATGTATAAGTTGGTTTGTCATGCATGAAACTAGTACAGATGGAAAGATTGCATTTTTCTGATAATTTTTCATATATAAATTATTTTAATCTGAGCTACGGTTGAATTGATATGAATTTTTGAAGTTTAAATCAATTTCTGGAATTTCCTGATTTAAATTAAATCCAGAAATATATATATTGCGCCAACATGACGTCAGCACGACGTCAGCGGTCAACTGCGGCTGGTCCGGGTCAAACCTGATGTGTGGGACCCACACGTCAGTGACAGGGGGTTAAACAGAGTTAGTTTAATCCTAATTAAAAAGATTAGTGGCGCTGGGGCCCACTGTCAGTGGGTCAGTGGCTAAAAAAAATTAAAAAAAAACTAAACTAATTAATAGGGGCTGGCCCCACCTGTCATCGATCCAGGGGGGTCAAACCCCTGGTCAACAGGGCCTAACCCGCCGGCGGAGAGTCGCCGGCGAGGCCGAGGCGGCGGAGGCCTTCGGGTTTCTTGCTCCGGCGACCAAACGGACGGAGGAGGGGCTCTACGGATAGCTGGAAGGGCGCCGCGTCTTCCTGTGGAGTCGGTTGGGGTCGGGGCGGCCGGAATCGGCGCCGGCGTCGACCTAGGTGGCCGCCGGAGTTCGGCCAAGGTCGAACGCGGCGCTGCGGTGCACTAGAGGGGAAACGGAAGGGCTCTGTGGGCTCCTGGGAGGGCGGCGAACTTGGTAACATGCTTGGGCGCTAGCTGGGGTGACCCTGGCCACGGCAGCGCCATGGCCGGCGGCGAGGAGCAATCGGCTCCGGTGAGAAGGCGGCTAGAATGCGGGAACGAGCGCGGGGAGGAGGGGAAATGGAAGAGGAGCTCACAGCGAGGTCGATGAGCAGCTCGGTGGTCTCGGGGAGGCGTCGGAGGCGGCGAATCGACCGAGGCGATCTTCGGTGGCCGGCGACGGAAACGGCGACGGTGGCGGCGTTGCAGCGCGTCCGGGACCTCGTGGCTCGGTGGAGAGGAAGAGGGGGTCGAGGCGGAGCTCGCAGGCACAGCGAGGGGTCGAGGGGGAGACGGTGGCCGCGGCGTTACGGTGGCGCGGCTGCGGCTGCGCTTGGGCTCGAGAGGGAGAGGGAGCAGAAGAGGGGGAAGAGTTCGGGAGAGAGGGGGGTGAGGCCAGGGGATCGGGGCGGCACCGAGAAGAAGCAACGCGGCGTCGCGCTGGCGGGGTAGGCAGGCAGGCAAGCTGGTGGCGTGGCGCTCCGCCCGTGCGCGCGCGTCGGCCACACGCCTGGCCGACTGGCGCCAGGAGGACGACGGCGGTGGTGGGCTGGGCTGCCTTGCTGGGCCAGAGGCGCCAGGTAAGAAGCCCAGGTAAGGTTTCCCTCTTTTATTTCTTTTTTCTAATTTTTCTGACATTTGTTTTGATTTAATAAAATACTAAATCAACTTATTACCTTATGCCAATTTTTGCAGGAGCTAGATATGTTATTCCAGAGCTCCTTTATAAATGGCATAATTTTTGGACCATATTTCATATATATAGAAATATATTTCCAATGCAAATATTTATCGGATTAATCCAAATGGCCAAAATTAAATATCCATGAGCTCCTAAAAATATTGGTTTGATTTTTATCTCTGTCCAATATTTTCAGAGGGCAACATGAGCATTTTCTTGGACCCTTTTGGAGAAATTTTTATTTGGGTCATTTTCAAAAATGATTCTGAGGGTTCCACCAATCCTCATTTCAAATTTAAATGAAATTTAAACATGATGCACAAATGACTAGCTAGTCTAGGTCATACCAGACTAGGGATGTGACATCAGCCTCATGAGGATCACCCGCAAGGCAATGCAGGACTTCCTCCTCTGCCACCACCACCAAGAAGGAATGACGACCATCATCAGGACGAGGGGGATGGGGGTTTTCAGGAGCCGCATGCAATCGCTTGCATCTTGGGCGGTGCTCAGGCCCCAGCCTCTCAGCGCATCTTCAAGCAGTTTGCTCGCGAGGTGAATACAGTCCTCCCCAAGCTTTAGGCCACGCGCCCTCTCAGGTGGTCCGCGTGCGCCATCACATTCAGCTCAGCGGATCAACTCAAATGCGCGGCAACAGCCGGTGACCTCCCGATGCTCGTTCCCCAGTCATCAGCAATGTGGAAGTTACCAGGACCCTCATCGATGGTGGGGCAGGGCTCAATGTCCTGTCCGTCGAGACATTCAACATCTCCAAGTGCCATACGATCAGCTTCAACCGGCCAAGCCTTTCTCAAGAGTCCTTGATGGTTCCACTGTCCCGATAGGGCAGGTCCGCCTCCCTGTCACCTTTGGGCAGCGCAAGAACTACAATACCGAGCTCATTGACTTTGACGTCGCCCACATTCACCTTCCATACAATGCCATCCTCGGATATCCCACCCTGGCCATGTTTATGGCAGTGACTCACCATGGCTACAACGTCCTCAAGATGCCAGGAAGTGGCAGAGTCATCGCGGTCCCCTGTGAAGAGAAGGATGCGGTGTGCTCTCTTGAGCGCGCCTTCCAGGCCGCGTCAATTGGGGATCCAGACATCAAGAGTGGAAACCTTCCTGAAGCAGCTCCCAAGAAGAAGAAGACATCACCTGGCTCAAGGCCTCAGGAGGCAGGCACCTCCGGATGTGCCACATCAGGACTTGCGCCCATCCAAGGGGTGCCACCCTCCACCGCATAGGAAGGCGCACCTGGCACCCTCCTCGGGCAAGGCTTGGGGGCTCTCTCCTGGGGAGCCACTGACTTTGCCAAGATCACGAGGGAGGCGCTCGGGCACCACTTGGAGACGTGCTTCGCGGCACGTTTCCCTCAGGAAGGTATAAGGCAAGGAGGGCTCAACCCTCAGGAGTTCATCACCAAGGTCGCTCAGGAGTTGAAGGAATCGAGAGTCATGCGCGGCAACCGCCGCGTGCCCAGCGTAGCTCCCCATCCAGACGAGGATGGCGGGCTGCGCGTCTGCATCGACTACCCAGGGCTCAATCGAATCACATCGCAAGAGTGCCTCTGGCCTTCGCGCATGGGGCGTTACGAGGGTCCACCTCACACTTACGTTCGCATGCCCTTCGGCCTGCCGAACGCGGCTGCTGCTAACCAGCGCCTAATGAGGAGCATTCTGGAAGCTTAGGTGGCCAAGCACCGCGCACTCCTGGAGGAGATGGAGATGGACCTCGCTGAGCCTCCCGGACCTCCCGAGCATCCTGAGGCTTGAAGCTCCGAAGGCTCGTGAGGATTGGCTTCCTCACCACGCACCGTCGGCTACTCCGACACTCGCTCTGCAATGGTATCAGGTGACTTCTCTCAAGATTCATTTCAGCTGGGAGCTCCCTCAGGACTGCATCATTCCCAGGTGGCATGGGTCTGTCCCCGCGGCATGTATCCGTTTTGCTTATGTCTTCAGCTTACCTTGTTGGGGGCGCCCCTCGGGCTGCATCATCCCCAAGCCGGTCGGGCCTGACCCAGTGGCGTGTGCCTTTCTCTGCACCTATCTAAGTTGATTTGGTTCTTCACGCTTAACCTGCCTATGATTATCATCCGCCGCCTACCACGACCTTCTCCTCCCTCATGCAAAGCGCTTGCACGTTAAAATGGGGGCGCTTGAGCATCGCGACTCGAGAGCTCTTACTGGCTCTTTATCCCTCACCCCCTAGCCTTGTTCACGGCATCGCGACCTGGCATACCAGCGGCGGTTGAGCTCGCTTGAGGGCCGGGACCTGAGGACGTAGAGCATTTGTATTTTAACCTTCTTGCAGGAACATACCACCGTCAAAGGCCCAGAGCCAGGTGCAACCCGCCTCTAGGTAGGGCCTAATGAGTCCCGCGCTGGCTCCCGGGTGCCTAGATACACCTCTTCTATCCCTACCATGCCGGCCACGTGTCAGGGCGGGGCTGTACACGCCCCGGGGGATCCTCCCGGAGGGGAGCCCCCCTCCCACGTACCAGTGGAAGCACCATGCTCCGCGCCGGCTGACGATACTACCGAGGAGCGGCTATGCCCGTACACATACGGAAGCGCTATGCTCCGCGCTGGTGATAAGCAACTGAGGGCAGTCCACGACTGTATCAACCTCAGGGAGCCCAGAGCTCAGTATCTGGCCTCATCGCAAAGCCTCCCCTCGGGAGCACCACATGAGGGGTATGGGCACGGGGGCTGCGCCCGGGCCACGCCCGAGCACACGCCACCCAGCCAGGTCCCTCAGACCTAGATGTCACACGCCCCTCCACGAGCGGAGCCAAGATACGAAGACCCGTTTGCGCGTCAAGGGGGACTCCTGAGCATCGTGACTCAGGAGCCTAACATGCCACGTAGCCCGTCACTCCTTAGTTCCGAAAGGCTAACAGCGGTCGAGGTATGCGCGGGGCCGGGTCCTGCCGACATAGAACAACATATCCTCTCTTCCAGCCCCTCCATATTTGTTGTTTGCGCGTCAAGGGGGACTCCTGAGCATCGCGACTCAGGAGCCTAACTTGCCACGTAGCCCCTCATTCTTTAGTCCCATCCTGGTGATCCGGTCGGGGCTAACGGCGACTGAGGTATGTGCGGGGCCGGGCCCTGCCGACGTAAACACAAGCAAATAGGAAGGAAACCGCAAAATCTAGCAAATCCAGAAGCAAATATTACAGACCATAGATTGTTCTCACAATACCAGACACAAATTTAAACACCTCCACGAGGCATGGTGCATGTTGCAGGAATCAAGGCAGGAAAGAGGCCGCGAGAAGATCACCCCTGGGCCGCGCCACCGCTCGTGGTGGAGTCGCGCTTGTCAGCTCCACCCCCCGAGGCCGCGGAGCCGGCAGCACCTCGCTTGCGTGCAGTGTTGAAGGCACGGAACTTCGCCAGCAAGGCCTCTGCTCGACCCTTTATGGCCTCGGCAGTAGCGGCGGAGCGCTTGGCGTCCACGGGCGCCAGTAGGTCGTCAAGGTTGGCGTCGGGGTTGCGGAGGTAGACGTGGCTGAGGATCCGCGTCAGAGCTGCGGAGGAAAGGACACGAGCCTCAACTTCGGCCATGGGGCCGATACCGGTCACGACCTCCTTAAGTGCCTCGACAAGGAAGGGAACCATCTTGGTGGGGCCCTCCTTGGCTCCGGCCAGCGGTTTCTCCAGGCCCTCTTCATAAAGCGTTTTCAGCGACGTGTGAGCCCTCTCCTCATAGCGCGTGAAGGCCGCGCGGTCCTCGGCCAAGACCTCCGCCTTGGCATCCAGCTCAACCCTCTCCTTCTTCAGCGCCTGCTCCAGCGTCTTCAGCCGGCCACGGTCGGCTGAGAGTTCGGTGTCGCGGTCCTTCACGGCAGCCTCCCAAGCTTTCATCTCCTCCTCCTTTGCCTGGCGGTCGCGAATCTCCTTGGTGAGCTCATCACGCGGCCCTTGAGACTCGCCCTCCAGCGTCTTGCAGCGACCCTTGACAGTTGAAGCATCCTTTAACGCCGCGTCGCGAGCGGCTATGGCCTGGGAGGTGACTTACTTCCCCTCCTCGGAAGCCGTCACAGCCTGGCTCAGCGCCGCTCGGACGGAGGCGTCAGAGCAAACCCAGCCAGAGACCAGCTCTAGGTGCCCGGCCACCAGGCGGGGGTCGGTGCCCCGGAGATCCTCCCGTAGCTGACTCAGCTCGTCGGCAGCATGGTCCAAGGCGACGGAGGAGGAAGAGGAGACGGGAGCCGGCGGAGTAGGAGGAGAAGATGGCAGCGTGAACACAGCTTGGGAGGCAGGGACCTCCTAAGCCTTGGCAACTTCGGCGACATCATCAAGCCCAGGTGCCTCCAAAGTCAGTGGGGTCACGGGGGATGACTCCTCGCCGGCCTCGCGAGGATGATCGGGCAGGGGAAGTGCGGGCCCCGCTGCCTCCCTTCCTCGCGAGTGAAGACGTGGCCACGGCCGATGAGCCCATTCCGAGCGGGGTCGCCGCGTCTCCCTTCAGCCTCTTCGCCGCAGGTGGCAGCCTACCCAATAAAAGATGTCAGGCCTCGACGGCAAAAGACAGGAGCAAGGCGGAGTTCGTGTACTTACTGGTCGGGTGTCGCGGGATCCCACGGCCTCCGGCCAAGCTTGAAGCCCGAAAGCCTCTTGCGGGGCTCAGCCTCGGGAGGCCCAAAAGTGGAGGAAGGCGCACCTGAAGGGCTAGAGCTGGCTTCGGCCAACACGAGAGCTGGTGTAGACCCTCGGGAGTTCAGCCCAGACCTGTCCTTCTTCAGGATCAAGGCCGGGTCCTCCCCCCCTCGCCTGGCGCCGGCCTCATCGTCCTCAAGCATGGAGCAGAGGGCGCAGGACCCGGTCAGCTTTGCCGCCCTTAGATTGCCCGGCCTCAGGTCAGCGTTCATCTTGTCCAGCACCAGCTTCGCCCACCGGTCGTCGAGCTTCACGCGGGACCACGCCTCAACGGCCTCGGGCTACTCTATGGGCAGCTCCAGCAGGGGGTTGTTGCACCTAGCGTTCACCATGACCCACTTGCTCCAGAAGCCATCGGCCCTCTTCCCGGCCTTCAAGATGGTGTTGGCCTTGGAGTACACGACAAAGCTCGCACACGCTGAGATATGGGCGCTAGTGACCCGTAGGGAGAAGAAGTGGCGCAGCAAGGCCACGGAGGGCATCACCCCGACGTGTGCCTCATAGTAGTAGGCGAAGATCGACTGGAGGAGAACGGAGTTGGGGTGGATATGCAGAGCATGCAACTGATATTGGCGAAGGACGACAAGGAAGAACTCAGAGAAAGGGGGCACCAGACCAGTGATGATGGTGCTCATGAAGATGGGGTAGAAGGTGCTCCCGTTGTCCTTCGGCCGGGCGGAACCAAGCCGGAGCACGGTCTCCCCCATCTCGTTGCTCTGCGCCGCAGCCATCTAGCGCGCGACGACGAGATTCTTCTCCGTCACGTTGGGAGAATCCAGAGCCGATGAGTACCAGGCCGATGGAGCCCCGGCCGCGGTCTTGCGGGGCGCCATTGCTCGCCGGAGGTGAAAGGTTGCGCCAAATCTGGAGATTTCGGAAGCAGGAGGGCGAAGAGCAAGAAAGGGGATCTAAAGCTAGGCGGATGAGAGTAATGAGAGTAAGGCTAACCCCAGACAAGCCTTTTTGTCAGTCGGGCAGTTGTCGAGGCAGCGTGGGGAAGCGGAGGCGCCCACGTCCAATCAACCGCCACGCGGCACCCAATTCCGCAGGCTGTTGGGGTTCGTGGCACTCTGCGCTTGCCCCTTCGCCTCTCTACTAAGCCAAGCCCGAACACGCCATGGGACCGGGGCTACTGTCGGTGTTCTAGGAACGGGGGTCCCCAGACTTTCCTGCCTGCGGCCTTCGGCATGGCTCGAGTGGTGGCCCAGTACAACCCATCTTCATTAGTACAAACTCAAGACCCTCGTGAGGGGCCTAGCCTCGCGGGGTAGACGATGCAAGGCTTCCTCAGGAGTGGCCTCGCCAGGCAGGCTCGCGAGAAGGCGGAGAGATCAAGGCAAGAGTACCTCGCGAGGTGCTCGTGACACAAGCCGTGACGATCGAAACCAGGCGGGCGCCAGGAGGGCACCTGCCTGTGCAGTGTCCTTGTTTCCCCTTTGGTCCAAAGGGGGCAAGCACAGGCGTGGAATACTGAGGCATCAGGCAAAGGTTACAATTTTAGTGCAACGTGACCAAGACCAGCAGAGCGGCAGGACGGAGGTCACCGTGGAGCCCGAGACGGCGTCATCACCAATGCCTTTGGCAGCCGAAGACCAACTTTTGTCAGGATAACTTGTACTAGATGTTCCCCTTTAAAATTGCCGTTGTTGGCGCCCTTCCCGCTTAATATTTGGGAAGAGGACCAGGGCCTTGATAAATAGGGATAGCCATCTCATGGATAGGCATCTGATCCAGAGCTGGTCAAGTCTTCCTAAGCAACCCACCACCGGAAGAACATCTCTCGCGAAGCTGTTCTTCCTTTGTACTGTTCATCCTCAGCCCCTGAGGCAATCCACCACACCACACACTAGAGTTGGGTATTAAACCACAACGGTGGCCCGAACCAGTATAATCTTGTGTCCCTCGTGTTGTTCATCATTTAGCTTAGATTCTCGTGAGGCGGTCAGACGCGGATTGGTAGGGGCAAGATCTTCGCGCGCACCCCAGAGTTCGAACATTAAGGGTCCGCCGGAACCCAACATCCGACAGATACGCTTTATCACACATAGCCTCCTTATATCTTCCTCAAAACAGCCACCATTCCTACCTATCATGGCATTTCCATAGCCATTCCGAGATATATTGCCATGCAACTTCCATCATCATCATATACATGACTTGATCATTCATTGTCATATTGCTTTGCATGATCGTAAGATAGCTAGCATGATGTTTTTGATGTCATTGCTACGCTAGATCATTGCACATCCCGGTACACTGCCGGAGGCATTCATATAGTCATACTTTGTTCTAGTATCGAGTTGTAAGTAAATAAAAGTGTGATGATCATCATTATTAGAGTATTACCCCAGTGAGGGAAGGATGATGGAGACTATGATTCCCCCACAAGTCGGGATGTGACTCCGGACATTATGAAAATAAAAAAGGGGGGCCAAAGAAGCCCAAATAAAAAAAGGGGGCCAAAGAAGCCCACCAAAAAAAGAACAAAAAAGAATAGTAAATAAAAAATGAGAGAAAAAGAGAGAAGGGGCAATGTTACTATCCTTTTACCACACTTGTGCTTCAAAGTAGCACCATGTTCTTCAAATAGAGAGTCTGTTGAGTTATCACTTTCATATACTAGTGGGAACTTTCATTATAGAACTTGGCTTGTATATTCCGATGATGGGCTTCCTCAAATGCCCGAGGTCTTCATCAGCAAGCAAGTTGTATGCACACCCACTTAGTTTCAGTTTGAGCTTTCATACACTAATAGCTCTAGTGCATCCGTTGCATGGCAATCCCTACTCCTCGCATTGCATCAATTGATGGGCGTCTCCATAGCCTGTTAATTAGCCGCGTCGATGTCATACTTTCTCCTTTTTCTCTTCTCCACATAACCTCCACCATCATATTCTATTCCACCCATAGTACTATATCCATGGCTCATGCTCATGTATTACGTGAAAGTTGAAAAAGTTTGAGAATACTAAAGTATGAAACAATTGCTTTGCTAAAATCGGGGTTGTGCATGATCTAAATACTTTGTGTGATGAAGATGGAGCATAGACAGACTATATGATTTTGCAGGGATAGCTTTCTTCACTACTAGGAAAAGGGCTATAGATGAAATGGACACTAATGGCACACCTGTCATGTGGTGCGCTACTACTATATAGCAGTGGCGCACCATGTGCATGTGCGCCATTAGTGTGGAAGACACTAATGGCGCACCAGGCACGTGGTGCGCCACTAGTAACAATTTTTTTTCCAAACATACTAATGGTGCATCATGGCACGGTGCGCCATTACTAGTGCTAACTAGTAATGGGGCACCGGCCACACAGTGTGCCACTACTATTGTTTTTTTTATTCTTTTTTTTTGCAAAACTACTAATGGCGCACCGTAGCATAGTGCGCCATTACTAGTTTAAACTAGTAATGGCGCACTATGCCATGGTGCGCCATTAGAATATTTTTTTTTTATTTTTTTGCAAAACTACAAATGGTGCACCAGTAGCAGGTGCGCCATTAGTAACCAGGGTTACTGATGGCGCATTTGCATGTGGTGTGCCATTAGTAACCTGGGACCAACAAGATATTTTGGACAGCCCACCTACCCACTCACTTTCCCCACTTCATTCTCCACCTCCTCCTCCAAGATTGTCTCGGCTGCCTCCTCCTCCTCACCTCATTTGCACCATAGATTCATCGAAATTAAGTGGTTAAATTACCTTTTTTTGATAGGTAAGTAAGGGGGAAGCTATCTTTATGTTGTTCTCCCTCTCCAACAACGTGCCCATGCACTTTTTGTGGCCTAGCTAGATCTATGTATGTTCGTGGTGTTGCATATGTTTGTGGTGTTGCATATGTGTTTGTGTTTGCAGGTACCGGTATTTGAAATGCGATAGTTGCCAATATTTTGCCAGAATGTTGATTCATTTATGTTTCGGCGAGAATTTTGGCACTATGCATTCTTTTTGGTCTTATTTTTAGGGAAAGTCATGCCAAATTTTTTCTTGGTTCTAAAATATCGTTTTGCTCTACCCCGCAGGGGACCATGGTCCGCACGATGACCGAAGGCATCGTGAATAGGTTTTTGAGCTCGCGAAGGCCGAGATGCTTCAAAAGAACGAGACGGAGATAAGATGTCCGTGTCGAAGATGCAAGCTGAAGAGCCTTATAGCAGACCGGGATTCCGGGCAGGTGCAGGACCACCTGCTCTTCCGTGGTTTCATGGATGGCTATCGGTGGCAAGGTGATGAAGATGACTATGAAGTCGTCCATGGGGGCCGGGCAAGAAATGAGGAAGGGCAGCAAGACAACCACCGCGGCTCGGGCGGGCGAGAAGACGAAGAATCTCCAGGACATGATCACGATGATGATGTTGTACATAGTCATCATGTAGAAGATGTCGGACATGATGATGAGGAAGATGCCAGAGCAGACGAAGGGCATGATCATGAAGATGAAGATGCCGGCGGAGGAGACGACGATGGACCATTGATGGGCTGGGTGCAGGACCCTCATATTCAAGAGCTGCTTCTCAAGCAGACGGATAACGCAAGAGCTTTCGCCCGAGAGAAAGCCAAGCTGGATCAAATGGAGATAGACGCTTACTCCATTGTATGAAGGATGCAGGCCCGAGGATACCTCCCTAAAAGTAATGCTCATGGCTCTGGAGATGAAGGTAAAACACAAAATGGCCGAGGCATGCTTTGACGAGAACATGTCATTCTGGCACGAAATTCTTCCCAAGGGGAACAAGTGCCCGACAATTTTGAGGAGGCGAAGAAAATCGTGTGTCCTCTGGATTTACCGCACGTGAAATACCATGTGTTCATGAACAATTGCATCATTTATTGGGACGAGCACGCGGAGTCTACCATATGTCCGGTGTGCGGCATCACTCGATACAAGAAGAGGAAGAAAGCTCCTGGAAAAGTGGTGTGGCACTTTCTGATCACTCCTCGTCTGCAGCGGTATTTCACGGACCCTAACGTAGCAAAGCTCCTACGTTGGCACGCGGATAGGGAGGAGAAGAACCGAGAAGATGACGCAAATGATCCATAGATAAATAAAAAAGACAAGATGCTGAGTCACCCAAAGGATGCGAGCCAGTGGCAAGCGTTGAACTTCGAACACCCAGAATTTGGGAAGGATCCAAGGAACATCGTGCTGTGCGCGAGCACCGATGGAGTCAATCCGTTTGGCAGCCAGAGAAGCACACATAGCACCTGGCCTGTGTTTGTGTGGATGTACAACCTTCCCCCTGGTTGTGCATGAAGAGGAAGTACATTCACATGAGTATGCTAATTGAAGGACCGAAACAACCAGGGAACGACATCAATCTATATCTGGGGCTGCTAAAAGTGGAGCTAGATACGCTGTGAAAAACGCCAGCCAATACGTGGGACGCCGCAGAGAAAGAATATTTCCCTATGAGAGCCGCACTGCTCACGACGGTGCATGACTATCTCGGTTACGGATATCTCGCGAGGCAGGTGGTCCACGGATTTTCTGGATGCGTCACGTGCATGGATGACATAACGTATCGCCAACTAGATAGAGATCCCGGGTCTTCGAAAACCATGTTCATGGGACATCGAAGGTGGCTTCACGACGATGACCCGTGGAGGAAACACAAGGATCTGTTCGATGGTGAAACCAAACCCCGAAGACGCCCGCGTACGAGGAGCGGCGAGGAAATAGACCAGCTGTTGAAAAATTGGAAAGATTGCCCACTGCCGGGAAAGAAGCAAAAGGCGCCAGAGCCAGGAAAGAAGTGAAAGGCACCAGAGCCGATGCTGAAGGTATGGAAAATGAGGTCTGTTTTCTGGGACTTGCCATACTGGAAGATCCACCGTGTGCCTCACAGCCTTGATGTCATGCATATGACGAAGAACGTGTGTGAGAGTCTTCTTGGTACCCTGCTCAACATGCCAGAGAGGACCAAAGATGGGCCGAAAGCAAGGGCGGACTTGAAATCAATGGGCATCAGCACTACTAGGAAAAGGCCTACTAATGACGCACCTAATTTGGCCATTAATGGCGCATTAGTGGTGCGCCATTAGTATATTTTACTAATGGCGCACCATTGGTGCGCCATTAGTATCTGGTATACTAATGGCGGACCATGGATGCGCCATCAGTATATACAATAATGCGCCATTAGTATGCCTCCCAGGGGGCCATGTATAGCGAGGTGCTTTGGCATACTAATGTCGCACAACAACAAGATGCGCCATTAGTAACTTCGGCATACTAATGGCGCACTGTTTAATGATGCGACATTAGTATCCTTTGGCATACTAATGGCGCACTATGATGTGATGCGCCATTAGTATGAATATTAGTTTTTTTTATTTTCTGTTTTTTGCACAGGTTACAAAATGTATAATTGGACAAAATATAGACAGCACACATCAACAACAGATTCATCGAATACAATAGAAGATTAGTCTTTGAATACAATTCATCATATTAGTCTCTGAATACAATTCATCATATTAGTCTCCGAATTGAAAAGACCGAACAAAGATAGAACATTATATTACAAGTCTCGAGACCGTGAGTAGCGAGTTTGTCTTCACATTACAAGTCGATATCGATCATCTAAACTACCATCACATAGAAGAGAGCTGCGGTCATCACGGTGAGCATCATCACGATGAAACTCGTCTTCATCCGGTTCCTCCAACGCTCCCTCCCCTCTCCCGCTAGATAGCGGGCGTATCTAGATTCGGCCTCGGCCCTAGTGGTGTACCCTTTGTAACTGTTACCACTGAATTGGTGAACCTGTCTCCGACACTCCTCCCAGTCGTCGTAGACTCCGGGAACCTTACCATTGTACACGACATACGACGGCATCGCTATGCACTAGCCAAACGAAACGTTAGTACCAATTCACAGACAATACATAAGAAATATATAAGTATGCAACAGAAATATTGGAAGAGAAAAGCAAGACATTAATAGCATCGTTTACATCTAAGTTGAACAACTCTCAAAACCAAAGAGACGTACTCCTCGATCATTAAAGTTTAATTACAACATGAGCCAATCGATGTTTCAGAACTAGACACAGCATCACTGCTTTCGACTCGACTCAAGGGACCGGAGCGTGGATGAAGCCGCCGTCTATCGTGGGACTCATGAAAGAACGGGCGTTGTCAGCCTGCATTTGTAGCATTGTGTCGATGTCACTGTTGGACGGTTGATTTCTGAGGTAGAACTGCCCCGAGGTACGAAGGACATCTTGATGGATGATTTCCGCAAACTCCAACTGGATGCGAAAGAATTCTTGTCTGATGTCCGCGTCCTGGATTGCCGACACGCTCGTGGCCCAATCTTTGAGTTTACTCGGTAGCAGAAGTTGATGATGGTCCCGTACGATCGCCCGCATGTGATGGATGGCATAGTAGGCACCCTTCTGACCGCCAGGCGGCTGCTTGACACAGCAGAACATCGTATTGTGGGAGAACACGTGCTTGCCGTACTTACGAATAGGCCTGGTGAAGGTGCCTCTAGATTTGGCGTAGCCGGGGAGAACATCATCAAGAACCTTCTTGACATTTGTGTAGTCTACGTTCGACTGACGGTCCGGGTCGAAATACGTGGCCATGGATTATTTGGGGCTTAGGAGGATGAGCGTGCAATGTGTGTCACTGCAGAAAGCATAGAATGTTAAAAGAAAAACGATCGAAATCTAAGAATTCATATGTTACGGGCCGGTTGAGGGGAGGACTTACTCGGGAAAGTAAGGCACGAGGAAGTTATCCTTATCTTGGTTTGCCAGAATGACGCCTTCGAGGTAAGAACTCGCGACTTGCCGGTCCCCAGCGCTGCCCAAGATCTTGGCACGCATGTAGAAGGGGTCGACTATCACGATGTCCGGGGTCTTGTCGCGAATGATCCGCATCTCCATACTCAGCGAAAATAGCCGAACGAAGGTGTAGTGCAGCGGATGAAGGTTCAACATAGCGTGGATGTCATCAAACCGCAGGACGATTGTACGCCCGATGGAGTTATCCACAAAGCCCTTGCCCTCTGGCACCTTGGCCGTGAAAACCAGGTATGCCACATCCTTCTCTCTGAGACGCCGCTTCTCTAAAGAAAGAACACTGTCATGCAGACTCCGCATAGCACCGGTTGCAGCATTGAGCATATTTGTCGGTAGCATCGCCCTACCCGCCACATGCACCCTCCTCGAGATATCCTTAGGTGAAGGTGGCCCGTCCTGAGCACGGATCGTACTCGGTGCCGGCTGGCTTGCACCCTTGTTAGTCTTTCTTTTGCGTGCCTTCTTCTTCTCCTGTAATGGGACCGAGTTCTGCTCACAGACCACCTTCTTGAGTGTGTTGGGGCTGATAATATTTCGCACCTCGCCTATCTGAGGCTCGGTGAAGTCGGCAGCTGGAGGCGTCTCCTGAGAGCTGAACGGCAGACGACGCCTGTTGCAACTTGGCTTCTCCGCGGTACTAGCTAGATCGCGCACGCCTTTTGTTGGGTTGGGTTCTTGAGAAGGAGGCCCCATGAAGTCGCCATCGTACCCATGTTCAGCAAAGTACTGATCGACGTTGCCAAATGTGTCGTCGTCGTCGTCGTTCTGATCATGTGCCATATGCATGTTTGGATCCAGTGGCATAGGGATGTCCGGCACCGTTGCGGCGGTCTTGCCATGGGGCCGACTTGGTGCCGGCACGACTGGCGGTGTTGTCTTTGGGCTGGTGTCCCCCGCCCCCAAACGAATCTGGCTCTTCGGCCAAAGCAGGGGCCAACTCAGGCAGGCGCTCAGGGTCATCACGTCATCATCGTCGGCCCCGATGGGTCGAATCGGAGGTAACAACTCGTCGCAGCCTGGCAGCACCCGAACCAGTTCAACCCTAAACAAGTTGGGTGGCATCTGGGTACCGTGGAACAAGGGGTTGCCCGGTTGAACGATTTTGCCCTTGGCGACATCGGCCAACTCATTGTTCATGAAGTGCAGGAGAGTGCACGGAACGTCAGCGGCGCCCTGCGAAAACATGTAGGGCGTCAGGGATGCCCAGTCAAAGGCAAGGAGATGAAGTCCTCGGTCGAGAGAGGCTTAATTAGTTACCGGGATGATGGCGTCGAGCTCGGCTAATGTCGAGGCACCGCCAACGGCGGGCGTGCAGTTGATGGAGGGGCCGCTTGGTGCAGAGGTGCCGGCCGGCGTACACCCGGGTGCATTAAGCTCCCGTGCCGGCATCGGAGATACCAATGCCGCCTCCGCCGAAGACACCAATGGCCCCGCCATCGCATTCTGCGAGTTGCTGGCCATGAAGCTAGGAATCGGGGGCGGCCCCTGTTGGCCGCCCGCAATCCACGCACTCAACCCCTCGATCAAGGTAGGCACAGTGGCGGAGATCGTCGCTCCGAGTTGTTGTTGCACTTGCTCTTGGACAATCTCCGGAATCCGTGCCACCTGTGCCTTGAGTTCTTGAACCTCGCGCGCCTGGCTTTCCGAGCTGGTCTTTTTCTCCTTCCGCACACCAGCGGTATAGTATGACCCCCATTTTGTGGACAAGCCTTTGCCGGCCACACGACCAGCTGACGTCGGCTCACTGAGCTTATCCTTGTTCTTCATTACATTCAACGCCCTATTTAGAGTGGTGTCCCAAGGGTTGCTCTTAGTCGACCCCGCGCTACTGCTTTCAGTCGCCTGCGGAAGGAATGTGAACCATTTAGAAATTTGGCTTCATTAATTAGAATGCAACCATATAGAGCTAATTACGCGGGGGTGTATTCCTTACCAGAACAAGCTCAAGCGCCCTGGTCTTCGGATCCGTGGTAAGCTCCTTTGTTATCGAGTCCTCCTTGTACCGGGCCCTGACATAGTTCCTGGTCTGCTTGTTACCGCTGTATTTCTCGAAGCGGGGCGGTATGCCTTGCTCGGCACACTCTGCATCCTCCTTGTCCCATATAGGCTCCACCACTCTATAACCGCCGGGACCGAGTTTGTGTTCCCCTAAGTTCAACTCCCGCATTTCTTTCCCCCACTGACTTGATTCGGAGTTTGCGGTGCTCGAGCAATTGATCTTGAAGTCGTTTTAGTCATCTTCGGTGATCGAAGGATTTTTCTCCTTGATCTTCTCATAACTCTCACCTTTCTCGATCATTCTCTTCACATTGCTTTTCCAAGTAGACAGGGCCTTGCTCATCTTCGTGAGGGCAGCATTGTTCACTTTATTCCCTTTGAGGCTTCTGTTTTCAAATTCAGCGGGGAACTTGTATCGTTCGTGCAACTTCGTGAAGAGGAGGTTGCACAAATTCCCTCGGTCAGGATGCCTCAGGTTCTCGGTGTTGATCGATACGGTGCTCCAGAGAATGCACCCGAGCTGAAGCGAGTACCCCTTGACTATTCCTTCGTGCGCCGTTGGATTCCCGTCGGAGTCCACTTCAGTAACTTCCTCCTTGAGGGTGCGGAGCACGATCGGGCGCCGGTCCTTCCGTTGCCTCTTCGGTTGGCTGCCATCTGTGCGTGCGCCACCATCATCAGTGGTGGCATCCTCGGCGGCACCATCAGTGGTGGCATCAGTGGGGTCATCCTCGGCGGTACCATCAGTGGTCTCAGGATCGGTGGGGAACGCGGCGTCCTCATACAAGTGAGGTTGTTCCTCCATCTCATGGGACAACTTCCAGAATGCCTTGCCGCCCGAACCCCCGGCCTCATCGTTGTTGGCCATGTTTATCTCTAAATAGGAACAAAGTTGGTTATTGTCAAGGAACAAGATCATGGTCTCATCATTTAGGGTTTGTCGACACCGAGGCATCCTAAAAGCTAAGCTTTTATCATTGAGGGTTTTTTGACGCCGAGGCACCCTAAAAGCCTAAGCTTTCATCATTAGTCACAAGTACCCCGGCCCATGCATTAGTCACAAGTACCCCATATGTCCTATTTTTAGCAAAGTCATGCTAAAATTCACGGAAAATTTCAGCATGAACTTTGCTGAAAATAGAACATATGGAGTACCCGAATTTGCTGGAACGGAAGTTAATCGACATTCCAGCAAACTCAAGGGCCTCTCGGGTGGACAAGGCAAAAAAGGCCTTCATCACAACATGGAAAATACATTGGCATGTGAAGAGGTGATATATATGCATCTCCAAGCAGTATCATTCAACATTTTGGACAAACCACTACAAGCAATACTGGATCAGAATAACTTTGCTGTGTATTAGAGTTCTGCTTGCTTTTATTGTTTTAGTTCAAATCTGAATTAAAACCAAGACAAGTATTTTGGAATGGAGGGTGTAGTAACTTAGCAAGTACTACCTCTATTTTGAAATGGAAGACGTTTTGACAGTTTAGTTGAATGTGAAAACATCTCATATTTAGGAACAGAGGGTGTGCCAATTAAAGGAAGGTCATTCGTGTTCTGAGCAGACACAAGACAATGCATAATTGTGCTAGTAGTAAAACACAGAATCTTGCAAAACCAAAATACTTTCTTATTAACTGCAAGTGGGGAACACCAGGAGCAGAATTAATTGGCGGCTGCTCATGTCTAACAGCCCTGCGGCAGCTGAGCCTGAAGATAGACAAGTCTCACCAGATGAAATAAACGGGTTTCTAATAAGTGTGTAAAGAGTGATGATTCTTCTAGAGACATAGTAGCAGTTTCTAACATATTACACTGACATCTGAACTGTCACAAGTAAGAGACCTCATTAGGCTAAAAGCCAAAGCCCACAAGTACTTGTGAACTGAATCTTGCAAGTCCAAACCCATTGCTTGAATCCAGAGAAATAAAATTAGAATTCTCACAGGAAGAATAAACTCACACTAACACATAATTATTACCGATAGGCTAACACCACACATCTTCAAATAGTTCCAAGATAATTCGTGCAGTAGGCACCACAATGTGATCACACAAACAAAATAGCCTCAAACCAGTTATTCTCGCGTGATAATATGAAAATGCATATGGCACTGCCAAATTATACTATCCATATTTCGGTATAATGTCATTATTCCATACAGCAGGTAGCACTATCACCACAAATCAGTTATTCTAGCATAATATAAATACGCAGAATAGAAGCAACAATTTACATTTCTGCATACAGCGTTCCCAATTTTTTTCTATCCATGTTACAATTTGATGCCATCACTCCATTCAGCAAGCAACATTGTAACAAAAAGAAATTCTAGGCGCAAATTTCTTCAGAATGAAATTAAGTTAGTGAAACTGTCACACATTTCTTCACAATGAACAGATTTATACTATCTAT
>NC_041381.1:107199616-107206052 GCF_002162155.2 Triticum dicoccoides | reverse complement strand
TGGTGGTGGTGCACCGGCGACGGTGGTGTTGACGAGGCGGCATCCGGGCCACCGGCGACGAGGGCGGCGGGGCGATGGCGTCCAATGAGGTGGGGCGACGGGGAGAGCGGCACCGAGGAGACGAGGACGACGGGGCAGTGGGGCGGCAGCGTCGGGAGAGCAGAGGGCGGCGTCGCAGCGTCGGGGCGTCGGGGCGGAGACGAGGACGACGGGGCGGCGTCGAGGCGGCGGGGCAGCGACGTCGGGAGAGGAGAGGGGAAGGGGATCGAGGGCGAGGGCGCGGGAGAGAGAGAGGGGATAGGTTTGGGCCGGGGAGGAAATATGGATGGGGGCGGCACAATACTAATGGCGCACCACCCCTCGGTGCGCCATAAGTACATCCATACTAATGGCGCACCTCACCCTGGTGCGCCATTAGTATTTTTTTTGATTTCTGCTTGAGCCAACAGGTTATCTTCCACCTGACCTGATCCACATCAAGTTCCCTCTACTAGCTCAACTGGTCAGCAGCCAGTTCTCACACCAGAAGGTCCTGGGTTCGATTCCCAGGCTCCACAATTTTTTTATGCATTTAAAATGCTGTTTGATACTTATTTGTGTTTAAATATGTTCAGACTTGTTTAAATCATAACAGTAATATTTTTTTATGAGCCAGTAATAATTTTTTTAAAAATATCATCAAACAGTAATGCCGGTGGAGCGGGGGAGGGTGCGAGGGGTGCGAGGGGTCGGCGGCGGCGGTTGAGTAGGGGAGGGGTGTGCGGGGGGTCGGCTACCGTGGTTGAGTAGGGGAATCGAGGGTGCGGGGGGTCGGCGGCGGCGGCCGGTGGACCGGGGGGTGCTCTGCGGCGAGGGGGACCGGATCTGGCGAGGTGGGACAGCGATCGAGATGGAGGGGGATCGAGATCGAGTGTGCATGAAATTTAAAAATATTCATGATAGTTCAAAAAGGGCCCATGAAATACAATCGAGAAATGAAGGCTACAATTTAAATACAATCGATCTTAGCTAGCTATCTGTTCACAATCTTCTTGCCCTTCTTTTTCGCAAATGGAGTTCTTCTGTGGAATGGACGTTCTTTTGGTAGGGTGGTCCTGCTTCTTCTTGTGGTGTATGCTGCTACTTCATCATCGTCGTCATGTTCGATCCTCGGGTCGCCGTACTTGTCGAAGTCTTGCTCATTGGCTACTCCATCCATTCCGCTGATCTTCCTTTTGCCTCTCCTCATGACAACACGACTGGGCTTTGGCGGGTCGGTAATGAAGAACCATTGGTCCACTTGGGAAGCCAGTACCCATGGCTCATTTTTCGCGGTGACATTTGCGCCCACGGTCATGGATTTGGCTTCGGGTATAACCATGGTGGTGAAATATCGGTCTTCTTTTAGGACGCTCTTGGCCCATCTGACACGGAACATCGGCACCTTCTCTCCAGCGTAGCTCAGCTCCCAGATCTCCTCGATCCTTCCGTAGTATCTGTCCTTGTCCTTACCGGTGTAGGATTCCATCGTTACCCCGGAGTTCTGATAACCTTCGCTCTTCATGTCCTTGTCCTCGGTGTAGGATGTTTAGCCGTTGATATCGTACGCCTCATAGGTCATCAGGTTGTGCTCGTCGCCCTGTGACAAGGCGAATATGAGTTGTTCTTCCGCGGAAGAATCTTCATGTAAAGGGTATGACAGAAGCTTCTGCTTGAACCAATGCGTGAAACATGAGTTGTGCTCTTTGAGTATATCTCCGTCCGTCCTCTGTTGGCCTCGGTCATTGTACGTCTTCTCAATAAAGGTTTTGTGCTCTACCACCCAAGGATCGACCATGTCTATGTGTTGTAGCGCGACTAGGTTTGCTCTTTCAAAGTCGGCGAGTCGACCCTCGAAGTCGACATGCATTTCGCGGCGACCCTCACGGTGACCCCATCCAGCGAGCCTGCAGAGGTGCCTGTTGACAGGCAGACCAACGGGGTTCTCGATGCCTAGATAATTCGTGCAGTAGGAGATGCACTCTTCGGTCAGAAAGCCCCTGGCTATACTTCCCTCTGGACGTGACATGTTCCGAACGTATCCTTTGATGACACCATTCATCCTTTCGAACGGTATCATGTTGTGCAGGAACGTCGGCCCGAGTTGGATGATATCCTCCATGATATGGACCAGCAGATGCACCATCACGTCGAAGAATGCGGGCGGGAAGTACATCTCAAGCTCGCATAGTATCACCACGATCTCTTCCTGTAGCCTTCTGAGTTGCCTCACGCCAATCGACTTCCGAGAGATGACGTCGAAAAAGTTGCATAGCCCAAATAGCATTTCACGGACGTGCGCGTCCATTATCCCACGGATTGCAACTGGAAGTATCTGTGTCATCAGCACGTGATAGTCGTGAGACTTCATCCCGCTGAACTTCTGCTTCGCTGGGTCTAGGTATCTGCTTATCTTCCCCGCGTAACCGTAAGGAAGTTTTACTCCTAGGAAGCAGGTGAAAAACTGCTCCATCTCCTCCTGACTTAGAGTGAAGCACGCGGGAGGGTAGTCATTTCCGGTCTTCTTGGCCTTTTTGCCTTTGCGACGACTTTCTGTGTCCCGCTTCGCCTCATCATCATCATCATCATCATTAGCGTGAAGCTCCCTATCCGCGTGCCAACGCAGGAGCATTGCTACCTTAGGGTCCGTGAAATACCGCTGCAGACGAGGAGTGATCGGAAAGTACCACACCACTTTTCGAGGAGCTTTCTTCCTCTTCTTGTATCGAGTGACGCCGCACACCGGACATATGGTAGACTCCGCATGCTCGTCCCGATAAATGATGCAATTGTTCATGCACACATGGTATTTCACGTGCGGTAAATCGAGAGGACACAAGATTTTCTTCGCCTCCTCCAAACTGGTCGGGCACTTGTTCCCCTTGGGAAGACGTTCATGCCAGAATGACATGTTCTCGTCGAAGCATGCGTCGGTCATTTTGTGTTTTACCTTCATCTCCAGAGCCATGAGCGTTACTTTCAGGCGGGTATCCTCGGTCCTGCATCCTTCATACAATGGAGTAACCGCGTCTAACTCAAGTTGATCCATCTTGGCTTTCTCTCGAGCGGCAGCTCTTGCATTATCCGTCTGCTTGAGAAGCAGCTCTTGAATATGAGGGTCCTGCACCCAGCCCATCGATGGTCCAGCGTCGTCTGCTTCGCCGGCATCATCATCTTCATGATCATGCCCGTCATCTGCTCCCGCATCTTCCTCATCATCATGTCCTGCACCTTCTACATGATGACTGTGTACAGCATCACCGTCGTGATCATCTCTTGGGGATTCTTCGTCTTCTTGCCCGCCCAAGCCACGGTGGTTGTCTTGCTACCCTTCCTCATTTCTTGCCCGGCCCCCATGGACGACTTCGTAGTCATCTTCATCACCTTGCCACCGATAGCCATCCATGAAACCACGCAAGAGCAGGTGGTCCCGCACCTGCCCGGAATCCGGGTCCGCAATAAGGCTCTTCAGCTTGCATCTTCGACACGGACATCTTATCTCCGTCTTGTTCTTTTGAAGCATCTCGGCCTTCGCGGACCTCAGAAACCTATTCACGATGCCTTCGGTCATCGTGCGGACCATGGTCGCCTGCGGGGTAGAGCAAAACGATATTTTAGAACCAAGAAAAAATTTGGCATGACTTTCCCTAAAAATAGGACCAAAAAGAATGCTTAATGCCAAAATTCTCGCTGAAACGGAAATGAATCAACATTCTGGCAAAATATTGGCAACTATCGCATTTCAAATACCGGTACACCCCCAAACACAAACACATATGCAACACCACAAACATATGCAACACCACGAACATACATAGATCTAGCTAGGCCATAAAAAGTGCATGTGCACATTGTTGTAGGGAGAACAACATAAATATAGCTTCCCCCCTTACTTACCTATCAAAACAAGGTAATTTAACCACTTAATTTGAATGAATCTATGGTGGAAATGAGGTGAAAAAGAGGAGGCACCCGATACAAGGAGGAGGTGGAGAGAATGAAGTGGGGAGAAAGTGAGTGTGGGTAGGACAGGCTGTCCAAAATATCTTGTTGCTGCCCACTTACTAATGGCGCACCAACACTAAATGCGCCATTAGTAATCCAGGTTACTAATGGCGCACCTTCTGGTAGTGCACCATTAGTAGTTTTGCAAAAAAAACCTACTAATGGCGCACTGTTTCACAGTGCGCCATTACTAGTTTAAACTTGTAATGGCGCACGGTGGAACAGTGCGCCATTAGTAGTTTTGCAAAAAAAGGAATAAAAAATATAATAAAAAAAACATTAGTGGCGCACTTTCTGACAGGTGCGCCATTACTAGTTAGAACTAGTAATGGCGCACTGAGTCTGGATGCGCCATTAGTATGTTTGGACAGGCGCACTAGTTAAAAAAATTGATACTAATGGCGCACCTTGGGCCAGGTGCGCCATTAGTAGTTTCAACTCTAATGGCGTATCAGAAGGTGGTGCGCCATTAGTATATACTAATGGCGCACCGCTTGTCTGGTGCGCCATTAGTGTCAATCCCATCTATAGCCCTTTTTCTAGTATCGCAGGGAGGAGCTTCACGCTAATGATGATGATGATAATGAGGCGAAGCAAGACACGAAAAGTCGTCGCAAAGGCAAAAAGGCCAAGAAGACCGGAAATGACTACCCTCCCGCATGCTTCACTCTAAGTTAGGAGGAGATCGAGCAGTTTTTCACCTGCCTCGTAGGAGTAAACTTCCTTACGGTTACGCGGGGAAGATAAGCAGATACCTAGACCTAGCGAAGCAGAAGTTCAGCGGGATGAAGTCTCACGACTGTCATGTGCTGATGACGCAGATACTTCCAGTTGCAATCCGTGGGATCATGGACACGCATGTCCGTGAAATGCTATTTGGCCTATGCAACTTTTTCGACGTCATCTCTTGGAAGTCGGTTGGCGTGAGGCAACTCAGAAGGCTACAGGAAGAGATCATGGTGATACTATGCGAGCTTGAGATGTACTTCCCGCCCGCATTCTTTGACGTTATGGTGCATCTGCTGGTCCATATCGTGGAGGATATCACCCAACTCAGGCCGACGTTCCTGCATAGCATGATGCCGTTCGACAGGATGAATGGTGTCATCAAAGGATACGTTCGCAACATGTCACGTCCAGAGGGAAGCATAGCCAGGGGCTTTTCTGAACGAAGAGTGCATCTCCTACTGCACGAATTATCTAGGCATCGAGGACCCGGTTGGTCTACCCGTCAACAGGCACCTCGGCAGGCTCGCTGGATGGGGTCACCATGAGGGTCGCCGCGAAATGCATGTCGACTTCGAGGGTCGACTCGCCAACTTTGAAAGAGCAAACCTAGTCACGCTACAACGCATAGACGTGGTCGATCCTTGGGAGGCAGAGCACAAAACCTTTATTGAGAAGACATACAATGACCAAGGCCAACGAAGGACGGACGGATATATAATCAAAGAGCACAACTCATGTTTCACGCGTTGGTTCAAGAAGAAGCTTCTGTCATACCCTTTACCTGAGGATTCTTCCGCGGAAGAACAACTCATATTCGCCTTGTCACAGGGCGCCGAGCACAACCTGATGACCTATGATGCGTACGATATCAACGTCTACACATTCTACACCAAGGATAAGGACATGAAGAGCGATGGTTATCAGAACTCCGGGGTAACGATGGAATCCTACACCGGTAACGATAAGGACAGATACTACGGAAGGATCGAGGAGATCTGGGAGCTGAGCTACGTTGGAGAGAAGGTCCCGTTGTTCCGTGTCATATGGGCCAAGAGCGTCCTAAAAGAAGACCAGTATTTCACCACCATGGTTATACCCGAAGCCAAATCCAAGACCGCTGGCGCAAACGTCACCACGAAAAATGAGCCATGGGTACTAGCTTCCCAAGTGGACCAATGCTTCTTCATTACCGACCCGTCAAAGCCCACTCGTGTTGCCGTGAGGAGTGGCAAAAGGAAGATCATCGGAATGGATGGAGTAGCCAATGAGCAAGACTTCGACAAGTACGGCGACCCGAAGATTGAACATGACGACGACGATGAAGTAGCAGCATACACCACAAGAAGAAGCAGGACCACCCTACCTAAAGGACGTCTGTTCCACAGAAGAACTCCATTTTCAAAAAAGAAGGGCAAGAAGATTGTGAACAGATAGCTAGCTAAGATCGATTGTATTTAAATTGTAGCCTTCATTTCTCGATTGTATTTCATGGGCACTTTAATATTGAACTCATGAATATTTTAAAAATTTCATGGACACTCGATCTCGATCCCCCTCCATCTCGATCGCTATCCCACCTCGCCAGATCCGGTCCCCCTCGCCGCCGAGCACCCCCCGCACCCTCTTCCCCGCTCCACCGGCCGCCGCCGCCAACCCCCCCAGCCCCGCACCCTCCCCCGCCCCA
>NC_041381.1:107171167-107199227 GCF_002162155.2 Triticum dicoccoides | reverse complement strand
CCCACCGCACCCTCCCCCGCACCCTCCCCGGCCCGCGCCACCGTCACAAATGAATGTAACTAAAATTGTAAAAAAACAAATTTGATTATATTTTCAAATAACAAATTTGATGATATTTTCAAATAAATAATTTGATGATATTTTTTATATTCATAAATATTTTCAAATAACAAATTTGATGATATTTTTTAAAAAATTATTACTGTTTTTATAAAAATTATTACTGTTTCATATTGATCATATTCATTTTCTTAAAAATTATTAGATGCAACAAATAATAATAATTTTTTTACTTATGGCACACCTATGGCTAGTGCGCCATTGCTATATATAAAAAAACATTCTAATGGCGCACCTGCTGGGGGTGCGCAGTTGCTATCTAAGAAAACATTCTAATGGCGCACTGCTGCGGGGTGCGCCATTAGAAAGCTTCCCCCCCACACTAAATCCCCAATCTCTATAATCTCTCCCCTGCCTCATCGATCTCACCCGCTGCCCCCCGTGCTCGAAGTCCCCCTCGCCTCCCTCGCTGTCCCAGAGCCGAGCGCCACCTCCCTCGCCGCCTCCCTCGTCGTCCCCGAGCCGAGCGCCCTCGACGTCCTCCCGCCCAAGTGTCCCCTCCCCCCACGGCCCTGCCTGCGCCCTCAACGTGCTCGCCGTCCAACACCGCGTGGCCTGCCCAGGAGTACCGCCGCCGTCTTCCTCTTCGACTACGAGGACCCGGACGAGCTCGCATGCCCAGGAGGACCGCCACCACTCGACGCCCTCGACCGCGTGGCCTACCCAGGAGGACCGCCACCGCTCGACGCAGAATTCGCGTCGCCTCGACTAGCTCCGGCTGCCCCGAGTCACCCTCGACCTCCCAGTGAGCACCCAAGCCGCTTCCCCCTCTTCCCCCTCTTGATTTCCTTCTGATGTGTTCTAGGGTTGGGGGTTGGAGAAATTTGGACAAGGAAAGGGGGTTGGAGAATTAAGTAGCAAGGGTTTGCCAAATGTTTAAATCTCTGAGCTTATGCTAGACGTTCAGAATAGGAGGCTGTGCTAGCTACAACCTGCAATAACCATTCATAGCCAAGCCTCTGCTACTATCAGTCTTTTTGCAGAATAGGGAAGTTTGGGTTATTTTTGCATCATTGGTCTTCTTTTCTTCCACCTTCAGGGTTCTGCAATCTTCCTTGCATGTTGTCGACCTGTGTTGAGTGGACTGAACTGAACTTTCTTTGTCAAGTGAATATCAGTGACTAGTGTAATTTTCAACTGAGTACGAAAATCAGAGTTCAGAATAGGGATCTTGTAATGGTATCAATTTGGTATCAAATTTTATTATTTTAGATTTCTGAAAAGAGGGCTTCCAGATTTACTCAGGGTTGGGGGGGGGGATTTGGTCCATACAGGGTAACCCCTAACCTCTCTCAACTCTCATGTCATCTGATGCTGCCTTTGGTGGAGCGGATTTTTTGATCCATTACTTCTCCATATGGAAACCCATTTCCCTCCTGTTAAGGTTAATAATGAAGGTTTCTAGTTTGTCCGAGGGCTTTTCTTTGGACTCAGCCTCATCGAATTTAGTTTCAAGTTTAATGTTAAAAATGGTCTTTGTTGGTTCACTGGCTCATTTCCTTCATTCTGATTAGGTTGATTAAGGTTTGTGGTCTGTCTGTCTATCTGTATAATGACACTTGAATTTTAACTTGTTAGAATTTAGTGTAAATTTAATGATGATAATTCAACTTGTAGTCCATCTGAGAAATTCACGCTTTCTATATACATGGTTTGTACTATGCCTTTTATTCAACTCATTCACTCCTTTTAATTGGGTGATTCTGCTGTAAACAATGTTTACATGTTGCTCTTGTAGCTGAGAAATTTTGAGGTCTGTCCAAGGAATGTAGCAGATTTATTACTAGCTTTTTACTCCAATAGATAGATATCGATCAATACATGGTCTTGAACATGTCACATAATGGCACAACTGTTTTACGTCAACCTATGATATTTGTAGTTTTTTCCTGTCATAATGCAACTAAACATACTAGTCTCAGCTAAGCATACTAGTTTTTTTGTAGTGAGACAGTAAGAAGGAAACTTCCCAGATTATGTAGAAAGAAATACTTGGTTTCACAGCAAGTACCATGACATGAATCAAAAAACACATACGGTGGGAAAAATAAAATGGCAGAAACCTGGGAGGTTCAGAAATGCCATTATGAAGCAAGGTTGCTTGTTACTTTCCTAAGATGTGCATCTCATTTATTTGTGTTTTTATTTGTAGTTGTATTGCTCAACTAAACATACTAGTGTCGCAATACATTGTTTTGCAGGTAATAGTGTCGCAATATTTGCCTGTCATACCAGCTGAAACTTGACATTGTTTCCTAAAAACACTATCACTGCCATCAATATAATTTCTAGTTTGTGTTTTTATTTGTTCACACTGTCGTTGTATTGCTCAACTAGACAATTAGTGTTTATGAAGAAGAAGAATAAACCTGCGGCTGCTGCTGTTATGCCTGTATTCACTGTTGCTACTATTGTACTTGTGATGATGTTGTACTTGTGATGATGCTACTTGTGATCTTCTGAAATGATCCATTGGCGACTTCACTGCTGCTGCTGCTGTACTTGTGGTGATGTTGTACTTGGGATAATGATTTTGCAGGTACCCAGAGAGGCCCTTGAGTTTGCCAGAATGTCGATTAACTTCCGTTTCGGCAAATTCGGGTACTCCATATGTCCTATTTTCATCAAAGGTCATGCTGAAATTTTCCATGAATTTTAGCATGACTTTGATAAAAATAGGACATATGGGGTACTTGCGACTATTGCATGGGCCGGGGTATCTTAGTACTTAGTTAAGTAGGATCAACTACCCCGCCATTCTTGCTGCATATGTGGCAATAGAGCCAAGTGATTAGGCCCAACCTAGGGTGCCTCGGCATCGATAAACCCTAAATGATGAAAACTTAACTTAGCATTTAGGGTGCCTCGGCGTCAACAAACCCTAAATGATGAAACCTTGGCTTTTATAGGGTGCCTTGGTGTCGATAAGAACCTAAATGATGTACGCTTAGGCTTTTAGGATGCCAATAACCTAAATGATCTTGTTCCTTGACAATAATCAACTTTTTGACCAAACTTTTTTCCTATTTAGAGAGAAACATGGCCCACAACGATGAGGCCGGCGGTTCGGGCGGCAAGCAATTCTGGGAGCTGTCCCAGGAGATGGAGGAACAACCTCACCGCTATGAGGACGCCACGGAAGACACCGATCCTGACTACACAACCCCTAGTGGCGTCGGGGATCACACCACTGATGGTGCCGCCGAGGATGCCACCACTGATGGTGTCGCCGAGGATGCCACCACTGATGATGGCGGCGCACGCACAGATGGCAGCCAATCAAAGAGGCAACGCAAGGACGGGAGCCCGAACGCGCAACGCACCGTCAAGGAGGAATTTACTCAAGTGGACTCCGACGGGCATCCAACGGAGCCCAAACATATAGTCAAGGGGTAATTGGTTCAGCTCGGGTGCATTCTCCGGAGCACCGTCTCGATCAACACCGAGAACCTTAGGCATAAGGACCGAGGGAATTTGCGCAACCTCTCTTCACAAAGCTGCACGAACGATACAAGTTCCCCGCTGAATTTGAAAACACACGCCTCTCACGGAATATAGTGAACAGTGCCGCCCTCACGAGGATGAGCACGGCCCTGTCTACTTGGAGAAGCGCGGTGAAGAGAATGATTGAGAAAGGTGATAGTTATGAGAAGATCAAGGCAAAAAATCCTTCGATCAGCGAAGATGACTACAAGGAGTTCAAGATCAAGTGTGAGAGCAGTGCAACCTCCGAATCAAGTCAGTGGGGGAAAGAAATGCGGGAGTTGAACTTAGGGGAACATATACTCGGTCCCGGTGGTTACAGAGTGGCCAAGCCTCTATGATACAAGGAGGACGCGGAGCGTGCCAAGCAAGGCCTACCGGCCCGCTTCAAGAAATAGAACAGTGACAAGCAGACAAGGAACTATGTCAGGGCCCGGTACAAGGAGGACCCGATAACAAAGTAGCTTACCACGGATCCGAAGACCAGTGCGCTTGAGCTTGTTCTAGCGAAGGAGACTGAAAGCAGTAGTGCGGGGTCATCTCAGAGCGCCCCTACTTGGGACAACACTCTAAATAGGGCGTTGAACGTAATGAAAAACAAGGATAAGCTCAGTAAGCCGTCGTCAGATGGTCGTGTGGTCGGCAAAGGCTTGTCCACAAAATGGTCGTCATACTATACCGCTGGTGGGCGAAAGGAGAAAAAGACCAGCTCGGAAAGCCACTCGCGCGAGGTTCAAGAACTCAAGGCACAAGTGGCGCGGATTTAAGAGATTGTCCAAGAGCAAGTGCAACAACAAATGGGATCGACGCTCACCGGCATTATGCCTACCTTGATTCATGGGCTGACGACGTGGATTGCGGGTGGCCAACAGGGGCTGCCCCCGATTCCCAGCTTCATGGCCAGCAACTCGCACAACGTGCAGGCGGCACCATTGGTGTCTCCGGCGGCGCCATTGGTGTCTCCGGCTGCGGCGGTATTGGTGTCTCCGACGCCGGCACGGCCGACATTGGAGCTTAATGCACCCGGGTGTACGCGGCCGGCACCTCGGCAGCAAGCGGCCCCTATGTCAGTTGCACGCCCGCCGTTGGCGGTGCCTAGACATTAGCCGAACTCGACGCCATCATCACGGTAACTAATTAAGCCTCTCGGCCGAGGACTTCATCTCCTTTTGCCTTTGACTGGGCATCCCTGACGCCCTACATGTTTTCGCAGGGTGCTGCCGATGTTCCGTGCACTCTCCTGCAGTTCGTGAACGACGAGTTGGTTGATGTCGCCAAGGGTAAAATCGTTCAACCGGGTAACCCCGTGTTCCACGGTAAACCGATGCCACCCACCATGTATAGGGTTCAACTTGTTCGGGTGCTGCTAGGCTGCGATGAGTTGTTAGCTCCGATTCGACCCGTCGGGGCCGACGAAGATGATCTGATGACCCTCAGCGCTTGCCTAAGCTGTCCCCTACTTTGGCCGAAGAGCCATATTTGTTTGGGGGTGGGGGACACCACACCAAAGACAACACCGCTAGTCGTGCCGGCGCCAAGCCATGGCAAGACCGCCACAACGCTACCGGACATGCCGGACATCCCTATGGCACAGGATCCGAGCATGCATATGGCACAGGATCTAGACGACCACGACAACGACGATGGCCGTACATCTAGCAACATTGATAAGTACTTTGCCGAACATGGGTACGATGATGAATTCTGCGGGCCTCTTTCTCAAGAACCCAACCCTACAAAAGACGACCGCGGTCTAGCTGGTACGGCGGAGAAACCCAATTGCAACAGGCGTCGTCTGGCGTTCAGTTCTCAGGAGACGCCTCCAGCTACCGACTTCAATGAGCCTGAGATAGCCGAGGTACCAAATATTATCAGCCCCAACACACTCAAGAAGGCGGTCTGTGAGCAAAACTCGGTCCCATTACAATAGAAGAAGGGACGGAAAAGAAAGAGTAACAAGGGTGCCAGCCAGCCGGTACCGAGTACGATCCATGCTCAGGACGGGCCACCTTCACCTAAGGATATCTCGAGGAGGGTGCATGTGGCGGGTAGGGCGATCCTACCGACAAATATGCTCAATGCTACAACCGGTGCTATGCAGAGTCTGCATGACAGTGTTCTTTCTTTGGAGAAGCGGAGTCTCAGAGAGAATGATGTGGCATACCCGGTTTTCGTGGCCAAGGTGCTAGAGGGCAAGGGCTTTGTGGATGGCGCCATCAGGGGTACGATCGTCCTGCCGTTTGATGACATCTTTGTTATGTTTAACCTTCATCCGCTGCACTACACCTTCGTTCGCCTATTTTCGCTGAGTATGGAGATGCGGATCATTAGAGATAAGACCTCGGACATCGTGATAGTCGACCCCTTCTACATGCGTGCCAAGAACTTGTGCAGTGCTGGGGACTGGCATGTCATGAGTTCTTACCTCGAAGGCATCATTCTGGCGAACCCAGATAAGGATAACTTTCTCGTGCCTTACTTTCCCGAGTAAGTCATCCCCTAACCGCCCCGTAACATATAATTTCTGATATTTCGATCGTTCTTTTTTTTCTAACATTCCGTGTTCTGTGCAGTGACACACATTGCACACTCATCCTCTTAAGCCTGAAATATTCCATGGCCACGTATTTCGACCCGGACCATGTCTCCAAGATCGACTACACAAATACGAAGGAAGTTCTTGATGATGTTCTCCCTGGCTACGCCAAATCTGGAGGCACCTTCACCAAGCCAGTTCGTAGGCAGTACGGCGCGCACGTGTTTGCCCACAATACAAAGTTCTCCTGCGTCAAGCAGCCGCCTGGCGGTCAGAAGCATGCCTACTATGCCCTCCATCACATGCGAGCGATCGTACGGGACCATCATCACCTTCTGCTACCAGATAATCTCAAAGATTTGGCCGCGAGCTTGTCGGCAATCCAGGACGCGGACATCAGACAAGAATTCTTTCGCATCCAGTTGGAGTTTGTGGAAATTATCCATCAAGATGTCCTTCATACCTCAGGGCATTTCTACCTCAGATATCAACCGTCCAACAGTGAGATAGACACAACACTACAAATGCAGGCTGACAACGCCCGCGATTTCATGACCATCACGACAGACGGCGGCTTCATCCACGCTCCGGTCCCATGAGTCGATTCAAAAGTAGTGATGTTATGTGTAGTTCTAAAACATTGATTGGCTCATGTTGTAATTAAACTTTAATGAACTTGTATGTCTCTTTGGTTTGGACAGTCGTTCAACTTAGATGTAATCGATGCTATTTCTTAGTAGGACCATGAATCGTGCTATTAATGTCTTGCTTTTCTCTTTCGATCCTTTTGTTGCATAATTATATTTCTTATGTATTGTCTGTTGTTTGGCTTGTGCATAGAGATGCCCTCGTATGTTGTGTACAAGGGTAAGGTTCCCGGAGTCTACGACGACTAGGAGGAGTGTCGGAGACAGGTTCACCATTTCAGCGGTAACAGTTACAAAGGGTACACCACTAGGGAGGAGGTGGAATCTAGATACGCTCGCTATCTAGCGGGAGAGAGGAGGGAGCGTTGGAGGAACCGGATGAAGACCAGTTTCATCGCAATGATGCTCATCGTGATGACCGTAGCTCTCTTCTATGTGATGGTAGTTTAGATGATCGATATCGACTTGTAATGTGAAGACAAACTCGCTACTCGCGGTCTCGAGACTTGTAATGTTCTATCTTTGTTCGGTCTTTTGAATTCGGAGACTAATATGATGAATTGTATTCAGAGACTAATCTTCTATTGTATTCGATGAATCTGTTGTTGCTGTGTGGTGTTGTCTAAATTCTGTCCAATAATATATTTTGTAACCTCTGAAAATATCAGAAAAGAGAAACAAATAATACCTAATATTCATAATAGTGGTGCACCACACAAGAAACTAATGGCGCACTGTGATAATCACACTAATGGTGCATCACCCACTGGTGCGCCATTACTATGCCAAAGCACATGGGTACATATGGCCCCCTGGGAGGCATTCTAATGGCGCACTATGGGCTATACTAATGGCGCACTACGTGGTGCACCATTAGAACACCAGATACTAATGGCGCACCAGTGGTGCGCCATTAGAATTTAATTCTAATGGCGTGATGCTAGTGGCGCACTAGTAGTGTGCCATTAGTAGGCAAAACTGGTGCGCCACTAGCATGCCTTTTCCTAGTAGTACTTTGGCCATGTTGTTTTAAAAAGACATGATGGCTTTATTAGTATGCTTGAAGTTTTATCATTTTATGTCAGATGATAGACTATTGCTTTGAAACCCTCGTGTCTTAATATTCATGCCATGATTAGATTACATGATCAAGATTATGCTAGGTAGCATTCCACATCAAAAATTATCTTTTTATCATTTACCTACTCAAGGACGAGCAGGAATTATGCTTGGGGATGTTGATACGTCTCCGTCGTATCTATAATTTTTGATTGTTCCATGCCAATATTCTACAACTTTCATATACTTTTGGCAACTTCTTATATTATTTTTGGGTCTAACATGTTGATCCAGTGCCTAGTGCCAGTTCCTGTTTGTTGCATGTTTTATGTTTGGCAGAAACCCCATATCAAACGGATTCCAAGCGGGATAAAAACGGACAGGGAATATTTTTGGAATTTTTGTGATTTTTGGGAAGAAAAATCACCGCAAGACGGTGACCGAGGGGGCCACGAGGCAGGGGGCGCACCCCTGACCCTCGTGGGCACCCCGTAAGGCGGTTGATGCTCTTCTTTTGCCACAAGAAAGCTAATTTTTGGAGAAAATTCTGGGCGAAGGTTTCAACCCAATCGGGGTTACGGATCTCCGGATATAAAAGAAACAGTGAACGGGCATAATCTGGGAACGCAGAAATAGAGAGAGACAAAGAGACAGGTCCAATCTCGGAGGGGCTCTCGCCCCTCCCACGCCATTGGAGCCAAGGACCAGAGGGGAAACCATCCTCCCATCTAGGGAGAAGGTCAAGGAAGAAGAAGAAGGAGGGGGGCTCTCTCCCCCTCGCTTCCGGTGGCGCCGGAACGCCGCCGGGGCCATCATGATCCCCACGATCTACATCTCCATCATCTTCACCAACGTCTCCATCACCTTCCCCCATCTATTTTCATCGGTCCACTTTCCCACAACCCGCTGTACCCTCTACTTGAACATGGTGCTTTATGCTTCATATTATTATCCAATGATGTGTTGCCATCCTATGATGTCTGAGTAGATTTTCGTTGTCCTACTGGTGATTGATGAATTGCTATGATTGGTTTAATTTGCTTGTGGTTATGTTGCCGTCCTATTGGGCACTCCTTGTCATGCAAGCATGAGGGATTCCCGCTATAGGGTGTTGCGATACGTTCATGATTCGCTTATAGTGGGTTGCTTGAGTGACAGAAGCATAAACCCGAGTAAGGGGGTTGTGGCGTTTGGGGTAAAGGGGACTTGATGCTTTACTGCTATGGTTGGGTTTTACCTTAATGATCTTTAGTAGTTGCGGATGCTTGCTAGAGTTCCAATCATAAGTGCATACGATCCAACAAGAGAAAGTAAGTTAGCTTATGCCTCTCCCACATAAAAATTTCTATCGGACTAGTAAAGTAGTCAATTGCTTAGGGACAATTTCACAACTCCTACCACCACTTTTCCACACTCGCTATATTTACTTTATTGCTTCTTTATCTAAACATCCCCTAGTTTATATTTATGTGCTCTTTAGTATCTTCCAAACCTATCCCATCACACCTGCAAAGTACTTCTAGTTTCATACTTGTTCTAGGTAAAGCGAACATTAAGCGTGTGTAGCGTTGTATCGGTGGTCGATAGAACTTGAGGGAATATTTCTTATACCTTTAGCTCCTCGTTGGGGCGACACTCTTACTTATCGAAAGAGGCTACAATTGATCCCCTATACTTGTGGGTTATCAAGGATAGAGGCTTCTTTCCTTTCTTTGTGCTACTCGGCGCCATGGCAATGAAGGGGACAGAGCTCGAGTCAGATTCGAAGCAGAGGAAGGGCTCGAGGAAGAAGGAAGGATAGCAAACACACCGCTTGCGAGGAGGAAATAACTGTGTAGGATACCGTGGCCGCCTAGCCAGGCAGATATTAGGGCAATATGGCGAAGCGGAGACGCCCACGTCCAATCAGTCGCCACGCGTCGACCAAGGCCGCAGGCTGATGGGGCCCGCGGTGCTCCACAATTGCCCTTTGGCTTCGCTGCTAAGCCAAGTCCGAGCGCGCCTTCGGCCTGGGGGCTACTATCGGTGTTCTAGGAATGGGGGTCCCCAGACTTGCCTGCCTGCGGACCACGGCGTGGCTCCACACTACAAAAAAAATACACATCCGTGACATTTTGGGCTGAACGAAATCTTTTTGTGTCATACTTATGACACTTCTATGACGATAATTGTGACAAAACCCGGTATCATCATAGATGTGGTGGGCTCCTAATTCTATGACAAAAAATCATGATAGAAAATGGGCTTTTCGTCCTGGGCGGGCCGGAGACGCAGCTGCATGACATTCTTTGGGCCGTCCATGACGGAAAAAACCATGGTAGAAGCGAGGGCGAGGAAAATTTTGGGGAGTTCCCAGTTATGGTGGGCGGTCGGGGGCCGAGCGATGCGTGTTTCTCTCGTACACATACGCGCGTGTGTGAGAGGCGTTGGATCTAAATAAACCGAGCGAGGATTTGGGCTCTAACTGAACCCGAGCGATTGCACCGCAGGCTACGCATTACTGAACCCGAGCGATTGCACTGCAGGCTCCGCATTACTGAACCCGAGCGATCGATCGATGGCTGTTAACTGAACCTGATCGAGCGATTCCTTCCCTACTGCTGCCAATTGAAGCCGATCGATGCTGCCTCTTTGGATGAACAGTGAGTGTTGCGGGGGAGGGGGTGTTGGATGAACAGTGAGCGGTGGGGGTGGATGAACAGGACCCCGTGGCGTTGCCTCTGGATGAGCAGGACCCCGATCGATCAAGCCGGTTGGGGCTGGATGAACAGGACCCCATGGAGGGCTGGATGAACAGGACGATCCCGTGGAGAGATGGATCAATAGTAGACGGTGGAGGGGTGCCCGTGGAGGGGTGTTTGAACATTAGCCGGTGGAGTAGCGGGTGGTGGAGGATGGATGAACAGGAGCCCGTGGAGGCTGGAGGAGGTCGACGGTGGAGATGAAAAGTATCCCGTGGAGTCCCGTTTTGCGGTACGCCACACCATTCCCAATGGACAGGACCCCCATTTCGACCGTAGTGCTCCAACAGAAGTCCATTTCGTCCGTTGTGCGTTACGCCACACCCCTCCCGATCAACAGGACCCCCGTTTCGACCGTAGGAGGTCTGTTTCCTCCATTTTGCGGTACGCCAGACCCCTCCCGATGAACAGGATCCCATTTCGAACGTGGCCGGTTGAACACAAGGCCGTTTCCTCTGTTCTACGGTACGCCAGGCCTCATTTCCATTGCATGTTCCGTCCAAGCCCTCCCGATGAGCACGACGACGCATTCCGTTCCGACCCAGCCGATTGGCTCCCCATGAACACGACGATGATGTTGTTTCTCCGTTCCGACCCAACCATGTACACGAGCCCTGGACGTACGTATGAGCGAGTAGGCATTCGAGACCCCGCCCGTATGTACACTTACATGGACGTATTTTCTTTCTTGCACACTGGCCGTTGTACGTACGTGTACATGCTACGTCCGCGCCTCTACTACGACACGTACACGTCTCTACTACGACACGTGCGCGCCTCTACTACGACATGTGCGCGCTGATACGTCTCCGTCGTATCTATAATTTTTTATTGTTCCATGCCAATATTATTCAATTTTCATATACTTTTGGCAACTTTTGCCAACATATTGATCCAGTACCCAGTGCCAGTTCCTGTCTGTTGCATGGTTTATGTTTCACAGAAACCCCATATCAAACGGAGTCCAAATGGGATAAAAACGGATGGAGAATTATTTTGGAATATTTATGATTTTTGGGAAATAAAATCAACGCGATACGGTGCCCGAGGGGGCAAGGAGACAAGGGGGGGCGCCCCAGGGAGCCAGGCGCGCCCTGGACTCTCCTGGGCACCCCGTAAGGCAGTTGATTCTCTTCTTTTGCCGCAAGAAAGCTAATTTTATGAGAAATATCTGGGCGAAAGATTCACCCCAATTGGAGTTACGGATCACCAGATATAAAAAAAACGGTGAAGGGGCAGAATTAGAGAACGCATAAACAGAGAGAGACAGAGAGATATATCGAATCTCGGAGGGGCTCTCGCCCCTCCCACACAATGGGAGCCAAGGACTAGAGGGGAAACCCTTCTCCCATCTAGGGAGAAGGTCAAGGAAGAAGAAGAAGAACGAAGTCTCTCTCCCCCTTTCTTCCGGTGGCGCCGGAGCGCTGCCGGGGGCCATCATCATCACTGCGATCTACAACAACACCTCTGCCATCTTCACCAACATCTCCATCACCTTCCCCCTTCTATATATAGTGGTCCACTCTCCCGCAACCCGCTGTACCCTCTACTTGAACATGGTGCTTTATGCTTCATATTATTATCCAATGATGTGTTGCCATCCTATGATGTCTGAGTAGATTTCCATTGTCCTATCGGTGATTCATGAATTGCTATGATTGGTTTGAGTTGCATGTTTTATTATTGGTGCCGTCCTATTGTGCCCTTCGCGTCGCGCAAGCGTGAGGGATTCCCGTTGTAGGGTTTGCAATATGTTCATGATTTGCTTATGGTGGGTGGCGTGAGTGACAGAAGCACAGACCCGATTAAGTAGGTTGTTTGCATATGGGATAAAGGTGACTTGATACTTTAATGCTATGGTTGGGTTTTACCTTAATGATCTTTAGTAGTTGTAGATGCTTGCTAGAGTTCCAATCATAAGTGCATATGATCCAAGAATAGAAAGTATGTTAGCTTATGTCTCTCCCTCAAATAGATATGCAATAGTGATTAACGGTCTAGTAACGTAGTCAACTGCTTATTGATAATTCCACAACTCCTACCACCACTTTTCCACACTGGCTGTATTTACTTTATTGCATCTTTATCCAAACAGCCCCTACTTTTTATTTACGTGTTCTTTATTATCTTGCAAAACTATCCTATCACACCTACAAAGTACCTCTAGTTTCATACTTGTTCTAGGTAAAGTGAACGTCAAGCATGCGTAGAGTCGTATTAGTGGCCGATAGGACTTGAGAGTGTATTTGTTCTACCTTTAGCTCCTCGTTGAGTTCGACACTCTTACTTATCGAAAGAGGCTACAACTATCCCATATACTTGCTGGTTATCAAGACCTTTTTAAGGTGCCGTTGTCGCGGAGTCATAGCGTGGGGTGAATGTTCTCGTGTGTGCTTGTTTTCTTTATCACTAAGTAATTTTTATTTTCTGTTCTAAGTTGTTCTCTATCTTTAGTTATGGATATGGAACACGAAATACCAAAAAAATTAGGTGTACTTGCTACTCAGGGAGATGGGGACCCTCCTAAAACCCTCGTTGCTCGTTATGTGAAAGAAATTATGTACTACTTTAATAATACTGAGAAAACCCCATTCAACTTTGTTATGGGAGACACGTTGGATCAACGTGAATACTTTAGGGATTATCGCTTGACACAAAAAGGGAAACTGTTATGGGATCAAAATTTCTATGTTGCGTTGGTATGCTCGTCAACTATGCTTGATACATGATTATACTTGTTGCTCTAGGATGAAGGCTTCACACCTTCCCTTTTCATGCAAATTCAATGATAATAAAACCTTAGCTTCTTATGCTAATGGTACATATGATTACTACAATGTGGAACAAATAGAAGAATTTGTTGCTTTTATGGGTGCTTATGAGATTGAATCTATGTTTAAAGCATTTGACCATTTTGATGATTCAGTTTATAGACCAGAAAATCTTGCTATACTGAGATATTGCTATGAAAATTATGAATACAATTACAATATTAATGCATTTATTGAGAAAGTCTCCGTTGTCCAAGAACAGACTAATATTTTGCAGGAAGCTATGGAAGAATAATTTGATGAAACTGTGAGCTCATTGGATGAAAAAGATGATGAGGAGAGCGAAGAACAAAAGGAGGAAGAGCGGATTGATCACCCGTGCCCACCTTCTAATGAGAGTAACTCTTGAACTCATACATTGTTTAATTCCCCTTCGTGCTTAGCGAAGGATGATTGCTATGATCCCGTTGATTCTCTTGAAATATCCCTTTTTGATGATGATTGCTATGATCCCGTTGATTCTCTTGAAATATCCCTTTTTGATGATGCTTGCTATACTTGTGGACAAGATGCCAATATGAATTATCCTTATGGACATGAACTTGTTATAGTTCCTTATGTTAAACATGAAATTGTTGCTATTGCACCCACACATGATAGTCCTATTATCTTTTTGAATTCTCCAGACTACACTATATCAGAGAAGTTTGTGCTTACTAAGGATTATATGGATGGGTTTCCTTTCACCATTGCACATGATGATTTTGATGAATGTGATATGCATGTGCTTGCTGCTCCTACTTGCAATTATTATGAGAGAGGAACTATATCTCCACCTCTCTATGTTTCCAATACGAAGAAATTGCAAGAAACTATTAATACTATGTATTGGCCTTTATTACATGTGCATGAATTGTTCTTTTATGACATGTCGATGCATAGGAAGAGAGTTAGACTTCGTTGTTGCATGATATATGTTATTTTGTGCTCACTACTAAATTACAAATCATTGTTAATTAAAATTGGCTTTGACATTCCTTGGGATCCGGGTGGATTCATTACTTGAGCACTATATGCCTAGCTTAATGGCTTTAAAGAAAGCGCTGCCAGGGAGACAGTCCAGAAGTTTTAGAGAGTCATTTATTTCTGTTGTGTGCTTTTATATAGTTTAAAAACAAAAAAAATAAACATGGGAACCCAAAACTTTTCAAAAAGGAAAGTGAAAGTGAGAGAGACAAGCATTGTTGAAGTGGGAGAGCTCCTTGAACTTTGTTCATGCTCGCGGAAACTTTGTGCATCTTAATTACAGAAACTTTTCATCAAAAATAATTATCCCCTTGTACAATTCCATTGTATTATAAAAATAATGAGCTAAGGTTTGCCTTTAGGATGTTTACAATGCTTGTTGGTTTGTATGGTTCAGGACAGAAACATTGGCTGTAGTGCGCCATTTTACATTTTTAACTGGAATATCAAACGGTTCTGATTCTTTTTGCACTGTCTTTATGTACATTTTTTTTTATTTTTGCTAATTTTGGTGGAATTTTTGGGGTACCAGAATTATGGTGAATGTTCAGATTGCTACAGACAGTTCTGTTTTTGACAGATTCTGTTTTTGATGCATAGTTTGCTTGTTTTGATGAATCTATCAATTTTTATTAGTGGATTAAGCCATGGAAAAGTTATATTACAGTAGACACAATGCAAAAAAAATATTAATTGGTTTTTTACAGTACTTAGAGTAGTGATTTGCTTTATTATACTAACGGATCTTACCGAGTTTTCTGTTGATGTTTTGTGTGGATGAAGTGTCTAATCGATGAGGTCTCGATATGAGGAAAAGGAAGAGAAGCAAGAGCTCAAGCTTGGGGATGCCCGAGGCACCCCAAGTAAATATTGAAGGAGACTCAAGCATCTAAGCTTGGGGATGCCCCGGAAGGCATCCCCTCTTTCTTCAACAAGTATCGGTATGTTTTCGAATTCGTTTCGTTAATATGATATGTGCGAATCTTGGAGCGTCTTTTGCATTTAGTTTTCACTTTTATTTTATGCACCATGCTGGTATGAGATTGTCCTTGGTTGATTTATAGAATGCTCATTGCACTTCACTTACATCTTTTGAGTATGGCTTTATAGAATGCTTCATGTGCTTCACTTATATTATTTGAAGTTTGGATTGCCTATTTCTCTTCAGATAGAAAACCGCCATTTGTAGAATGCTCTTTTGCTTAACTTATAATTGTTAGAGCATGGGCATATCTTCTATAGAAAGAATTAAACTCTCTTGCTTCACTTATATCTATTTAGCGAGATGACAGGAATTGGTCGTTCACATGGTTAGTCATAAAATCCTACATAAACTTATGGATCACTGAATATGATATGTTTGATTCCTTGCAATAGTTTTGCCATATAGTGATGATAATATGTGGGAGGTACTAGTAGATGGTTGTGTTTAGTAAGGATGTTGGTGTTAAGGTTTGTGATTCCCAAAGCATGCACGTATGGTCTACTAACTATGTAACCAAATTGGCGCGCATTGTATTTTGATTGTTTATCTTTGCGTGAAGGTCGGGGGCGCGCGATGGTTAACTCCTACCAACCTCCCCCCTAGGAGCATGCGTGTAGTACTTCTCTTAGAGGGCTAATAAACTTTTGCAATAAGTATATGAGTTCTTTATGAATAATGTGAGTCCATTTATTATACGCACTTTTACCTTTCCATCATTGCTAGCCTCTTCGGTACCATGCATTGCCCTTTCTCACCTCGAGAGTTGGTGCAAACTTCGCCAGTGCATCCAAACCCCATGATATGATATGCTCTATCACACATAAGCCTCCTTATATCTTCCTCAAAACAGCCACCATACCTACCTATCATGGCATTTCCATAGCTATTCCAATATATATTGCCATGCAACTTCCATCATCGTCATATACATGACTTGAGCATTCATTGTCATATTGCCTTGCATGATCGTAAGATAGCTAGCATCATGTTTTCATGGCCTGTCCGTTTTTTGATGTCATTGCTGTCCTAGATCATTGCACATCCCGGTACACCGCCGAAGGCATTCATATAGAGTCATATATTTGTTCTAGTATCGAGTTGTAAGTAAATAAAAGTGTGATGATCATCATTATAGAGCATTGCCCCATGAAAAAAAAAGAAAAAAAGGAAAGGCAAAAGAAGCTTAAATAAAAAAGGGGGCCAAAGAAGCCCACAAAAAAAGAAAAAAAGAAAAACAGAAAAAAAAGAAAAACAGAAAAAGAAAAGAAAAAGAAAAGAGGCAATGTTACTATCCTTTTTCCACGCTTGTGCTTCAGAGTAGCACCATGTTCTTCATATAGAGAGTCTCCTATGTTATCACTTTGATATACTAGTGGGAATTTTCATTATAGAACTTGGCTTGTATATTCCAATGATGGGCTTCATCAAATGCCCTAGGTCTTCATGAGCAAGCAAATTGGATGCACACCCACTTAGTGTTCAGTTTGAGATTCCATACACTTATAGCTCTAGTGCATCCGTTGCATGGCAATCCCTAATCCTCGCATTGACATCAATTGATGGGCATCTCCATATCCCGTTGATTAGCTGCGTCGATGTGAGACTTACTCCCTTTTTGTCTTCTCCACATAACCCCCACCATCATATTCTATTCCACCCATAGTGTTACATCCATGGCTCACGCTCATGTATTGCGTGAGAGTTGAAAAAGTTTGAGAATACTAAAGTATGAAAAAATTGTTTGGCTGACACCGGGATAGGCATGAGGGGTACCTTGTGTTAAGAAAAGGGACCATACAAGACTATGATTTTGTAGGGATAACATTCTGGAAGCATTGATATTTTGAAAGACATGATTGTTTGTTGGGATGCCCTAAGTATTATTGTTTTTATTTCAAATGATAGACTATTGCTTTGAATCACTCATGTATTAATATTCATGCCATGATTAGACATATGATCAAGATTATGCTAGGTAGCATTCCACATCAAAAATTATATTTTTTATCATTTACCTACTTGGGGACAAGCAGGAATTAAGCTAGGGGATGCTGATACGTATCCGTTATATCTATAATTTTTGATTGCTCCATGCCAATATTATTCAATTTTCATATACTTTTGGCAACTTTTTATAATATTTTTGGTACTAACATATTGATCCAGTGCCCAGTGCCCAGTAGCTATCTGTTGCATGTTTTATGTTTCGTAGAAACCCCATATCAAACAGAGTCCAAATGGGATAAAAACGGACAAAGAATTATTTTGGAATATTTATGATTTTTGAGAAGTAAAATCAACGTGAGACGGTGCCCGAGGGGGCCAGGAGACAGGGGGTGCGCCCAAGGGAGGCAGGCACGTCCTGGACTCTCCTGGGCACCCCGTAAGGCGGTTGACACTCTTCTTTTGACGCAAGAAAGCTAATTTTATGAGAAATATCTGGGCAAAAGATTCACCCCAATCGGAGTTACGGATCTCCGGTTATAAAAGAAATGGTGAAGGGGCAGAATCAGAGAACGCATAAACAGAGAGAGACGGAGAGATAGATCCAATCTCGGAGGGGCTCTCGCCCCTCCCACGCCATGGGAGCCAAGGACTAGAGGGGAAACCCTTCTCCCATCTAGGGAGAAGGTCAAGCAAGAAGAAGAAGAAGGGGGGCTCTCTCTCCCTTGCTTTCGGTGACGCCGGAGCGCTGCCAGGGGCCATCATCATCACTGCGATCTACACCAACACCTCCGCCATCTTCACCAACATCTCCATCACCTCCCCCCTTCTATCTATAGTGGTCCACTCTCCCGCAACCCGCTGTACCCTCTACTTGAACATGGTGCTTTAAGCTCCATATTATTATCCAATGATGTGTTGCCATCCTATGATGTCTGAGTAGATTTCTGTTGTCCTATCGGTGATTGATGAATTGCTATGATCGGTTTGAGTTGCATGTTTTATAATTGGTTCTGTCCTATTGTGCCCTCCTTATCGCGCAAGCGTGAGGGATTCCCGCTGTAGGGTTTGCAATATGTTCATGATTTGCTTATCGTGGGTGGCGTGAGTGACAAAAGCACAGACCCGAGTAAGTAGGTTGTTTGCGTATGGGATAAAGGGGACTTGATACTTTAATGCTATGGTTGGGTTTTACCTTAATGATCGTTAGTAGTTGCGGATGCTTGCTAGAGTTGCAATCATAAGTGCATATGATCCAAGAAGAGAATGTATGTTAGCTTATGCCTCTCCCTCAAATAGAATTGCAATAGTGATTACCGGTCTAGTAACCTAGTCAATTTCTTAGGGACAATTCCACAAGTCCTACCACCACTTTTACACACTTGCTATATTTACTTTATTGCATCTTTATCTAAGCAGCCCCTACTTTTTATTTACGTGTTCTTTATTATCTTGCAAACCTATCCTATCACACCTACAAAGTACCTGTAGTTTCATACTTGTTCTAGGTAAAGCGAACGTCAAGCGTGCATAGAGTCGTATCAGTGGTCGATAGGACTTGAGAGAGTATTTGTTCTACCTTTAGCTCCTCGTTGGGTTCGAATTTCTTACTTATCGAAAGAGGCTACAACTATCCCATATACTTGCGGGTTATCACGCGCCTCTACAGCCACAAGTATGTACGTACACGTTCGCGACCAGAATGACATGGCTACGTACGCTTCGACTAGGTGGGTCTCGACTGTCAGGCACTTCCTCGAATGCAAAGATGTAGTTGGTGGGTCCCAGCAGTCAGGGGGGCGAATCGTTTTCTTCGCGAAATACGGTGGCCCGTCCGGTGGGTCCCCGATGTCAGGTGGAGGAATAATTATTTTGCGCATAATATGGAGGCACTTCCTTGATGCGGCCGTGGACCCAGCTGCCAGCCTCTCCACGTACAGTCCACGTCCGATGGAAGTTGTTCCTTGACCATGTTGACCATGCTGCACTGAGAGCACCAGGGTGGTGGACGACGGCAAGGCCTGGGAAGGGGATGACGCGGAGCCGGGGAAGACGCGGCACTGGATGCCCATGCGTAGAGGAGTACGAGGGTTCACTGGTTTGCTGCGGTGAGAGGCTGCCGTCGCCGTAGAATAACAGGGGGTGTGGGTGAGTAGAGGGATGGCCTGGCCAGCGGTGAGAGTTGTAGGGGAGGTGAGGCCTCCGCCGCATCGCAGCCGGCCACGGGAGGGAGGAGCACGAGGCATGACCGACGCTGGTTTGGGCGGCTGGAGCAAGAAGACCAGAGGTTGAAGAAGCACTACGGCCGTTGGATGGACATCGTACGGTCACTGGAGCTAGCATCGTGCATATTGAATAAGTTGACAAAGACCTCCGTCCCCGTCAACTTAGTAGGCCCACAAGTTAGCCTGCCACTATACTGGGTCCTAGCTAACAGGGGGAGTATTCATTTTTTGTGCGTAATAAGGAGGCACTTCCTTGCGTGCAAAGATATAGCTGGTGGGTCCGAGCTCTCAACGGCGGTAACGGTTTTTTCACGAAATACAGAGGCCCTTTCGGTGGGTCCCTGATGTCAGGTGGAGGAATCATTATTTTGCGTGTAATAAGGAGGAATTTCCTTGCGTGCGTCCGTGGACCCAGCTGTCGGCCTCTCCACGTATAGTCCACTTCAGATGCATGTCGGTCGTTGAGCATGTTGACCAGGCCGCGCCGAGAGCACCAGGGCGGTGGACGACAACGAGGCCTGGGAAGGGAACGACACGGTGGCAGGGAAAACTCGGCAGTTGTTTCCCATGCGGAGGGGAGTACGACTGTACGAGGGTTTAGTGGTTCGTGTGATGTCGCTGGAGAATAACAGCAGGTGTGGGTGAGTAGAGGGATGGCTAGGCCAGCGATGGGAGTACGATGGGGCGGTGAGGCCTGCGTGCCAGCACAACCGGCCGCGGGGAGGAGGTAGAAGGTAGTCCCGCTGGCGCTTGTTTGAGCGGCTGGAGCAGGAAGAGCAGAGATTGAAGAAGCACGACGGGCGTTGGATGTACATCGTACAGTCACTGGAGCTAGAATAATTCATATTGACTAAGTTGACAAAGCCCTCCGTCCCCGTCAACTTAGTAGACCCACGAGTCATCCTCCCACCATGGTGGGTCCCAGCTAGCAGGGGGAGTATTCATTTTTTTTTGTGCGTAATAAGGAGGCACTTCCGGTGGGTCCGAGCTGACAGCGGGGGGAACCTTTTTTTCCGAATTACGGTGGTCCGTTCGGTGGGTCCTAGCAATCAAGGGGAAACATTTTTTTGCAAAATACGGTGGCCCGTCCGGTGGGTCCCATCAGTCAGGGGGAAATTTTTTTTTTGCGAAATACTGGTGGCCCGTCCGGTGGGTCCCTGCTGTCAGATGGAGGAATAATTATTTTGCGCGTAATAAGGAGGAACTTCCTTGCGGCTGCCATGGACCCAGCTGCCAGCCTCTCCACATATAGTACTCTTCCGATTGAAGTCGGTCCTTGACCACATTGACCACACCGCGCTGAGAGCACCATGGCGGTGGACGACAGCGAGGCCTAGGAAGGGGATGATGCAGGGTCGGGGAAGACGCGGTAGTGGATGCCCACGCGAAGAGGAGTACGAGGGTTCACTGGTTTGGCTGCGATGTGAGGCTGCCGTCGCCGCAAAATAATAGGGGGAGTGGGTGAGTGGAGGGATGGTATGGCCAGCGGTGGGAGTAGTATGGGGGCGGTGAGGCCTCCGCGGCAGCACAGCCGGCCACGGGAGGCAGGAGCATGCGGCACGACCGGCGCTGCTTTGGGCGGCAAGAGCAAGAAGATCAGAGGTTAAAGAAGCACTACGACCGTTGGATGGACATCGTTGACCACGCCGCGCCGAGAGCACCAGGGCGGTGGACGACAGCGAGGCCTATGAAGGGAACGACACGGAGCTGGGGAAGACACGACAGTGGCTGCCCACGCGGTGGAGAGTATGAGGGTTGACTGGTTCGGCTGCCATCGCCAGAAAATAACAGGAGGTGTGGGTGAGTAGAGGGATAGACAGGCCAGGGATGCGAGTATGATGGGGCCGTGAGGCCTTCCCGGCAGCATAGCTGGCCACTGGAGGCGGGAGCAGGCGATTCTAATGGCGCTGGTTTGGGCGGCTGGGGTAGGAAGATCAGAGACTGAAGAAGCACGATTGCCATTAGATTGACATCTAACGGTGTGACGCTGGTAGAGTCGATTGTTGACTAAGTTTCTTTTTTGAGAAACCTTGTGTACGCATGAACTTAGTAGGCCCACAAGTCAGCCTCCAAATCTGTGGCGGACAACATAAAGCCCATTTGCTATTTTGTATAATTTGCAGCCCATTTGCTAATTCTTAAGTAATTCATACAACCCATTTTCTGCCCAGGACCACGGTCAAAAAGTTCAACCTTATTTTGCATATTTTGGTGGATTCCGAACTGTTGTAATCCCGAAATGATAAACATTTTTTTAAGAACTTATTGATTTGCCAAAAAAATCTTTTTCTTTTTGTAAGCAAATAAGACGTGGGACAATTGAGTTGGTTTAAGGGAAAACCAGTGGTAAAAAAATCAGCGCTGGGTTGGAAAAAACGACAATAATAAGGATGTAAATATGAAAAGGGAATTTTATGTGGTTTCAATATAATGATACGTGTATATGAACTAGTAAAACTATAGGTAGAGATTAGAAAACGGATGTAGGCCATGCGTTTCAAGAGGAAAATAGAACTGGGTTGTGTGTTTGATTCAGTAAAAAAAACTGCATGCGGATGTTGTAAGAGAAAATATAACTAACGCTGGAGGGCCAGAGGCGAGTAGATACCTGCTGGATCTTTGTGCCCCGTTGTCGTCATGGGCTGGGCCTGTTAAAAACAAAACCAACCCTGGGCAGTGTACATCCTAGTTGAAACTTGCTCGACTTGAAAAATAATATACGTGCTTAATAAACAAGAGAATTCTACAAGTATAGAATGATAACTGGGATGTAGCAGGGATATTGTTTTTTCATCATGATAATAAGTGCATGCACTTGTTTCCAAAAAATGGAGAATTGGGAATTCGAACGACAGGTGCTTATGCTACCCATCAAATAAAAATCAGGTGCCTAAAAATTCATTTCGAAACAAATGATTCAGCTTTATATCCACGTTGACCCTCGGCATAATGGTTGGAAGCAAATGCAAGTTCATACCAAAAGATCGTTAACAACAATACCAACTTGCGGACGACAAGGTAGTACAACTACCAATATGAAACTAACTTATAATCTTTTCACTCCTGGCCCTAGTGTTCGTCTGGTAGAAAATCTTGCAGAGGAGCAGCTGTCAGTGTCAAAACTGGTGGATCTCGGGTAGGGGGTCCCGATCTGTGAGTCTTAGAAGATGCTTCTTACACTTTGTAGTAATATAGCATAAGTTCCCTGAGCGCGCTTTGTCTGTTACAGCCTTATGGTCTGATTGCCTGGTGATTGGAAACACGTCGATATTCTCGACAGATGGAGTACATAACACTTTTCGGTCCTTGACCGAAGAGGGAGAAGCCGACGGTCGGTTAAGATGCGTTTAAAGTTCGGTTGAACATAGATATGATATAAGTACTTAGGTACATGCAATCATTCTTTTACCCAAGTCACTTGGGGGATCTTAAATTTATATGAGCCGTTTTATGATAAGTGTTCTTCTTCTTAGTTGTTGCAAAGCTTTATTATTATTATTATTATTATCTATCACTCCTTTTTTCGACACGAGCGTGTGGTCACTAGCCGGGGAGCCTAATTTCTCTCTCAAAGACAGTAGAGTTTAGTTTGCTAAACTGGCCTAATGAGAAGTACTCCGCCCTCAGGATAGGAGGTTGAAGCCGTAGGCTGACCCACTTGAAGTCTTGAGATAGGATGTATCGTGTTAAAGCACGACAGAAGCACTTCTTTTGCTCCGGCCAATTTTCGGATTGGCACCGAACACTTGATCTCGTTCGGACATCAAGTTTTTACTGACATTTTTTTGGTTTTCCAAGCTTATGGCACTTTTTAAACTATTTGTGTGTTTTCAGCACAAGTCTTGCAGTGCAACACTGGACACCTTTAGAGATTCGGCAAAAACATTCTCGGATATTGCTATATATGCATCGGTTTCGAATTGTGTCTTCGGGCAATAGTTGGGTTGCCCGGCTCCTGCACTTGCCTCCTACGATTCGCTTTGTTCGGCTAGGTGTGCAAAGGGAGAACCACTGCGATTGTGCTTCCAGCTCAAATGGTTAAGCACCTCAGTGGAGAAAGCCGAAAACTGTGTGTCACAATAAGCGTAAACTGGTCAACAATCCGATGACGGTGTTAAACGACGGGCCATACATAACAATGACTGAAGTGTTTACGACTTGACATCGACTGTCGTCGAACAGTACCGGGGGCTATTAACTGGCCTCCCAAACTAAATCCTCGATATTTTGCTCTTACATTGGAGCTGAGGTTTCATGATCATGCTCTTGTAATATAACATATAGCGGGACTATTTTCTTTGGAAGACATTTCTTCTGTTAAACAGTAATATAACATATCTCTTTGCGTACCTTTGTTTATAAAACCGTATGGCCAGATTGCCTTCTTTGTTGTAAATCTTTGCCCTAATAAAGGCTTTATAAAGTAGGACAAACACTCCTCGGCTATTGGCCGAGGAGGTGGAAGCCGATGGTCGGTCAACAAAGTTTTGTACAATGCGGATCCAAGCATTAATGATGTAAAGTACTTGGATACATAGAGTCATTACACATAATTTTTGATTTTACTATGGATATCAATCCTTAATTCGGCCACCCGTGCCGGCATTAAGGCTCGGGAGCTACTGTGCTTCGGGATTATTTACAAATATTAAAGGGGCACATCGATCCCCTAATCTGGTGTTGCCACCCGACCAGTGTCTCGGGGGCTACTGCATTGCCTGTCCAATGCAGAAAAATTTAAGTGTAATACAGTCTCCGAGGAGATTTTGATCCTCAGGTTGGTCGGACGCACCCAACCTGAGTCTTGAGGACTGAGCACGCCGCTTTTTGTGTCCCGAAGTATTCTACCGAGCTAGGACTTGATCCTCAGACCGATTTTGCAAATCAACCTTAGTCTCAGCGACTACGGGGATCAGCGGTCTTATGTCATCCTTCATGTGCATCTCGGGTTTTAGACCGATACCCACCTTGAGGGGTACTAGCTATGTATCTCGGCAGAGAATAAATTGCACCAGTCAAAAATATTGACAAAAATCAGCCCACATTCGGGGTGGTTCACCACCTCGGAAGCAGTCCGGCATAAAGCTCGAGCGCTAGTGGCTGGCTCCATAGAGGGCATTTCCGGCATTAAGTCCTTCAAACTTCTTTGAACCAAGGTGATTTACGACACCTCAGATACAGGCCAGCGTTGGAGCTCGAATACATAGTCCGGCGTTGGAGCTCGAATATATTCCAGCGTTAGAGCTGGGAAGCAGTCCGGCGTTGGTGCTCGGCTGCAAAAGATACCTCGAATGCAGTCCGGCATTGGAGCTCGGACGTAAGATGACGCTGCCGCCCGGGAACAACTTCAAACCCGAGGTGTGGCATAAAAATAACAAGGCTGACGACTGAACCAGTTTTCAAGACCGACGACTGAAGATGAAGATGAGAAGATGAGAAGATTTGTTGAACCAGTTTTCAAGACCGACGACTAAAGTTGAAGAATGGCTCGGAAGAATCGAGAGCGTCCGTAAACTTGAAGACCGGTTCAACGGGCTACTGACGGTGTCCCATGGCCGTATACTCACGGGCCAGTCCGGACAGCTGCCGCATACAAGGAAGATTCCACAAGACTTGGCGATCAAGACAAGGACTCCTCCCCACTAGCGTATTCGGCTAGGACTCTTGTTATCCTAGGCCTCTCGTGCATTATATAAACCGAGGCCAGGCTAGTCGATTCCACAAGACTTGGTTTAGCATCTCTGATCTCGTGGTAGATCTACTCTTGTACTACCAATATCATCAATATTAATAAAGCAGAAGTAGGGTTTTACCTCCATCGAGATGGCTAGAACCTTGGTAAAAACATCGTGTCCCTTGTCTCCTGTTACCATCCGCCTAGACGCACAGTTCGGGAACCCCTACCCAAGATCCGCCAGTTTTGACACCGACAGGAATGTAGGGCATAAACACAAGAGCCAGGCAACCCAGCTTGGCCACATCTTAAGTCAAATCGATGCATATAATGGTGAAGAAAAGGCACATATGAAAAAAGGAAACGCATATGTGATGGGCAAAAAGCCATTTGAGTAATTATTTTTACCTTCTGTATAGGAAGCCCCCAGGTATTCCTTACACACATAGTGCGGCCGGAGTGATCCGGGAATCCACCCTGTATTAAATAATTTGTGTAAAGAGGAAAAAGGTCGAGGAAGGAAAAAGGGGTGGAGCATAATTAAAAAGGAGGGGTAAGGAGACGAACACTGAGTTCGGTGTTAGGCGTCGAATCTCTGGAGTCTGGCCACGTTCCATGGGTTCGGCTCGAGTCTGTTATCGGATGCATTACATAAGCGGTACGCTCCTCCGTGAGGACTTTATCAATGATGAAGGGACCATCCCACTTGGGTTTGAGCTTGTCCTTCTTCTTCTTCGGTAGGCGTAGAACGAGCACACCAGTATTGTAAGTTTTGGCCCACACTTCTCTCCTTTGATATCATCGAGCCTGCTGCTGATAGAATACGGAGCGGGCCTTTGCGACGTCGTGATCCTCCTCCAGGGCATCCAAGTTATCCTGCCGATCTAACTCGGCTTCCTTCTCTTCGTACATGCGTATGAGTGGCGAATCATGTATTATGTCGCAGGGTAGTACTGCTTCCGCGCCGTATACCATAAAAAATGGTGTATATCTGGTGGTGCGATTCGGTGTGGTCCGCAGCCCCCAGAGTACGGAGTCAAGCTCTTCGACCCAGTGCATATCCGACTCTATCAAGGATCGCACTAGTCTGGGTTTCATGCCACTCATGATGAGACCATTTGCCCGCTCTACCTGGCAGTTTGTTTGGGGATGGTAGACGGAAGCGTAATCAAGCTTAATGCCCATTTTTCCGCACCAAGTTTTCACTTCATCAGCTATGAAATTTGAGCCATTATCAGTGATGATGCTGTGGGGGACACTGTATTTGTGTACGACCCCGGATATGAAGTCTATTACTGGTCCGGATTCGGCCGTTTTGACTGGTTTGGCTTCTATCCATTTGGTGAACTGGTCCACCATGACCAATAAGTATTTTTTCTTATGGCTTCCCCCTTTAAGAGGTCCGACCATATCCAGCCCCCAGACCACGAAGGGCCAAGTTATGGGGATTGTTTCGAGAGCGGTAGGGGGCATATGACTCTGATTGGCAAAGAGCTGGCAACAGACGCAATGTTGGACAAGGTCTTGTGCGTCTGCTCGGGCCGTCGGCCAATAGAAGCCTGTACGGAAGGCCTTGCTGACTAGTGCTCGAGCCGCGGCGTGGTGCCCGCCCAGTCCGGCATGGATTTCTGCCAAGAGCTGCCACCCTTCCTCTTTGGAGATACATATTTGGAGAACTCCGGTAGCACTTTTCTTGTAGAGTTCCCCTTCGTGGACTTTGTAAGCTTTAGAACATCGAACGATGCAGCGTGCTTCATTTTGGTCTTCGGGGAGCTCCTGCCTATTTAGGTAGGACAAGAAAGATTCAGTCCACGGGGCGATTACGGCCATGATTTCATGGGCCGAAGATGTTATTTCGGTGGCAGAGCCTCCGATTGTGTCTGATACTTTGGAATCTGGTGGTCTGTTCGGATCCATGCTAGTATTACCGGACTCCCCTTCCCACACTACGGATGGCTTGAACAACCTTTCCATGAATATGTTAGGTGGGACAGGGTTGCGTTTAGCGCCGATGCGGGCGAGGACATCCGCCGCTTGATTGTTTTCTCGAGCCACATGGTGGAATTCAAGCCCCTCGAACCGAGCTGACATTTTGAGGATGGCATTACGATAGGCCGCCATTTTCGGGTCCTTGGCATCAAAGTCTCCGTTTATTTGTGATATTGCGAGGTTCGAATCCCAGCGCAACTCCGGGCGTTGGATGCTGTAACGCCTCGGATACAACTTTCCATATTCGTAACTCCGACTCTTGCCATTTCCGGCTATGTGATTTATTTTTCCTCCGTGGTTGGGTTTTTATCTGTTGTTTTGCATTTTGTTCTTGTTATGCATCTCGTCTCATGTCATCATCTGCACTTCATCTGCATGTTTTTCAAAACTTGCATCCGTTCGGGTTCCGCCGGTTCTCTCCGTTGTCCGTTCTGAGCCCGACCACACTTGCACGCGCCCGCGGCACCTCCGAAATATTATTTTATAAGTGTCATAAAAATGTTCTCGGAATGGGATGCAACTTGTCGTGCGGTCTTATTATAGTGTAGACAGAGCGCCTGCCAAGTTTCATCGCATTCGGAGTTCGTTTGACTGCCCAACCATTAAATATATAACCGCGATATAGTCGGTATATTCGTCGGACGTTTCGGTCTCTGAAACAGTTGCCGGGCTGCATTTCTCCCCAGTTCTCTCAGCCCAACCCCCTCTACACAGCCCACCTAGGCCTGCCTAACCCCCCCTCGCGTCTGGAACCGCCCGATCGAGATCGGAGGGCTCCAAAAACCCCCCTAGACCAAACCCTAGCCAAAAACTGCTATATGAACCCCCTCCCCTTGCCATTTTTGGGCTAAACCTATCCC
>NC_041381.1:107151040-107170659 GCF_002162155.2 Triticum dicoccoides | reverse complement strand
GATCGCGATCCCGCGCCGCCGGAGCAGTGCCACCGCCGCCCGCCGGCGACCACCCAGGCCTGCATCACCCGCCCCGCTCTCCCTTCCTCTCCTCTCCTTCCTCTAACCTCCCCCTCCCTGCTGCAGGGCCGCCATGGAGCTCCGCCGTCGTCGTCGTCGTGGACCCCGTGAACCCCGCCGCCGGATCTCGTCAGCCGCCGTCCATGGAGCCCCGCAGGACGCCCCATCGCCGAATCTGGATCCCCGAGGCCGGATTTGCCCGTTCCCGACCTCGGCGTCCTCGCCGGACCACCCCTGCCGTCGCCGGTGAAGTCTGCCGCCGCCTCTGCCGACGACCTCGCCGGAGGCCGCGTCCCTGCCGTCGCGCCCCGTGTTGACCGATGTGTCCCTCTGCGTGGGCCTTCCTCCGCAGCGCCTCAGGCCCAGCGCCCCAGGCCCGCAGCCGCAGCCAACGCCAGGCCCAGCGCCCCTTCCAGCCGGCCTGCTGCCTCCTCCGAACCGGCCCATGAGGCCTGGTGAGCAGCCCCGCCCGTTGTGCACTGTTGGCCCAACTGCAGTAGATTCGGCCCTATCCATGTTTTTTTCCCGCGAAACGATTTGTCTATTATTCCAGTGATTTTCAGATTTGGAGAAAACCCCCTAAGCATCATGCATTTAATATCTCTCAAACTGTGCATCGGATTAAAATAATTTATACATGTAAAATGCTTAGAATTTTGTGTAGATTAATAATATGCCATTTTCATCCCATGCTAAAATGTTTTACTTGCTGTTTATTTAAATTTGCTAATATGCCAGGTTAAAATGCTTTAATTCATAACTAAATAACCGTAGCTCCAATTTAAATAAACTTTATATGTAAATGGGGTGGAAAAATGCCTAGATTAACATGGTGCACTTTATTTTGCTGTTTAAAAACATTAAAATTGTGTTTAGGGTAGAACAGTACCAAATCCATAATTTGCATATGGGGATTTTCCGGAATTGTTGTTTGTTGTTCCGGCCCCATTTTAACTTGCTTAGATAGGTAATTTTCATGTGCTTCACCTCTTGCCATGTTTAACAACATTTAATATTGTTGGGTACCTAAACGAGATTAAACTAAATATGTCAATGTGGTGTTTCGTCTCCACTTAACTTGTAGTATTGCTTGTTGCACTTTGCCCTGCCATGCCTCATTAAACCGGACATGCATCATATTTGTTTGTGCATCATGTCGTGTTTATGTGATGTGTGTTTAACATATTGTTTCCTCCTTTCCGGTTTGCTTCTCTCGTTAGCTTCGGTTTTGTTCCGGAGTTGTGAGGATCCGTTCGACTACTTCCGCTTGTCTTCTTCATGGACTCGTTCTTCTTCCTTGCGGGATTTCAGGCAAGATGACCGCTACCCTGGATCTCACTACTATCATTGCTATGCTAGTTGATTCGTTCTATCGCTTTGCTGTGTTACCTATCACCTGTTTATCAAGCCATCCCATATTGCCATGAACCTCTAACCTTTGACCCCTTTCCTATGCAAACCGTTGTTTGGCTATGTTACCGCTTTGCTCAGCCCTCTTATAGCGTTGCTAGTTGCAGGTGAAGTTGAAGATTGCTCCATGGTGGATAGGATTTTGGTTGGGATATCACAATATCTCTTATAATTTAATGCATCTATATATTTGGTAAAGGGTGGAAGGCTCGGCCTTTTGCCTGGTGTTTTGTTCCACTCTTGCCGCCCTAGTTTCCGTCATACCGGTGTTATGTTCCCGGATTTTGCGTTCCTTACGCGGTCGGGTGATTTATGGGACCCCCTCGACAGTTCGGTTTGAATAGAACTCCTCCAGCAAGGCCCAACCTTGGTTTTACCATTTGCCTCACCACCACCTACTTTTCCCTTGGGAGTCGCTCTATCGAGGGTCATCTTTATTACAGCCCCCCCCCGGGCCAGTGCTTGTCTAAGTGTTGGTCCAAACTAGAGCACCGTACGGGGCCATCCCTTGGCAACTTGGGTTATGTCGGTTCCTGTACGCTTCGCTTATCCGGTGTTGCCTTGAGAACGAGATATGTGCAGCTCCTATCGGGATTGTCGGCGCATCGGGCGGTCTTGCTGGTCTTGTTTTACCATTGTCGAAATGTCTTGTAAACCAGGATTCCGAGTCCGATCAGGTTTTCCTGGGAGAAGGTCTATTCCTTCGTTGATCGCGGGAGCTTGTCATGGGCTAAGTTGGGACACCCCTGCAGGGTATAATCTTTCGAAAGCCGTGCCTGCGGTTATAGGCAGATGGGAATTTGTTAATGTCCGGTTATAGACAACTTGACACCAGATCCGAATTAAAACGCATCAACCGCGTGTGTAGCCATGATGGTCTCTTCTCGGCGGAGTCCGGGAAGTGAACGCGGTCTTTGGGTTATGCTTGACGTAAGTAGGAGTTCAGGATCACTTCTTGATCATTGCTAGTTTCACGACCATTCCGCTTGCTCTCTTCTCGCTCTTATTTGCGTATGTTAGCCACCATATATGCTTAGTCGCTGCTGCAGCCTCACCACTTTACCCCTTCCTTTCCCTGTAAGCTTTGCTAGTCTTGATACCGATGGTAATGGGATTGCTGAGTCCTCGTGGCTCACAGATTACTACAACAACAGTTGCAGGTACAGGTTATGCGATGATCATGACGCGAGAGTGAAGCTTGCTTGTGTTGAGTTCTTCTTCTGCTTCTTCTTCGATCAGGGGATAGGTTCTAGGTCGGCAGCCTGGGCTAGCAGGGTGGATGTCGTTTGAGTTTCTGTTTGTGTTTCATCCATAGTTTGATGATGCTTTTATGTATTGTGATGTTGTATTCATGTGGCATTGTATGCCTCTTGTATGTATCCCCATCTATTAGTAATGTTGATGTAATGATATCCACCTTGCAAAAGTGTTTCAATATGCGGGTCTATCCTTGGTGGGACCTTCGAGTTCCTTTTGGATAGGGTCGCATATTGGGCGTGACAAGTTGGTAATCAGAGCCTATGCCGACCATAGGAGCCCCCTTGATTGTTGGCCGTTGTTGAGTCTAGAAGAAAACTATTTTGAGTCTTAGGATTATATATATCGGAGAGTAGGGATTCTTTTTAGGGACAATTGCATTTTTGCCCCTAGTTGGTTCCTACCCACGGGGTTTACCCTTACTTTTCGAGCTTGCTCAGTTTTGCCCTTACTTTTTCCGCCGAGGTCCCTCGAATGCCCTTTGACCGTTTGACCAAAATTTTGAAAATTCATAACTAATTCATATGAACTCATAAAAATGCAAATAAGATATCAAAATGTTTAGATAAACATTACCTTTATGTGCATATCATTTGCATTCAGGACAAAAGCACCCTTTAAACTACCTAAGGTAATTAATGTTATTAACATTATTGAAAATAAAAAGGTACAAACCATATTTTTTCATGAATAAAAATTACATGCAAATGTAGGTGATTTTTTCTGAACATCCTGATATCTTATTTGCATTTTGTAGAGTTCGTATCAATTTTTTATGAAGTTTCCAAATAATGGTCAAAGTCGTTAGAACATTCATAACAAGATGATACAAACTCGGAAAAATGCAAATAAGATATCTGGATGTTCAGAAAACATCACCTACATTTGCATGTAATTTTTTCATGAAAAAAATATGGTTTATACCTTTTTATTTTTAATAATGTTAATAACATGAATTACCTCTGGTAGTTTAATGGGTGCTTTTGTCCTGAATGTAAATGCTATGCACATAAAGGTAGTGTTTATCTGAACATTTTGATATCTTATTTGCATTTTTCTGAGTTCATATGAATTAGTTATGAATTTTTAAAGTTTTGGTCAAACGGTCAAAGGGCATTCGAGGGACCACGACGGAAAAAGTAAGGGCAAAACTGAGCAAGCTCGAAAAGTAAGGGTAAAACCCATTGGTAGGAACCAACTAGGGGTAAAAATGCAATTATCCCTTCTTTTTACTCCTCAGCCCCTTCGTCGCTCTGGCGAGGTCTCTTGACGTAGATGTTTTGACTTTTCTCTCCTCAAATTTCACTAAAAAATTTTAGGATCATGCGGGTATCTTCGAATCGTTCTGATGGTTTTGTGACGAGAACATTGTTCTTGGTGCATCCTGTCTAATTATGTGGCTTTGACCCGGGGAGTCGAGCTCTGAGGTGTTGTCGTCACAATTTTATCATGGCAGTTCTGGAATACCTGAGTTTTGCCGACATCGAATATCTCTTTTATGCAGTTGTTGGTGAGATAACCTCGACGTCACCCAGTACTGGGGAGTTCGGGAGTATTGCCATAATTCGTATAACGGATGCTTTTTGAAGGTTGAGGTACACGATTTCCGAAGGTTTCTTGGTTATGTGTTGATGGATGGATATAGCTGGATGTAGGGATTGTTAGTTTGGGTGAGATATTATTGCTTCCCCTGTATCCCAAACACCAGATTGCATAACCAGAAAGTTTTGGGAGTTTTATAGGTGGGAATTCAAGTAGCTCCTAGAATATCTTTCCAACAGATGCATGATATGGGATTGGGTAAATCTCTATCATATGTATTTGTTCCGGCTTATTCTGCAAGCCAAATCCTTTGTTTTGTTTTATTTGTGGTATTCGAGTTGCTTCAATGTCAAGTGTTGAATCCATACCTTTCCTAAATGGTGTTCTCATATTTCTATGAGAGTACTAATCCTTTTGATCATCGAGATTGTCATGTCAATTCTTTCCAACCGGTGTGCTTCTCTTCAAGTGGATCCCATCATTTTCCCCATCCGCAAGATCAATTCTAAGTTTTCTCAACGGTGTTCATTTCATCTGTCCCAAGTTGTCTTTGTTTTCCCCCACCCTCCCCCCTTGTCTTCAAGGACTCATTTTTTTAATCAAGTATCCATTTGTTCATGTGAAGTCTCTTCACTCTTTTCAATCAATGTTTTGATCCGGTGATCCCTCGTGGAGATGCTCATGAGCTTCCAATTCATCATCCTCCGTTCTTTTTTCTTCTCCGGTGGATCCATTTCAAGCTTTCAGTGTTGATCATATTCTTTTCCTCGTGTCAAATGCGTTTTCATACTGGTGCACCTCTTAATCTTTCACTTCTCGCTATTCATTTGTTCTTGAGTGCTGAAGATATCTCGGAAGACTTGTGTTTCCATTCTCAATCCGTTCAAGATATTTCGAGGTTGTTATCTCATTCAAGTCATTTATTTCAACCGGTGCAATCTCTCTTTAAAATTATTTCAACAGTGTTTTCTTTTTAGTGGGCCCTAACCCACAGGTCTTTTCCCAGGATCTTACCTGACTCTTCTAATTTTCCCGGAGCCATTCCCAAAGTCTTTCGAATTTTGACGTAAGAATGAATTATCATCAGTCATATGTCTTTCTCCAAGATCTTTCAAATTCTTTTCATTGTTGATTCAACCTTTCTATTCTTCATCCCGGATTGTCTCAACAATCCGTGGTGTTGTTTCTCATCGTCATGCTCAACATTTGAAGACCGAAGAAGTGTTTCCTCTAAATCTTGGTCCATTCTCTTGAAGATTCATGGTTCTAGCTTCATGCTATCCTCATAATTGTTTTGATTGTGAGATTTATTTTCTTACCATCCAGAGCATTTCATGAGTTGTTTCCATTTCTTTCCTCTGAAGGCCATCATTTCTGAATATTACTCATTCTCAGCTTTCAACTCTCGTTCTGGAATTCTTCCGATGCATTGTTCAAATATCCTATAATCAGTTCATGATCTCTTCGTTCACTTGTATCTAAATCCCCTCAAGTATATTCATTCGTTTTCCAATTCTTCCTGGTGTATCTTTATCTTTACTTCGTTCGTTTTCAATTCTTACGATGGTTTGTTCAAGATTTCACTTCCTTCGTTATCATATCAATTCATTCGTTCTTTCCAATCCCACCGGTGGTTCGTTCAAGACCTTCCCAAGTTTGCGCTATATCTCTCTTAATTCTTTCTACGAGAATAAGTAGTATGCCAAATCCGTTGCTTGTCATCAATTTAAATTGGTGAAGGATAGGCATGACATAATTCTTATTCTTGTTTCATCTAAGTAATCTAGTTTCTTCTTTCCGGAGTTGTTCATCATGTCACATTTCTCGGTTCGGGATGCTTCATCTTTTCTTTTCTGGAGTTTGAAGTTTTCCGCAGTATCTCATCGCGAAACTCCATCTAAATCATTGCAAGGCTTCACCTTGTGTTTTCAACTTCTCTTTCTTTCTATCATCCTTTTATTACCGGAGTTCTTCATGGAGGCTCAACATGGTGGTTCATCAAGGTTTCTTTTCATTCTTTAATTGTACTTCAAGATTTCTCTCGAAGCTAAGATCCGCCAAGCTATACTCAAAAATAAACATGGTTCTCAACACATGTTTTTTTTCTGAGGAGTTCAAGTATTCTTCTTCTTGCATTTTGAGGTGCAATTCTCCTACCTTATCTTTTGAGATGGTGTTATATCATTCTTGGCAGTTTTCCTTCATGTTTCATGATTCATATGTTGTCAAGAATGAGGTATTTTAAATCCATCAATCTCTTCTTTGGAGTTATCTTGGTATAGATTTCACCTAAAGCCTTCCCTAAGGAATGTTGCTATTTGTGGTGCTTATCAATGATCCGAGTTTTCTCCTATCCTCTCGGCCAAAGAAGTTTCCATCTCCTCTTTGATCTCAAACAAGCAATTGTTTTTCGTTAGTGGCAGAATGTCACCTCATAGCCTTGAGATGTTTTTCATAAGCCCACTACAAGCTTGTCCTTCTCGTTGTTGGTTTCCCAAAAACTTCGTTATAACATTCTTGGAAGGGTGCTTTCCAAGCTCAGTTGTGGCAGAAGTTGGCATTTTCTTCTCCATTCTGTTATTCCAATGATCTATCTTCTATTATTTCTTTCGGAGGCATTGTGATGTTGCTCTCTTCACCCATCACCTCGTTTTGTCAAGATCATGTTATTTTCTTGCTTATCCACTTAACCGGAGTGTTGTGTTTTCATTCGAGTTCTCTCATCTTATCAAGTTTTGCCTCCTTCCTCAACCGGAGAGCTATCTAAAATCTTTCTTACCCCTTGTGCCATTCTTATAATAGTTTCGAAGGTAGTGTGTTGTTGATCTCATCAAGTATCCTCTCATCTTGTCAAATTCATGTTCAATTCCTTCTATTTTCAGTCGGAGTGCTGTCCAAATTATATCATTCTTATTCATTCTTATCTCGTTTAAACCAGAGTGGTTTCAATTCCTTCTTGTCCATTGTGCTCGTCATTTATGTCTTGGCAACCTTCAAGTTCTCGTAATGTTCCTTGTTCCTCTTTTCTAACGGATTGTTTGCAATCTCGTTCATCTCTAATTGCTCAACCTCTGAAGGTTTGTGGTTTCACTCATTGGTCGAAGAAGCAACTTAGTTTACCTCTTCTCTTCCTCTTCCGTTTTCCCTCTGGTGCCATCCTAGATCTTGGGACGAGATCCTCTCGTAGTGGTGGAGTGTTGTAACGCCCCGGATACAAATTTCCATATTCGTAACTCCGACTCTTGCCATTTCCGGCTATGTGATTTATTTTTCCTCCGTGGTTGGGTTTTTGTCTGTTGTTTTTCATTTTGTTCTTGTTATGCATCTCGTCTCATGTCATCATCTGCACTTCATCTGCATGTTTTTCAAAACTTGCATCCGTTCGGGTTCCGCCGGTTCTCTCCGTTGTCCGTTCTGAGCCCGACCACACTTGCACGCGCCCATGGCACCTCCGAAATATTATTTTATAAGTGGCATAAAAATGTTCTCGGAATGGGATGCAACTTGTTGTGCGGTCTTATTATAGTGTAGACAGAGCGCCTGCCAAGTTTCATCGCATTCGGAGTTCGTTTGATTGCCCAACCGTTAAATATATAACCGCGATATAGTCGGTATATTCGTCGGACGTTTCGGTCTCTGAAACAGTTGCCAGGCTGCATTTCTCCCCTCTTCTCTCAGCCCAACCCCCTCTACACAGCCCACCTAGGCCTGCCTAACCCCCCCTCGCGTCCGGAACCGCCCGATCGAGATCGGAGGGCTCCAAAAACCCCCTAGACCAAACCCTAGCTAAAAACTGCTATATAAACCCCCTCCCCTTGCCATTTTTGGGCTAAACCTACCCCTAGCTTCCTCCCCTAACCTCCCAGCCGCCGGCGCCTCATTTTCTGTGCCCGGCCACCTCCTGTCCGCCACTTGGTGCTGCCCCCGCCGCCAGCCACCACCTAGTGCCGCCGCCAAGTCAGCCGCGCCACCCTCGCGCCCACTCCTCGCCTTCCACGCGTCCCCTGCGCCTCCCTCCAGCGACCCCATCTGCCCGAGCCCATCTGCGGCCCGCCCCGGGCCGATCTAGGCCAGAGGCGCCCGACCCCGCACCGCCGTCGCTCCCGCAGGAACCCCCGAAGCCAGATCGCGATCCCGCGCCGCCGGAGCAGTGCCACCGCCGCCCGCCGGCGGCCACCCAGGCCTGCATCGCCCGCCCCGCTCTCCCTTCCTCTCCTCTCCTTCCTCTAACCTCCCCCTCCCTGCTGTAGGGCCCCCATGGAGCTCCGCTGTCACCGTCGTCGTGGACCCCGTGAACCCCGCCACCGGATCTCCTCAGCTGCCGCCCATGGAGCCCCGCAGGACGCCCCATCGCCGGATCTGGATCCCCGAGGCCGGATTTGCCCGTTCCCGACCTCGGCGTCCTCGCCGGACCACCCCTGCCATCGTCGGTGAAGTCTGCCGCCGCCTCTGCCGACGACCTCGCCGGAGGCCGCGTCCCTGCCGTCGCGCCCCGCGTTGACCGATGCGTCCCTCCGCGCGGGCCTTCCTCCGCAGCGCCTCAGGCCCAGCACCCCAGGCCCGCAGCCGCAGCCAGTGCCAGGCCCCGCCGCAGCCAACCAGGCCCAGCGCCCCTTCCAGACGGCCTACTGCCTCCTCCGAACCGGCCCATGAGGCCTGGTGAGCAGCCCCGCCCCCTGTGCACTGTTGGCCCAACTACAGTAGATTCGGCCCTATCCATGTTTTTTTCGCGCGGAACGATTTGTCTATTATTCCAGTGTTTTTCAAATTTGCAGAAAACCCCCTAAGCATCATGCATTTAATATCTCTCAAACTGTGCATCGAATAATTTATACATGTAAAATGCTTAGAATTTGGTGTAGATTAATAATATGCCATTTTCATCCCATGTTAAAAATGTTCAACTTGCTGTTTATTTAAATTTGCTAATATGCCATGTTAAAATGCTTTAATTCATAACTAAATAACCGTAGCTCCAAATTAAATAAACTTTATATGTAAATGGGGTGGAAAAATGCCTAGATTAACATGGTGCACTTTATTTTGCTGTTTAACAACACTAAAATTGTGTTTAGGGCAGAACAGTACCAAACCCATAATTTGCATATGGGGATTTTCCGGAATTGTTGTTTGTTGTTCCGGCCCCATTTAAACTTGCTTAGATAGGTAATTTTCATATGCTTCACCTCTTGCCATGTTTAACAACATTTAATATTGTTGGGTACCTAAACGAGATTAAACTAAATATGTCAATGTGGTGTTTCGTCTCCACTTAACTTGTAGTATTGCTTGTTGCACTTTGCCCTGCCATGCCTCATTAAACCGGACATGCATCATATTTGTTTGTGCATCATGTCGTGTTTATGTGATGTGTGTTTAACATATTGTTTCCTCCTTTCCGGTTTGCTTCTCTCGTTAGCTTCGGTTTTGTTCCGGAGTTGTGAGGATCCGTTCGACTACTTCCGCTTGTCTTCTTCATGGACTCGTTCTTCTTCCTTGCGGGATTTCAGGCAAGATGACCGCTACCCTGGATCTCACTACTATCATTGCTATGCTAGTTGCTTCGTTCTATCGCTTTGCTGTGTTACCTATCACCTGTTTATCAAGCCATCCCATATTGCCATGAACCTCTAACCTTTGACCCCTTTCCTATGCAAACCGTTGTTTGGCTATGTTACCGCTTTGCTCAGCCCTCTTATAGTGTTGCTAGTTGCAGGTGAAGTTGAAGATTGCTCCATGGTGGACAGGATTTTGGTTGGGATATCACAATATCTCTTATATTATTAATGCATCTATATATTTGGTAAAGGGTGGAAGGCTCGGCCTTTTTCCTGGTGTTTTGTTCCACTCTTGCCGCCCTAGTTTCCGTCATACCGGTGTTATGTTCCCGGATTTTGCGTTCCTTACGCAGTCGGGTGATTTATGGGACCCCCTCGACAGTTTGCTTTGAATAAAACTCCTCCAGCAAGGCCCAACGTTGGTTTTACCATTTGCCTCACCACCACCTACTTTTCCCTTGGGAGTCGCTCTCTCGAGGGTCATCTTTATTACAGCCCCCCCGGGCCATCCCTTGGCAACTTGGGTTACGTCGATTCCTGTATGCTTCGCTTATCCGGTGTCGCCCTGAGAACGAGATATGTGCAGCTCCTATCGGGATTGTCGGCGCATCGGGCGGTCTTGCTGGTCTTGTTTTACCATTGTCGAAATGTCTTGTAAACCAGGATTCCGAGTCTGATCGGTTTTTCCTGGGAGAAGGTCTATTCCTTCGTTGATCGCGAGAGCTTGTAATGGGCTAAGTTGGGACACCCCTGCAGGGTATAATCTTTCGAAAGCCGTGCCTGCGGTTATAGGCAGATGGGAATTTGTTAATGTCCGGTTGTAGACAACTTGACACCAGATCCGAATTAAAACGCATCAACCGCGTGTGTAGCCGTGATGGTCTCTTCTCGGCGGAGTCCGGGAAGTGAACGCGGTCTTTGTGTTATGCTTGACGTAAGTAGGAGTTCAGGATCATTTCTTGATCATTGCTAGTTTCACGACCGTTCCGCTTGCTCTCTTCTCGCTCTTATTTGCGTATGTTAGCCACCATATATGCTTAGTCGCTGCTGCGGCCTCACCACTTTACCCCTTCCTTTCCCTGTAAGCTTTGCTAGTCTTGATACCCATGGTAATGGGATTACTGAGTCCTCGTGGCTCACAGATTACTACAACAATAGTTGCAGGTACAGGTTATGCGATGATCATGACGCGAGAGCGATGCTTGCTTGCGTTGAGTTCTTCTACTGCTTCTTATGTGATCAGGGGATAGGTTCCAGGTCGGCAGCCTGGGCTAGCAGGGTGGATGTCGTTTGGGTTTCTGTTTGTGTTTCATCCATAGTTGGATGATGCTTTTATGTATTGTGATGTTGTATTCATGTGGCATTGTATGCCTCTTGTATGTATCCCCATCTATTATGTAATGTTGATGTAATGATATCCACCTTGCAAAAGCGTTTCAATATGCGGGTCTATCCTTGGTGGGACCTTTGAGTTCCTTCTGGATAGGGTCGCATATTGGGCGTGATAGATGCCCATAGAGACTACCATCCAAAGACCATGCAATAGAGCCTCATATTTGGCTGCATTGTTGGAGTCTGTGTATAATATTTGGAGGATGTACTAGACCTTGTCTCCGGTGGGAGACGTCAGGACTACACCTGCTCCTAATCCGGCCAGCATTTTAGAGCTGTCGAAGTGCATGATCCAGTTGGAGTACGCGCCATACTCTTTAGGGAGTTTGGCTTCTGTCCATTCGGCGACAAAGTCAGCCAGTACTTTCGACTTGATGGCACGTCGTGGTTTGTATATTATGTTGAATGGAAGGAGCTCGATAGCCCATTTAGCAATCTGGCCCGTAGCGTCGCGGTTATTTATTATGTCATTGAGTGGTACTTCGGAGGCCACCATAATCGAACAAGTAGTGTCGCAGCTTCCGGGATGCCATGAAGACCGTGTATGCTATTTTTTGATAGTGTGGGTATCGGGATTTGCATGGGGTGAGGACCGTGGATATGTAATAAACCGGATTTTGGAGCGGGAATTTGTATCCGTCAACCTCTTGTTCGATGACGAGCACTGCGCTTACCACTTGATGTGTTGCAGCTATGTATAGTAGCATAGGCTCGCTGATATTTGGCGCTGTTAGGACTGGATTAATGGCCAGTAAGGAATTTATTTCATCGAGTCCGGCCGCGGCTGCATCTGTCCACAAGAAGTGTTCGTTACGTCGAAGGAGGCAGTAGAGAGGTTATGCCTTTTCTCCTAACTTGGAGATAAATCGGCTCAAAGCGGCCACGCATCCTGCTAGTTTCTGGATGTGCTTGAGGTCTATTGGTATAGCCAACTGAGACAGAGCTCGGATTTTTGCCGGATTCGCTTCAATTCCTCTATTGGAAACAATGAAGACCAGCAGTTTCCCCGAGGGGACGCCGAAAATGCATTTTTCCAGATTCAACTTGATGTCGTATGTCCGGAGGTTATCGAATGTAAGCCTCAAGTCATCTATTAGGGTTTCATCGTGTCTTGTTTTTATTACCACGTCGTCCACATATGCCTCCACTGTTTTGCCGATTTGTTTTTCCAGGCATGTTTGAATCATGAGTTGATAGGTTACGCCGACGTTCTTAAGCCTGAAAGGCATAGTGTTGAAGCAAAAAGGGCCATATGGTGTTATGAAAGTTGTTGCAGCTTGGTCAGACTCTACAATCTTTATTTGATGGTATCTAGAGTATGCGTCGAGAAAACACAGTGAGTCGTGTCCAGCTATGGCATCAATGATTTGATCGATGCGAGGGAGGGGAAAGGGATCCTTGGGGCAAGCCTTGTTGAGGTCTTTGAAGTCGACGCATAGGCGCCAGGATTTGTCCTTCTTTGGTACCATTACCAAATTTGCCAGCCAATCCGGATGTTCGATATCTCTGATGAATCCGGCCTCAAGTAGCTTGGCTAGCTCTTCCCCCATTGCTTATCGTTTGGGCTCTGAAAATCGCCTTAGGGTCTGTTTGACAGGTTTGTACCCCTTTAGTATGTTAAGCCTATGCTCGGCCAATCCACGTGGGATGCCCGACATATCCGATGGGTGCCAGGCGAAAATGTCCCAATTCTCGCATAAGAAGTCTCGTAATGCGGCGTTCATTGCGGGGCTCCACTGTGTCCCGATGGAAGCTGTCTTCGTGGGGTTGACTATCACGTCCACGGGTTTAAATGAGGTCGACTTGGGTCGCTTGTCGAGTATCACGTCATCCCTGTCCATGGTGGCCCGCAGTGTTGTTAATTCTTCGGCTGCTAGGGCTTCAGATAACGCTTCCTGGGCTAGTGCTGCGGTTTTGTTTTCTGCGTGAAGTGGGACATCCGGATCGCTGGCTAGAGTGACATTTCCATTGGGTCTGGGCATTTTAAGCTTCATGTACCCGTAATGGGGTATAGCTTGAAAGCTTGCAAACGCGTCCCGCCCTAGAAGGGCGTGGTATCCACTGCTAAAAGGAGCCACTTGGAATGTAAATTCTTTGGACCTATAATTCTCCGGGGTGCCGAATACCACATCGAGTGTGATTTTTCCCACACACCGCGCTTCCCGACTAGGAATAATTCCCCTGAAGGTTGTGCCGCTTTGTTCAATGTGGCTTTCATCAATTTCCATCTTGTTGAGTGTTTCTTCATAGATCAAATTTAATCCGCTTCCGCCATCCATGAGTACCTTAGTGAGCCGAAAGCCGTCCACAATTGGGCTAAGGACCAGAGCGGTTGGTGCCCGGACAGTCTGGAATCGAGGTTCATCACATGAATTGAAAGTTATAGCAGTGTCGTTCCAGGGTTTTTTTTGCCACATGGCAAATTTCAGTTGTGCATCGATGAGCTCTCTTGCGCCTATTGTTTGAGGAAAAAGTCTCGAAGACTGTTAGTACCATATTGTGTTCGTTGGCGGGATGTTGTTCTGCTTTGTGGCTTGCAAAAGATCCTCGCCACTTTTTGCAACCTGCCGGAGTATCCAACATGCCCTAAGGCTATGAGTTGGTATTGTGTCCGGAGTACTGTGGAGCTTACATGGCCCATTGAGCCATTCTTCCAATACGGTTCCCCGCCCTGGGGTGGGATTTGGTTTCTTGGGGATTGGATCGGCCGAATTACAAGAGTTCGCCCGTTTAGTTTGGACAAAGGTTTTGGTGAGAGCCATACTATACCAAAATTCTGTTTGGGTTTTCCAGGCGCTTTCCATCGCACAATACTTCTGTACTATGGTTGTCAAGTCCGCAAAGTGCACTATGTCACGACGACTTATATCATTAAGGATTCCTTTGTTCGTGCAGTTTTTGTAGAAAAGTGAGACTACGTCCTCCTCGCGATAGTCCTTGACCTTATTTAGCACAAGGAGGAATCTGGCCCAGTAACGATGTACTGTCTCCTGGGGCTCTTACCTGATATGGGAGAGATGGTTTAAGTCTGTGTGGGTGGAAATAGCTAAATCCAGATTCTGATCCGATCTAGTGTCCAGGGGCATGAGAGCTTCCGAGCCTGATAGCTCGGGATCCGAGGTTCCACCCAATTTCTTCGGCCCAATGCCCGATTCTAAGTCCGAGATCTGGGTCATGTATTCCCTTGGGTGGGTGTCCGGCTTAGGGAGATCGGTGATCCAGACATAATTCGTCTTCAAAATCGAGGGGTAATCCGCGTGCGGTTCCTCCACTACCGCTATCTCATGGGTGGCCGGCGGGGATTTAATGTCCCTTTGGTCGGGTTTAAGCCCGATCCGGTCATAGTCCGTAGCGACTCCCAAGGCGGCAATGCGATCCAAGATCTCATTAAGGGAGGAGAGCTCTGTCAAATCCATCTGTTCGGAAGTTCCGAATTGATGCGAAGGTTATGCGTGATGACCCGAGAGGCCATCGTCGGGGCGGCAGTCGATGGGGCGGCCATGATGAAGCCGCCAAGTCAGAGAGTTTGGCCTATAGCCAGCGCTCCCCTAGAGGTAATGTTGTCCTTGACAACGAGACAAGCCATCGAGCCTTGCAGCGACGGCACAGAGGAACTCTCAATGAAAGCACCAATGTCGGTGTCAAAACCGACGGATCTTGGCTAGGGGGTCCCGATCTGTGCGTCTTAGGCTGATGGTAACAGGAAGCGAGGGACATAATGTTTACCCAAGTTCGGGCCCTCTCGATGGAGGTAAAACCCTACTTCCTACTTGATTAATATTGAAGATATGAGTACTACAAGAGTAGATCTACCACGAGATTGTAGAGTCTATACCCTAGGAGCTAGCCTATGATGATTATGATTATAATTGTGATCGGCCTTCTAAGGACCAACCTCTCCGGTTTGTATAGACACCGGAGAGGGCTAGGGTTTACATGGAGTCGGTTACAAGGAAGGAAACACAATATCCGGATCACCAAGCTTGCCTTCCATGCAAAGGAGAGTCCCATCCGGACACGGGACGGAGTCTTGACTCTTGTATCTTCACGCTTCAATAGTCCGGACGATGTACATAGTCCGGTTGTCCGGATACCCCCTAATCCAGGACTCCCTCACCAGCTCCCGCTCCTTCTCTTGCTCCACGTCCTCGAGGAGGTACAGGTGCATCACCCAGTTGGTCCTCTGCTGGTCGAAGTTCTTGTTGGTGTGCAGCACCAGAACCTTTTTTGCTGCCCGTCTGTCGGCCATTGACCATCACTGGCAAGGTATTGCCAGTCTTGTGCCACATTGCATGCATGCCGCACTCCGACTGTATCTTGCGACGCATCCACGTGCCCGTTTTGAACGCCCTGGAATTGTGCTGGAAGAAATGCTCCCTTAGGCCACTCAGTGTGATACTTGCAGTATTGTGGAATACAGGTTTTAGTGTACGTAGTTGACATTTTCATAACATCTTTGGCATGTTGCAGTCACTTGTTTCACTTTTTATTAACTGTCAAATTGTAAATGCTTCACCAGGTCTACGTCTAAAAAGAAAAATAGTGCAAGTAGACGGCCGATCAGTATCTTACCTGGAAGTTTCTCATGTTGGGTGTAGCATATGCCGTGCTCGCTGTCGATGGTTGGTATGAACAAATCGATGTCCCTGTTTGGATCCCTATGTTAGACTCAAATCTCGCGCTGCCAGCACTCACTTTGGCCTCAAGGTGCTCGATCAGCTCCTGATCCGTGGGATCGAACTTGACGCCAGCCGGCAGCACCGGCCAATCCTTCTTCGACTTGCAATGGTAATTCCAGTTATATGGTACTCAATGTATGATCAATCGACTGTTTTAACAGAATGATGAAAGATTTCGACAGATAAGTGGTATCCAAATCTGATGTCCAGAATACCCGAACACGCCACCGGGATTCTTGTGTCGCCTCACAGGCAGCATGTTTTCACGTCAATTCGATGAGTGGACATGATGAATAATCTGACCGACGTATACTAGTTCTGCTACTATACTACTTACTAGTTGTATTTAGTGTGACAATTTATACATAGGTTTAACTAAAAGTACGCACTTGAAGCCTAACTGATATATATATATATGGCTTTTGCACAGCATCTCCATCATCTTTATCAGTACATCCTACACAGGTGAGTTAGGATGCACTTGATCCCAGGAAGGTATCTATCCTTCAAACCAGAGGAGTGCTTCCAACTAACAACAATACATAATATCCAACAAAAGAGGGTTGTGCTACAGCAGCAGAATACATGGCTCAGTCTAGATATCAGCACGAATCAAGTTGTGCATTTGTGTTGTTGGCATGAACCACACATCGCCGCATGTCGGGTTTGCAAAAGCCATCCATCCCATGGAAGCTTGATGCCTTTCACACACTTAAGATTAAGCTGTGTCGACGAATCTCTGGATATGGTGATTCATGAAACCCATGGTATGATGTGTAAACACAGTCCCCCGTCGCGAATGTAAGTTGCATAGCACGGTAATCATCGCCGGTGATATGATAGATGATTGGTTGGATGATCAGATAATTGAGCCCGAGGAACAAGGAGTGATTGCCGAGGCTGTAAACCCACCTCCAGTTGAATACGCCTGGCCTAACGGAGCTGGGATCTTCCTCGAACACGAAGCAGCCATAGCCATCAATGTCAAGAACGCCCCATGCATTTGTAATGAATGTGGTTTTATGTAATGGATTGGTCAATTTGGTACGTGCGAATGAGCATCAAATGACCGCCGTCAGCTGAACGAGCGATAAACCACCACCCATCGGCTGGTATGATTCCAGGTCCTGGAATCATGAAGGCTAGTGCATTTGCGTCTGCTACAGCAATTCAAATTGGAGACCAAAAGGACAAAAATAAACAATAATGTTCAGAGTATGTGTGGAATTAAGATTATTATAACAGTGACACATATCATAGATAGAGAATTGCAATGTCGTGGTCATAATCATACCCCAAGTTAAAAAGTAAGCCAATGGCTTTCATATTCTAGCAATATTTCATGGTTCAAACATCACAGTAGTGCAGAACCGGGCAATAGCACCGGTTCGTAAGGCCCTTTAGTGTCGGTTCCATAACCGGCACTAAAGTGTGGTCACTAAAGGCCCCCCCCTTAGTACCGGTTCTGCATGAACCGGTGCTAAAGGGAAACCACGTGGCACGAGCCAGCTCCGGGGGCCTAGAGCCCTTTGGTACCGGTTGGTAACACCAACCGGTACTATAAGGTTTGGGGGTTTTAAGTTTTATGATTTCTTTTTCATTTAATTTTGTGTTTCCATTTTAATTCTTTTTCGTTTGCTGGTATTTTACGATACTACACATTGTAAACGTTATGCATATATATATATATATATATATATATATATATATATATATATATATATAAATAGAATTTATAGTAGAACCAATCATCGAGTTCAACATGATTGTCATGATATTATAAGCGTTCATATATAACACCACAAAAGCAAATCACTTAAGTTCAGAACGAAGAACACGGACATGAAAGGCCAAGTACTAATTAAGAGCAGCATGAAGAACTAGCTAAATCACTCCTGCTAGCTACTCTCTCTCTGGTAAAATAGCATAGAACATGTATAGCTCTCCTGATTGATCATACTGGAGCATGCCGATGAACCTGTCTCCTAATCGTGGGCTGCGCTTCTCATTGCTGCCCCCTAGTACTTCTCTGCGATCATTAACAATTTTCCTCCAATCTTTCACTATTAAGCATTCATCGCTTCTAGAAATCCTGAATGCATTCATGTGCAATGCAGGATATCTTGGCCTTAAGCTAACGATTGACATCTGACCTTTAGTCTCGATCCCCTGAGGCACAACTGTCATCGGGAGTTCCTGTTGAAGAACATCGTATAGTACTTAATTAATATACTTAGCAACGAAAGTTTAGCAAAAAAATTATGTATGCAAAAGATGCACTGAGGACAAATAGTAAAAATCTTACCATCATTCCTAAATAGATGTGACCGTAGTTCAATACGATCACTATTGGTCGCACGTTTTGAGTACTAAGATTTCCAAGTGCAGGAAGAAAATTTGTCTTGACAGTATGAAGATCCTCAAGCCATGAAACATAATGACTTATCTCCTCGCAGTTTAGTTCAGCTTCGGGGCAGTAGTAGGTCCTGTCTACCAAGCGCCCGACATGTTTGCTTGAATGGAAATAAGCTGTCAATAGAAATTAGTTGTCAGTTATTTTTGAAATAAGCAATATCAAAGACAAAAATATATTTGAGAAGAACTCACATAATGGTAGAACTGGAGGCGTCTGCACATCGACCCATATGTCTCTATTACCTTCAATATCATCTCCCGGACGAATATCAAAGGTGATAACCATACCAGGCTCAAATGCATAAGCCTTGCATAGTGCTTGCCAAGTTTTGCATTCAAAATAGGTGTACGTGTGTGCATTGTATACTTTGACGTTGAAAGTATAACCATCATGCTCAGTTTTCAGGTAAGCTCTCTTTACCTCCATAGTTTCCATATCTTTGAAACCTATCTTATCCAAGACAAAAATTCTTGCATGGCATGGGATGCGCTAGTAGAATAGTGAAAATTAAAAATTATAAGTCAGGCAAATGAAGCATATATAAGTCATGCTTAATTACGAAAACAGACTTGTCGTTGTGACTTACTGTATCGAATTCGAAAGTCTCATCCAGCTTGATGCTGAATCGCCTACCATCAACAAGGAAATTTCTGTCGCACTAGCCGCGCTCGTCTTCACAGTATGTGCACATACCGAAATTTTTTCCGTCGTCAGACGACATTTCCTATGTTCATATTAGGCGAAACATTAAACACTTATTAATTCAATTAATTCAACTACTTCTATTAATTCAACTAAGCATTTACTAAAAATAAACTAGTTATATTAATTCAGTTAGTTCAACTAAGCATTTACTAAAAATAAACTAGTTATATTAATTCTATTAGTTCAACTAAGCATTTACTAAAAATAAACTAGTTCTATATATTAATTCAACTAGTTCAACTAAGCATTTACTAAAAATAAACTAGTTCTATATATTAATTCAACTAGTTCAACTAAGCATTTACTAAAAATAAACTAATTCAAATATATATCTAACTATAATATTTTAATTAGATAATCAAATCTCAGATACGACAATTTTCTTACTAAAAATAAACTAGTTATATTAATTATTCAACTAGTTCAAATCTCATATACCTAAATAAACTAGTTCGATAATTTTCTTACTAAAAATAAACTAGTTATATTAATTATTCAACTAGTTCAAATCTCACATACCTAGCTATTTAATATCTAGTTGAATTTTCTAAAAAACAGAAAAAAGAAAACAGAAAATAAGTAAAAAATGTGTGTGTGTGT
>NC_041381.1:107120198-107150713 GCF_002162155.2 Triticum dicoccoides | reverse complement strand
CGCGGGTGCGAGAGACGACGTACGTACGGGACCGCGGCGACGACGACGGACGGCAGCGGCGTTCGGGGCGGCGGCGCGAGACGACGACGACGACGGGCGGCGGCGGGGACAGCGACGACGTCGACGGACAATGGGCGATGGGCGGCGACGACGGATCGAGCGGCGCGCGGCGATGTCGAGAGGTTGGAGAGGAAAGTGGGGAGATGTAACTGAAATTTTCGTAAGTGCTATATATATAGGATGGGCCTTTAGTACCGGTTGGAGCCACCAACCGGTACTAAAGGCCAACTTTGGCCAGGCCAAGAGGCGGGAAGAGCAGGCCTTTAGTACCGGTTGGTGCCACCAACCGGTACTAAAGGGTGATCTTTAGTACCGGTTGGAGCCACAAACCGGTACTAAAGGCCTCGCGCTGCCACCCCAAAGTTTTGTCCCACGTCGCCGGGCGAAGGGCAGCCGCACTGGTTTATAAACCCAGCCGCGGCTACCTCTTTGAACTCCTCTATATAGCAGGCTTGTGGGCCTAAATTCTGCGCGCTGCCCTGTGAGTCTGCTGGGCCTTTAAGGCCTGTAATTGCACGCCAGTGGCCTAGCAGGCCCACAGGGCAGCGCCCCAATTTTTTTTATAGTTTTTTTCTTTTCTGCTTTATTTTCTTCTATTTATTTCTGCGTAGTTTTTTGTATAGTTTTTTCTTTTCTGTTATATTTATTTTCTTCTATTTATTTCTGAGTAGTTTTTCATCTAGTTTGCCAAAATTCAAAATTTTCAGAGTTCATTTTGTAGTGATTTTCAATTTCACGGTCATTTTATATAGTTTTTTCTTTTCAGCTATAGTTTTTTTCCTGCTATTTTTTCTTTTCTGCAAAACTTGATGGTCAAAGTCTGGAGTTATAACCAAAGTTTAAAAAAAAGAAATGCCGACGTGCAATTAGTTTTTGCCATAACAGAAGAAGTCCGGAGTTGTAATAAGTTATTAAAAATAAAAAAGAGGTGCAATGCTCGTTAATTTGCTTCAAGCCTTTCGGAATAGTGTAAACTGCACTGCGCATAGCTCCGTGCAGTCTACCATATTCCTGAAGGCTTGAAGCTAAGCAACGTGAGCATTGAGCCTCTTCTTCATTGTCTCTGCACTCAGGGCTTATAAACCGCTCCTAATCCCTCTCTCTTCGCGAGGTGGGACTAAAAAACAGCTTACTAAGAAAATGTAGTACTGGTTCATCCATGAACCGGTACTAAAGGTGCTCGTGCGACCCCAGCTAGCCTTACCTGACACAACCTCATTAGTACCAGTTCGTGGCACGAACTGGTGCTAAAGGTTCGCCATGAACCGGTACTAAACAGCTCCTCCCGCCTAGCAGTTGGTGCATACTGAACGCAAAAAATATAAGAGCATTTAGATCATGATCTTACATTTCTTTACAGTCTAAATTGTCAATATGATCTTATAACATCAAAAATACTTTGATCATCAATGATCTTTGTGTGTACAATCTGAATTGTCAATATGAGTCATCAACGATTTATAAACCGATGAAGACTCATATTGCGGCCACAAATTCTACACATAGAGTTCAATGAAGACCAAGTGCTTGTGATAGTTTGAGAATAACATATTTAAGGTGGTAAAAGGCTTGTTAGGGGAGCGATGTGGGACTAAAAACAGCTTGCCATAACCTCATTAGTACCGGTTCGTGGTATGAACTGGCACTAAATTGTGATGGTGGGGCCATAGCCTGACCGCAGGCTGACACAGCCTCTTTAGTACCGGTTCGTGGCATGAACCGGTACTAAAGGTTCACTACGAACCAGTGCTATTGATCGCTGCCACGAACCGGCAATAATGTACACATTAGTGCCGGCTGAAATTCAAACCGGCACTATTGTGCTTCACATTTGACCCTTTTTCTACTAGTGTCATGTAACAATGAGAGGAAAACAGCTATGACAGAGCCTACTCATATTCTACCATAGCACTTACTACTACTGTTCTCATATCAACTCTAAGCAATAACATGCGTTGTTATGAAAATCTTGTAAACGAGAGTAACATATAGCAATCATGATGTTATGCTCACAATATGTATTCTAACAATCATTAGATGCCAATTATTCTCATATCAACTCTAACAATAACATGTGTGGTCATAAAAATCTAGGAAATGAGAGGAACATATAGCAATGATGTGGTTATAGACATACTATGTATTCTAAATTTGTAACAATGAGCAGGCAGTCGTATTCATAAGGTAAAGATGAGATGAGATAGAACAATTACACGACGATAGATTCCACCATTATAGGCAGCCAATCTTGGCGTCGACCGCGTAAACAATGCCATCATGCACTGTAGCATCAGACAGAAATGTTGCCTCAACAATATTGATGATGAGCCATAACCATGTACGGCGACCGGATTCCAGATAGACTAATCCCATGTTGAACAAGGCAATTAGCTAGTAATCCATGTAGTCATCTGATGGTGTGGGAACTTTGCATATTACAACTTTCAGCAAACAGAGGTCGAGCCAACAGCTTAACGCGTCTCGTGCGTAGTATGCAGGAGTGTCCAGCTGGCCGTGAGGCTCGATGGCGGCGGTATCCAACGATGGAAGGGTGAACTCTCACTGGGTGTAGATATCCACGAGACGCCACGGACTACCGGATTGCTCGATGAGGACGATCCACTTGGCCTTCATGCCCGCCCAGTAGTGGTCACGCATGAAGGACTGGTGGACGGGTTGTGGTAGCGTGTCAAGGGGCACCACAGCAACCTCCGTAGGATCGTCAAGTCGGTGTCTAGGCCACCTGCGAGGATCGGGCATCAGCAAGCAGGGTGTCTTGAAAAGAGCCGACCGGTTGCAGACGAGTAGACGGTACAAAGACATCGAGCATACGGACGGTGCTGAGTAGGTCCATACGATTACAGATCTGCTCCAAGAGATCATCGGGGAGGGAATTCCAATCGCGGCTCTGCGTGTCAGTCAGTTCTGCCATTGGGGTTTTTGGTGCCTGCGAGCCAGCGGGGAAGTGGATTCTGGCGGGCGAGCGAAGAAGCTTCTCCTTGTGTGGCTGAGCAGTGAGCGGGGGTATATGGTACGCGCAAGCTACCAAGGAAGATGGCACAGGCGGGCGAGAAGTGAGCGGGGGTAAATGGTGTGCGGCCGACGATGGGGAAGAGAGGAGGAAGAAGAAGAGAGGAGGAAGAAGAGTGGAAGACGGGGAAGAAAGTGCATTAAATCTCAATTCTACTAGTACAACTACAAGGATATACTGTCCTTCGGAGTGTAAACAGTTACACCGATGACATGTGGGTCTACCATAAGAGGGCCTATATGTCAGTTAATGGAGGACAGAGGTGCATAGGTGTATTTGCGGAAGCGTGCTCTACTGGCAAACATACCCTTGTAGATCGCGAGCGGAAGCGTTCAAGAGAACGTGGTTGAGGGAGTCATACTCATCGTGATCCAATTCACTGGAGATCCTAGCGCCAAACGGACGGAACCTCCGCGTTCAACACACCTACGGTCAGCGTGACGTCTCCTCCTTCTTGATCCAGCAAGGGGGGAGGAGAGGTTGATGAAGATCCAGCAGCACGACGGCGTGGTGGTGGATGTAGCAGGGTTCCAGTAGGGCTTCACCAAGCGTTTGAGGGAGGAGGAGGTGTAGCAAAGGGGGAGGGAGGCACCAGGTGTCAGGGTGCGGCTGCCCTCCCACACCCCCTCTTTATATAGGGACCCCAAGGGGGGGCGCCGGCCCTAGGAGATGGGATCTCCTAGGGGGGCGGCGGCCAAGGGGGAGACTTGCCCCCCAAGGCAAGTGGAGGCGCCCCCTCCCCTAGGGTTCCCAACCCTAGGCGCAAAGGGGGGCCCAGGGGGGGCGCACCAGCCCACCAGGGGCTGGTTCCGCTCCCACTTCAGCCCATGGGGCCCTCCGGGATGGGTGGCCCCACCCGATGGACCCCCGGGACCCTTCTGGTGGTCCCGGTACAATACCGGTGAACCCCGAAACTTTCCCGATGGCCGAAACTCGACTTCCCATATATAATTCTTTACCTCCAGACCATTCCGGAACTCCTCGTGACGTTCGGCATCTCATTCGGGACTCCAAACAACTTTCGGTTTCCTGCATACTAATATCTTTACAACCCTAGCGTCACCGAACCTTAAGTGTGTAGACCCCACGGGTTCGGGAGACATGTAGACATGACCGAGACGGCTCTCCGGTCAATAAAAAACAGTGGGATCTGGATACCCATGTTGGCTCCCACATGCTCCTCGATGATCTCATCGGATGAACCACGATGTCGAGGATTCAAGCAACCCTGTATACAATTCCCTTTTTCAATCGGTGCGTTACTTGCCCGAGATTCGATCGTCTGTATCCCAATACCTCGTTCAATCTCGTTACCGGCAAGTCACTTTACTCGTACCGTAATGCATGATCCCGTGACCAGACACTTGGTCACTTTGAGCTCATTATGATGATGCATTACCGAGTGGGCCTAGAGATACCTCTCTGTCATACGGAGTGACAAATCCCAGTCTCGATCTGTGTCAACCCAACAGACACTTTCGGAGATACCTGTAGTGCACCTTTATAGTCACCCAGTTACGTTGTGACGTTTGATACACCCAAAGCACTCCTACGGTGTCCGGGAGTTACACGATCTCCTAGTCAAAGAAAAAGATATTTGACATTGGAAAAGCTCTAGCAAACAAACTACACGATCTTGTGCTATGCTTAGGATTGGGTCTTGTCCATCACATCATTCTCCTAATGATGTGATCCCGTGATCAATGACATCTAATGTCCATAGTCTAGAAACCATGACTATGTGTACGTAGTTGACATTTTCATAACATCTTTGGCATGTTGCAGTCACTTGTTTCACTTTTTATTAACTGTCAAATTGTAAATGCTTCACCAGGTGTACGTCTAGAAAGAAAAATAGTGCTATAAACAAAGGAATATGTTTGTGCAAGTAGACGGCCGATCGGTATCTTACCTGGAAGTTTCTCATGTTGGGTGTAGCATATGCCGTGCTCGCTGTCGATGGTTGGTATGAACAAATCGATGTCCCTGTTTGGATCCCTATGTTAGACTCAAATCTCGCGCTGCCAGCACTCACTTTGGCCTCAAGGTGCTTGATCAGCTCCTGATCCGTGGGATCGAACTTGACGCCAGCCGGCAGCACCGGCCAATCCTTCTTCGACTTGCAATGGTAATTCCAGTTATATGGTACTCAATGTATGATCAATCGACTGTTTTAACAGAATGATGAAAGATTTCGACAGATAAGTGGTATCCAAATCTGATGTCCAGAATACCCGAACACGCTGCCGGGATTCTTGTGTCGCCTCACAGGCAGCATGTTTTCACGTCAATTCAATGAGTGGACATGATGGATAATCTGACCGACGTATACTAGTTCTGCTACTATACTACTTACTAGTTGTATTTAGTGTCACAATTTATACATAGGTTTAACTAAAAGTACGCACTTGAAGCCTAACTAATATATATATATGGCTTTTGCACAACATCTCCATCATCTTTATCAGTACATCCTACACAGGTGAGTTAGGATGCACTTGATCCCAGGAAGGTATCTATCCTTCAAACCAGAGGAGTGCTTCCAACTAACAACAATACATAATATCCAATAAAAGAGGGTTGTGCTACAGCAGCAGAATACATGGCTCAGTCTAGATATCAGCACGAATCAAGTTGTGCATTTGTGTTGTTGGCATGAACCACACATCGCCGCATGTCGGGTTTGCAAAAGCCATCCATCCCATGGAAGCTTGATGCCTTTCACACACTTAAGATTAAGCTGTGTCGACGAATCTCTGGATATGGTGATTCATGAAACCCATGGTATGATGTGTAAACACAGTCCCCCGTCGCGAATGTAAGTTGCATAGCACGGTAATCATCGCCGGTGATATGATAGATGATTGGTTGGATGATCAGATAATTGAGCCCGAGGAACAAGGAGTGGTTGCCGAGGCTGTAAACCCGCCTCCAGTTGAATACGCCTGGCCTAACGGAGCTGGGATCTTCCTCGAACACGAAGCAGCCATAGCCATCAATGTCAAGAACGCCCCATGCATTTGTAATGAATGTGGTTTTATGTAATGGATTGGTCAATTTGGTACGTGCGAATGAGCATCAAATGACCGCCGTCAGCTGAACGAGCGATAAACCACCACCCATCGGCTGGTATGATTCCAGGTCCTGGAATCATGAAGGCTAGTGCATTTGCGTCTGCTACAACAATTCAAATTGGAGACCAAAAGGACAAAAATAAACAATAATGTTCAGAGTATGTGTGGAATTAATATTATTATAACAGTGACACATATCATAGATAGAGAATTGCAATGTCGTGGTCATAATCATACCCCAAGTTAAAAAGTAAGCCAACGGCTTTCATATTCTAGCAATATTTCATGGTTCAAACATCACAGTAGTGCAGAACCGGGCAATAGCACCGGTTCGTAAGGCCCTTTAGTGTCGGTTCCATAACCGGCACTAAAGTGTGGTCACTAAAGGCCCCCCCCTTAGTACTGGTTCTGCATGAACCGGTGCTAAAGGGAAACCACGTGGCACGAGCCAGCTCCGGGGGCCTGGAGCCCTTTGGTACCGGTTGGTAACACCAACCGGTACTATAAGGTTTGGGGGTTTTAAGTTTTATGATTTCTTTTTCATTTAATTTTGTGTTTCCATTTTAATTCTTTTTCGTTTGCTGGTATTTTACGATACTACACATTGTAAACGTTATGCATATATATATATATAAATAGAATTTCTAGTAGAACCAATCATCGAGTTCAACATGATTGTCATGATATTATAAGCGTTCATATATAACACCACAAAAGCAAATCACTTAAGTTCAGAACGAAGAACACGGACATGAAAGGCCAAGTACTAATTAAGAGCAGCATGAAGAACTAGCTAAATCACTCCTGCTAGCTACTCTCTCTCTGTTAAAATAGCATAGAACATGTATAGCTCTCCTGATTGGTCATATTGGAGCATGCCGATGAACCTGTCTCCTAATCGTGGGCTGCGCTTCTCATTGCTGCCCCCTAGTACTTCTCTGCGATCATTAACAATTTTCCTCCAATCTTTCACTTTTAAGCATTCATCGCTTCTAGAAATCCTGAATGCATTCATGTGCAATGCAGGATATCTTGGCCTTAAGCTAACGATTGACATCTGACCTTTAGTCTCGATCCCCTGAGGCACAACTGTCATCGGGAGTTCCTGTTGAAGAACATCGTATAGTACTTAATTAATATACTCAGCAATGAAAGTTAAAAAAATATGTATGCAAAATATGCACTGAGGACAAATAGTAAATATCTTACCATCCATCCTAAATAGATGTGACCGTAGTTCAATACCATCACTATTGGTCGCACGTTTTGAGTACTAACATTTCCAAGTGCAGGAAAAAAATTTGTCTTGACAGTATGAAGATCCTCAAGCCATGAAACATAATGACTTATCTCCTCGCAGTTTAGTTCAGCTCCGGGACAGTAGAAGGTCCTGTCTACCAAGCGCCGGACATGTTTGGTTGAATGGAGATAAGCTGTCAATAGAAATTAGTTGTCAGTTATTTTTGAAATAAGCAATATCAAAGACAAAAATATATTTGAGAAGAACTCACATAATGGTAGAACTGGAGGCGTCTGCACATCGACCCATATGTCTCTATTACCTTCAATATCATCTCCCGGACGAATATCAAAGGTGATAACCATACCAGGCTCAAATGCATAAGCCTTGCATAGTGCTTGCCAAGTTTTGCATTCAAAATAGGTGTACGTGTGTGCATTGAATACTTTGACGTTGAAAGTATAACCATCATGCTCAGTTTTCAGGTAAGCTCTCTTTACCTCCATAGTTTCCATATCTTTGAAACCTATCTTATCCAAGACAAAAATTCTTGCATGGCATGGGATGCGCTAGTAGAATAGTGAAAATTAAAAATTATAAGTCAGGCAAATGAAGCATATATAAGTCATGCTTAATTACGAAAACAGACTTGTCGTTGTGACTTACTGTATCAAATTCGAAAGTCTCATCCAGCTTGATGCTGAATCGCCTACCATCAACAAGGAAATTTCTGTCGCACTAGCCGCGCTCGTCTTCACAGTATGTGCACATACCGAAATTTTTTCCGTCGTCAGACGACATTTCCTATGTTCATATTAGGCGAAACATTAAACACTTACTAATTCAATTAATTCAACTACTTCTATTAATTCAACTAAGCATTTACTAAAAATAAACTAGTTATATTAATTCAGTTAGTTCAACTAAGCATTTACTAAAAATAAACTAGTTATATTAATTCTATTAGTTCAACTAAGCATTTACTAAAAATAAACTAGTTCTATATATTAATTCAACTAGTTCAACTAAGCATTTACTAAAAATAAACTAGTTCTATATATTAATTCAACTAGTTCAACTAAGCATTTACTAAAAATAAACTAATTCAAATATATATCTAACTATAATATTTTAATTAGATAATCAAATCTCAGATACGACAATTTTCTTACTAAAAATAAACTAGTTATATTAATTATTCAACTAGTTCAAATCTCATATACCTAAATAAACTAGTTCGATAATTTTCTTACTAAAAATAAACTAGTTATATTAATTATTCAACTAGTTCAAATCTCACATACCTAGCTATTTAATATCTAGTTGAATTTTCTAAAAAACAGAAAAAAGAAAACAGAAAATAAGTAAAAAATGTGTGTGTGTGTATGTGTGTAGTGTGTGTATATGTGTGTATGTGTGTGTACGCCGCCCCGTACGCCGCCGCCCCGTACGTACGAGTGGGGGCGCCGGCGTACGGGGCGAGGGCGGCGGCGTACGGGGCGGGGGCGCCGGCGCGCGGGTGCGAGAGACGACGTACGTACGGGACCGCGGCGACGACGACGGATGGCGGCGGCGTTCGGGGCGGCGGCGCGAGACGACGACGACGACGGGCGGCGGCGGGGACAGCGACGACGTCGACGGACAACGGGCGATGGGCGGCGACGACGGGATCGAGCGGCGCGTGGCGATGTCGAGAGGTTGGAGACGAAAGTGGGGAGATGTAACTGAAATTTTCGTAAGTGCTATATATATAGGATGGGCCTTTAGTACCGGTTGGAGCCACCAACCGGTACTAAAGGCCAACTTTGGCCAAGGCAAGAGGCGGGAAGAGCAGGCCTTTAGTACCGGTTGGTGCCACCAACCGGTACTAAAGGGTGATCTTTAGTACCGGTTGGAGCCACAAACCGGTACTAAAGGCCTCGCGCTGCCACCCCAAAGTTTTGTCCCACCTCGCCGGGCGAAGGGCAGCCGCACTGGTTTATAAACCCAGCCGCGGCTACCTCTTTGAACTCCTCTATATAGCAGGCTTGTGGGCCTAAATTCTGCGCGCTGCCCTGTGAGTCTGCTGGGCCTTTAAGGCCTGTAATTGCACGCCAGTGGCCTAGCAGGCCCACAGGGCAGCGCCCCAATTTTTTTTATAGTTTTTTTCTGTTCTGCTTTATTTTCTTCTATTTATTTCTGCGTAGTTTTTTGTATAGTTTTTTCTTTTCTGTTATGTTTATTTTCTTCTATTTATTTCTGAGTAGTTTTTCATCTAGTTTGCCAAAATTCAAAATTTTCAGAGTTCATTTTGTAGTGATTTTCAATTTCACGGTCATTTTATATAGTTTTTTCTTTTCAGCTATAGTTTTTTTTCCTGCTATTTTTTCTTTTCTGCAAAACTTGATGGTCAAAGTCTGGAGTTATAACCAAAGTTTAAAAAAAAGAAATGCCGACGTGCAATTAGTTTTTGCCATAACAGAAGAAGTCCGGAGTTGTAATAAGTTATTAAAAATAAAAAAGAGGTGCAATGCTCGTTAATTTGCTTCAAGCCTTTCGGAATAGCGTAAACTGCACTGTGCATAGCTCCGTGCAGTCTACCATATTCCTGAAGGCTTGAAGCTAAGCAACGTGAGCATTGAGCCTCTTCTTCATTGTCTCTGCACTCAGGGCTTATAAACCGCTCCTAATCCCTCTCTCTTCGCGAGGTGGGACTAAAAAACAGCTTACTAAGAAAATGTAGTACTGGTTCATCCATGAACCGGTACTAAAGGTGCTCGTGCGACCCCAGCTAGCCTTACCTGACACAACCTCATTAGTACCAGTTCGTGGCACGAACCGGTGCTAAAGGTTCGCCATGAACCGGTACTAAACAGCTCCTCCCACCTAGCAGTGGGTGCATACTGAACGCAAAAAATATAAGAGCATTTAGATCATGATCTTACATTTCTTTACAGTCTAAATTGTCAATATGATCTTATAACATCAAAAATACTTTGATCATCAATGATCTTTGTGTGTACAATCTGAATTGTCAATATGAGTCATCAACGATTTATAAACCGATGAAGACTCATATTGCGGCCACAAATTCTACACATAGAGTTCAATGAAGACCAAGTGCTTGTGATAGTTTGAGAATAACATATTTAAGGTGGTAAAAGGCTTGTTAGGGGAGCGATGTGGGACTAAAAACAGCTTGCCATAACCTCATTAGTACCGGTTCGTGGTATGAACTGGCAGTAAATTGTGATGGTGGGGCCATAGCATGACCACAGGCTGACACAGCCTCTTTAGTACCGGTTCGTGGCATGAACCGGTACTAAAGGTTCGCTACGAACCGGTGCTATTGATCGCTGCCACGAACCGGCAATAATGTACACATTAGTGCCGGCTGAAATTCAAACCGGCACTATTGTGCTTCACATTTGACCCTTTTTCTACTAGTGTCATGTAACAATGAGAGGAAAACAGCTATGACAGAGCCTACTCATATTCTACCATAGCACTTACTACTACTGTTCTCATATCAACTCTAAGCAATAACATGCGTTGTTATGAAAATCTTGTAAACGAGAGTAACATATAGCAATCATGATGTTATGCTCACAATATGTATTCTAACAATCATTAGATGCCAATTATTCTCATATCAACTCTAACAATAACATGTGTGGTCATAAAAATCTAGGAAATGAGAGGAACATATAGCAATGATGTGGTTATAGACATACTATGTATTATAAATTTGTAACAATGAGCAGGCAGTCGTATTCATAAGGTAAAGATGAGATGAGATAGAACAATTACACGACGATAGATTCCACCATTATAGGCAGCCAATCTTGGCGTCGACCGCGTAAACGATGCCATCATGCACTGTAGCATCAGACAGAAATGTTGCCTCAACAATATTGATGATGAGCCATAACCATGTATGGCGACCGGATTCCAGATAGACTAATCCCATGTTGAACAAGGCAATTAGCTAGTAATCCATGTAGTCATCTGATGGTGTGGGAACTTTGCATATTACAACTTTCAGCAAACAGAGGTCGAGCCAACAGCTTAACGCGTCTCGTGCGTAGTACGCAGGAGTGTCCGGTTGGCCGTGAGGCTCGATGGCGGCGGTATCCAACGATGGAAGGGTGATCTCTCACTGGGTGTAGATATCCAAGAGACGCCACGGACTACCGGATTGCTCGATGAGGACGATCCACTTGGCCTTCATGCCCGCCCAGTAGTGGTCACGCATGAAGGACTGGTGGACGGGTTGTGGTAGCGTGTCAAGGGGCACCACAGCAACCTCCGTAGGATCGTCAAGTCGGTGTCTAGGCCACCTGCGAGGATCAGGCATCAGCAAGCAGGGTGTCTTGAAAAGAGCCGACCGGTTGCAGACGAGTAGACGGTACAAAGACATCGAGCATACGAACGGTGCTGAGTAGGTCCATACGATTACAGATCTGCTCCAAGAGATCATCGGGGAGGGAATTCCAATCGCGGCTCTGCGTGTCAGTCGGTTCTGCCATTGGGGTTTTCGGTGCCTGCGAGCCAGCGGGGAAGTGGATTCTGGCGGGCGAGCGAAGAAGCTTCTCCTTGTGTGGCTGAGCAGTGAGCGGGGGTATATGGTACGCGCAAGCTACCAAGGAAGATGGCACGGGCGGGCGAGAAGTGAGCGGGGGTAAATGGTGTGTGGCCGACGATGGGGAAGAGAGGAGGAAGAAGAAGAGAGGAGGAAGAAGAGTGGAAGACGGGGAAGAAAGTGCATTAAATCTCAATTCTACTAGTACTACTACAAGGATATACTGTCCTTTGGAGTGTAAACAGTTACACCGATGACATGTGGGTCTACCATAAGAGGGCCTATATGTCAGTTAATGGAGGACAGAGGTGCATAGGTGTATTTGCGGAAGCGTGCTCTACTGGCAAACATACCCTTGTAGATCGCGATCGGAAGCATTCAAGAGAACGTGGTTGAGGGAGTCATACTCATCGTGATCCAATTCACCGGAGACCCTAGCGCCAAACGGACGGAACCTCCGCGTTCAACACACCTACGGTCAGCGTGACGTCTCCTCCTTCTTGATCCAGCAAGGGGGGAGGAGAGGTTGATGAAGATCCAGCAGCACGACGGCGTGGTGGTGGATGTAGCAGGGTTCCGGTAGGGCTTCGCCAAGCGTTTGAGGGAGGAGGAGGTGTAGCAAAGGGGGAGGGAGGCACCAGGTGTCAGGGTGCGGCTGCCCTCCCACACCCCCTCTTTATATAGGGACCCCAAGGGGGGGCGCCGGCCCTAGGAGATGGGATCTCCTAGGGGGGCGGCGGCCAAGGGGGAGACTTGCCCCCCAAGGCAAGTGGAGGCGCCCCCTCCCCTAGGGTTCCCAACCCTAGGCGCAAAGGGGGGCCCAGGGGGGGGGTGCACCAGCCCACCAGGGGCTGGTTCCACTCCCACTTCAGCCCAAGGGGCCCTCCGGGATGGGTGGCCCCACCCGATGGACCCCCGGGACCCTTCTGGTGGTCCCGGTACAATACCGGTGAACCCCGAAACTTTCCCGATGGCCGAAACTCGACTTCCCATATATAATTCTTTACCTCCAGACCATTCCGGAACTCCTCGTGACGTTCGGCATCTCATCTGGGACTCCAAACAACTTTCGGTTTCCTGCATACTAATATCTTTACAACCCTAGCGTCACCGAACCTTAAGTGTGTAGACCCTACGGGTTCGGGAGACATGTAGACATGACCGAGACGGCTCTCCGGTCAATAAAAAACAGTGGGATCTGGATACCCATGTTGGCTCCCACATGCTCCTCAATGATCTCATCGGATGAACCACGATGTCGAGGATTCAAGCAACCCTGTATACAATTCCCTTTTTCAATCGGTGCGTTACTTGCCCGAGATTCGATTGTCAGTATCCCAATACCTCGTTCAATCTCGTTACCGGCAAGTCACTTTACTCGTACCGTAATGCATGATCCCATGACCAGACACTTGGTCACTTTGAGCTCATTATGATGATGCATTACCGAGTGGGCCTAGAGATACCTCTCTGTCATACGGAGTGACAAATCCCAGTCTCGATCTGTGTCAACCCAACAGACACTTTCGGAGATACCTGTAGTGCACCTTTATAGTCACCCAGTTACGTTGTGACGTTTGATACACCCAAAGCACTCCTACGGTGTCCGGGAGTTACACGATCTCCTGGTCTAAGGAAAAGATATTTGACATTGGAAAAGCTCTAGCAAACAAACTACACGATCTTGTGCTATGCTTAGGATTGGGTCTTGTCCATCACATCATTCTCCTAATGATGTGATCCCGTGATCAATGACATCTAATGTCCATAGTCTGGAAACCATGACTATGTGTTGATCAACGAGCTAGTCAACTAGAGGCTCACTAGGGACATATTGTGGTCTATGTATTCACACTTGTATTACGATTTCCGGATAAAACAATTATATCATGAATAAAAGATAATTATCATGAACAAGGAAATATAATAATAATCCTTTTATTATTGCCTCTAGGGCATATTTCCAACAGTCTCCCACTTGCACTAGAGTCAATAATCTAGTTACATTGTGATGAACCGAACACCCATAGAGTTCTGGTGTTGATCATGTTTTGCTCGCGGAAGAGGTTTAGTCAACAGATCTGTGACATTCAGATCTGTATGTACTTTGCAAATATCTATGTCTCCATCTTGAACATTTTCACGGATGGAGTTGAAACGAAGATTGATGTGCCTGGTCTTCTTGTGAAACCTGGGCTCCTTGGCAAGGGCAATAGCTCCAGTGTTGTCACAGAAGAGAGTGATTGGCCCCGACGCATTGGGTATGACTCCTAGGTCGATGATGAAGTCCTTCATCCATATTGCTTCATGCGCTACCTCTAAGGCTGCCATGTACTCCGCTTCACATGTAGATCCCGCCACGACGCTCTGCTTGCAACTGCACCAGCTTACTGCTACACGATTCAACATATACACGTATCCGGTTTGTGACTTAGAGTCATCCAGATCTGTGTCGAAGCTAGCGTCGACGTAACCCTTTACGACGAGCTCTTCGTCACCTCCATAGACGAGAAACATGTCCTTTGTCCTTTTCAGGATATTCTTGACCGCCGTCGAGTGTTCCTTGCCGGGATTACTTTGGTACCTTCCTACCAAACTTACCGCAAGGTTTACATCAGGTCTGGTACACTCATCTCTTCTTTATGTACTGCCGTGGTCGGGCATTGAGCCGAGCTCAATCTCACACCTTGCAATAGAGGCAAGAACCCTTTCTTGGACTGATCCATTTTGAACTTCTTCAATATCTTATCAAGGTATGTGCTTTGTGGAAGACCTATGAGGCGTCTCGATCTATCCCTATAGATCTTGATACCTAATATGTAAGCAGCTTCTCCAAGGTCCTTTATTGAAAAATACTTATTCAAGTAGGCCTTAATGCTGTCCAAAAGTTCTATATCATTTCCGATCAAAAGTATGTCATCTACATATAATATGAGAATGCTACAGAGCTCCCACTCACTTTCTTGTAAACGCAGACTTCTGCATAAGTCTGCATAAACCCAAATGCTTTGATCATCTCATCAAAGCGAATGTTCCAACTCCGAGATGCTTGCACCAGCCCATAAATGGATCGCTGGAGCTTGCATACCTTGTTAGCATTCTTAGGATCGACAAAACCCTCCGGCTGCATCATATACAGTTCTTCCTTAAGATAGTCGTTAAGCAATGCCGTTTTGACGTCCATCTGTCATATCTCATAATCATAGTATGCGGCAATTGCTAACATGATTCAGACAGACTTCAGCTTTGCTACGGGAGAGAAAAGTCTCATCGTAGTCAACCCCTTGAACTTCCGATAACCCTTAGTGACAAGTCGAGCTTTATAGATGGTAACATTACCATCCGCGTCCGTCTTCTTCTTAAAGATCCATTTGTTTTCTATCGGTCGCCGATCATCGGGCAAGTCTGTCAAAGTCCATACTTTGTTTTCATACATGGATTCTATCTCGGATTGCATGGCTTCAAGCCATTTGTTGGAATCTGGGCCCGCCATCGCTTCTTCATTGTTCGAAGGTTCACCGTTGTCTAACAACATGATTTCCTGGACAGGGTTGCCATACCACTATGGTGTGGAACGTGTCCTTGTGGACCTACGAAGTTCAGTAGCAACTTGATCTGAAGTACCTTGATCATCATCATTAATTTCCTCTCCAGTCGGGGTAGGCACCACAGGAACATTTTCCTGAGCTGCACTACTTTCTGGTTCAAGAGGTAGTACTTCATCGAGTTCTACTTTCCTCCCACTTACTCCTTTCGAGAGAAACTCTTTTTCCAGAAAGGATCCGTTCTTGGCAACAAAGATCTTGCCTTCGGATCTAAGGTAGAAGGTATACCCAATGGTTTCCTTAGGGTATCCTATGAAGACGCATTTTTCCAACTTGGGTTCGAGCTTTTCAGGTTGAAGTTTCTTGACATAAGCATCGCATCCCCAGACTTTTAGAAACGACAGCTTAGGTTTCTTCCCAAACCATAATTCAAATGGTGTCGTCTCAACAGATTTAGACGGAGCCCTATTTAAAGTGAATGTAGCTGTCTCTAGAGCATATCCTCAAAATGATAGCGGTAAATCGGTAAGAGAGATCATAGATCGCACCATATCCAATAGAGTGCGATTACGATGTTCAGACACACCATTACGCTGATGTTTTCCAGGCGGCGTGAGTTGTGAAACGATTCAACATTTCCTTAAGTGTGTACCAAATTCGTGACTTAAATATTCTCCTCCACGATCTGGTCGTAAGAACTTTATCTTTCGATCACGTTGATTCTCTACCTCATTCTGAAATTCCTTGAACTTTTCAAAGGTCTCAGACTTGTGTTTCATCAAGTAGACATACCTATATCTACACAAGTCATCAGTGAGAGTGAGAACATAACGATATCCTCCGCGAGCCTCAACGCTCATTGGACCGCACACATCGGTATGTATGATTTCCAATAAGTTGGTTGCTCGCTCCATTGTTCCGGAGAACGGAATCTTGGTCATTTTTCCCATGAGGCATGGTTGGCATGTGTCAAATGATTCATAATCGAGAGACTCTAAAAGTCCATCAGCATGGAGCTTCTTCATGCGCTTGACACCAATATGACTAAGGCGGCAGTGCCACAAGTATGTGGGACTATCGTTATCAACTTTACATCTTTTGGTATTCACACTATGAATATGTGTAACATTATGTTCGAGATTCATTAAGACTAAACCAATGACCATTGGGGCATGACCATAAAACATATCTCTCATATAAATAGAACAACCATTATTCTCGGATTTAAATGAGTAGCCATCTCGTATTAAACGAGATCCAGATACAATGTTCATGCTCAAACTTGGCACTAAATAACAATTATTGAGGTTTAAAACTAATCCCGTGGGTAAATGTAGAGGTAGAATGCCGACGGCGATCACATCAACCTTGGAACCATTCCCGACGTGCATCGTCACCTCGTCCTTCGCCAGTCTCCGCTTATTCCGCAGCTCCTGCTGTGAGTTACAAATATGAGCAACGACACCGGTATCAAATATCCAGGAGTTACTACGAGTACTTGTTAGGTACACATCAATTACATGTATATCACCTATACCTTTAGTGTTCCCGGCCTTCTTGTCCGCTAAGTATTTGGGGTAGTTCCGCTTCCAGTGACCCTTCCCTTTGCAATAAAAGCACTCAGTCTTAGGCTTGGGTCCATTCTTTGACTTCTTCCCGGCAACTGGCTTACCGGGTGCAGAAACATCCTTGCCGTCCTTCTTGAAGTTCTTCTTACCCTTGCCTTTCTTGAACTTGGTGGTTTTATTGACCATCAACACTTTATGTTCTTTCTTGATTTCTACCTCTGCCGACTTCAGCATTGAAAATACTTCAGGAATAGTTTTCACCATCCCCTGCATATTGTAGTTCATCACAAAGCTCTTGTAGCTCGGTGGGAGTGACTGAAGGATTCTGTCAATGACCGCCTTGTCCAGGAGGTTAATGTCCAGCTGAGACAGGCGGTTGTGCAACCCAGACATTTGGAGTATGTGCTCAGTGACAGAACAATTTTCCTCCATTTTAGAACTATAGAACTTGTCGGAGACTTCATATCTCTCGACCCGAGCATGAGCTTGGAAAACCATTTTCAGCTCCTCTAATATCTCATATGCTCCGTGTTGCTCAAGACGATTTTGGATCCCTGGTTCTAAGCTGTAAAGCATGCCGCACTGAACGAGGGAGTAATCATCAGCACGTGACTGCCAGGCGTTCATAACGTCTTGGTTCTCTGGGATGGGTGCTTCGCCTAGCGGTCCTTCTAGGACATATTCTTTCTTGGAAGCTATGAGGATGATCCTCAGGTTCCGGACCCAGTCTCTATAGTTGCTGCCATCATCTTTCAGCTTGGTTTTCTCTAGGAACGCGTTGAAGTTCATGTTGGCATGAGCGTTGGCCATTTGATCTACAAGACATATTTTGCAAAGATTTTAGACTAAGTTCATGATAATTAAGTCCATCTAATCAAATTATTTAATGAACTCCCACTCAGATTTGACATCCCTCTACTCATCTAAGTGTTACATGATCCGAGTCGACTAGGCTGTGTCTGATCATCACGTGAGACGGACTAGTCATCATCGGTGAACATCTCCATGTTGATCGTATCTTCCATACGACTCATGTTCGATCTTTCGGTCTTTGTGTTCCGAGGCCATGTCTGTACATGCTAGCCTCGTCAAGTTAACCTAAGTGTTTTTGCATGTGTAAAACTATCTTACACCCGTTGTATGTGAACGCAGGAATCTATCACACCCAATCATCACGTGGTGCTTCGAAACGACGAACTTTAGCAATGGCGCACAGTTAGGGGGAACACTTTCTTGAAATTATTATGAGGGATCATCTTATTTACTACCGTCGTTCTAAGTAAACAAGATGCATAAACATAATAAACATCACATGCAATTAAATAGTAGTGACATGATATGGCCAATATCATATAGCTCCTTTGATCTCCATCTTTGGGGCTCCATGATCATCTTCGTCACCGGCATGACACCATGATCTCCATCATCGTGTCTCCATGAAGTTGCTCACCAAATATTACTTCTACTACCATGGCTAATAGTTTAGCTATAAAGTAAAGTAATTACATGGCGTTAAATCATTGACACGCAGGTCATACAATAATTAAGACAACTCCGATGGCTCCTGCCGGTTGTCATACTCATCGACATGCAAGTCGTGATTCCTATTACAAGAACATGATCTCATACATCACAATATATCATTCATCATCCATCACAACTTTTTGGCCATATCACATCACAAAGCAATTGCTGCAAAAACAAGTTAGACGTCCTCTAATTGTTGTGGCTGCAATAGGATTCTAGCAATAGGATTCTAGCAAGAATGTTTTCTTACCTACAAATAACCACAACGTGATTTGTCAACTTCTATTTACCCTTCATAAGGACCCTTTTCATTGAATCCGCTCTAACTAAAGTGGGAGAGACAGAGACCTGCTAGCCACCTTATGCAACTAGTGCATGTCAGTCGGTGGAACCTGTCTCATGTAAGCGTACGTGTAAGGTCGGTCCGGGCCGCTTCATCCCATAATACCGCTGAAGCAAAATAATACTAGTAGTGGTAAGAAAGTTGACAACATCTACGCCCACAACAGATTTGTGTTCTACTCGTGCAATAGAGAACTACACATAGACCTAGCTCTGATACCACTGTTGGGAACGTTGCATAAAATAAAAAAAATTCTACATTCACCAAGATGAATCTATGAGTTCATCTAGCAACGAGAGAGGGGAGTGCATCTACATACCCTTGTAGATCGCGAGCGGAAGCGTTCAAGAGAACGGGGTTGAGGGAGTCGTACTCGTCGTGATCCAAATCACCGGAGATCCTAGTGCCGAACGGACAGCACCTCCGTGTTCAATACACATATGGTCAGTGTGACGTCTCCTCCTTCTTGATCCAGCAAGGGGGAAGGAGAGGTTGATGAAGATCCAGCAGCACGACGGCGTGGTGGTGAATGCAGCAGGGTTCCGGCAGGGCTTCACCAAGCGACTATGGGAGGAGGAGGTGTAGCAAGGGGGAGGGAGGCGCCAGATGTCAGGGTGCGGCTACCCTCCCACCCCCCCTCTTTATATAGGGACCCCAGGGGGACGCCGGCCCTGGAGATGGGATCTCCCAAGGGGGGTGGGCGGCCAGGGGGGTGGAGTGCCCCCAAGGCAAGTGGAAGCGCCCCCTCCCCTAGGGTTCCCAACCCTAGGCGCAGAGGGCGGCCCAGGGGGGGCGCACCAGCCCACCAGGGGCTGGTTCCCCTCCCACTTCAGCCCATGGGGCCCTCCGGGATGGGTGGCCCCACCCGGTGGACCCCTAGGACCCTTCTGGTGGTCCCGGTACAATACCGGTGACACCCAAAACTTTCCCGATGGCCGAAACTCGACTTCCCATATATAATTCTTTACCTCCGGACCTTTCCGGAACACCTCGTGACGTCCGGGATCTCATCCGTGACTCCGAACAACTTTCGGTTTGCTTCATACTAATATCTCTACAACCCTAGCGTCACCGAATCTTAAGTGTGTAGACCCTACGTGTTCGGGAGACACGTAGACATGACCGAGACGGCTCTCCGGTCAATAAACAACAACGGGATCTGGATACCCATGTTGGCTCCCACATGCTCCTCGATGATCTCCTCGGATGAACCACGATGTCGAGGATTCAAGCAACCCCGTATATAATTCCCTTTGTCAATCGGTATGTTACTTGTCCGAGATTCGATCGTCGGTATCCCAATACCTCGTTCAATCTCGTTACTGGCAAGTCACTTTACTCGTACCATAATGCATGATCCCGTGACTAGACACTTGGTCACTTTGAGCTCATTATGATGATGCATTACCGAGTGGGCCCAGACATACCTCTCCGTCATACGGAGTGACAAATCGCAGTCTCGATCCGTGTCAACCCAACAAACACTTTCAGAGATACCTGTAGTGCACCTTTATAGTCACACAGGTATGTTGTGACGATTGATACACCCAAATCACTCCTAAGGTGTATGGGAGTTACACGATCTCATGGTCTAAGGAAAAGATACTTGACATTGGAAAAGCTCTAGCAAACGAACTACACGATCTTGTGCTATGATTAGGATTGGGTCTTGTCCATCACATCATTCTCCTAATGATGTGACCCCGTTATCAATGACATCTAATGTCCATAGTCAGGAAGCCATGACTATCTATTGAACAACGAGCTAGTCAACTAGAGGCTCACTAGGGACATATTGTGGTCTATGTATTCACACGTGTATTACGATTTCCGGATAATACAATTAGAGCATGAATAAAAGACAATTATCATGAACAAGGAAATGTAAAAATAATCCTTTTATTATTGCCTCTAGGGCATATTTCCAACATAGTTCTCTCTGACCGAGATGGGGAATAATGGATCACGAGGACTTCCTTTCTACACTATCCCTATGCCTCGCTCACTTCACTCATTTTGCTCCGTACCTAGTCACTTTTAGAAATCTATAGAAAGACAAATACTCCATATTTGGGAACAGAGGGAGTATCACCATATGGAGGGAATAGAGGAAGCTTGAAATATGAACAAGTCAATGGGAGGGAGTAAGCCCCATGCATGCATGCATGCATGCAACATGCAACACTCACACGTACACATGGATGCACGCAACACTCATGCAGCCATGCGGCACACAGCACACAACGCAACACACACGCTCATAATCAAGTGCTCAACCTACTCCCTACGTCCGTGAAAGACTGTACATTTAGAGATTTACACATTAACCAGGGCATAATTAACGCCCAAAAATAGCAGACTTATGTGTGCATGCGACCATTGAGATAAGAAGATTAAATGAAGGTTGTTGCATGCTATAATTACGGATAGACATGTAGCCTATACCTACAGCACATGTTGGTGCATTAGTTAATCAATATCGATTTAGATTAAAGGCTAAATGCATTGGAAGTGTAGATGTACATCATGTACTACACTCTTTGTTTTATAGCCGATGTACACTCTTTGTTGGAAGACCGAGGGAGTACACGTGCATGCATTCACATACACAACCAGGGCGGTTCACGTGCAAGGGTTGGACTTGTGTGGCGCATGTGTAAAGTTTTATCTAACTGATTTCTTTGCTCTGCCAACTAACTGGTGGGACCTAGAAACCAGGTGACAATTTAACCAGTCAACAAAGTGCCACGTCGACTATGTGGCCGGTCAGTAGGGTTCAATACGGTGCTCTACGATGAGCTAGTGATCATATAATCACCGCAAAACTATATATAGTGACCGTAAAGAGCGTATTGTTACATATGTTGACCGCCAGTGTATTTTTCTCGTGTCAAATTAAGCCATATTAATCAGAAAAGAAGCAGTATGGAATACTAGTACTAGTACTACTTTGATGTGTCCGATCAACTCGCCGAACGAGGAGGAGCTTGCTTACTACGCCTCTCCCTTGCCCACGCGCGTGGTGGTTCATAGGATGAGGAGAGGGTTTTGACTATAGTGCCCTCTCCCCCTCCCTCTCCCTCGCCCTCGCCCTCTCCCTCGCGGTGGACGTGCAACAGTTCAATCGGTGTCAGATTGCCAGAAGCATATTGTACTGTAGTATCATCATTGTTGGACCTTCCGAAGAGGCGAAGAGCCAAGTGCAAGGTTCACATGAGTACGAACTGTTGAACTTCCCGAAGAGGAAAAGAGCCAAGCGCAAGGTTTTATAGGAGTTGTCCTCCTAGTAGGAATGTACTACAACTATAGTGAACGATGCTACTGTATGATGCCACCACATCACGTATATCCAAAGCTGTGAAACCTTTTTTTCTCAAAGAGCATGTTGGAGCCCGTGCAACAATCACACAAGTTGCGCATACACATAACACATTTACTAGTAATAAATTCTAAAGGACAAATGATAGTATGCCACACAAGTTCATCTCCAATTCATGTGATAAATTTGTGCATGACTAGTCTACATATATTCACAGCGCTACCGTTCACAATTACCGTACTCCACTTACACGTTATAGATGGGCTACATGTCCTCCTCCAGGTACCAGTCCCAGGTGTTCTTCATGGATGGCACGATCCATAGCGGTGGGCAACGGGAACCATTATCGTGGCTTTCTAGTCCGGTTCCAAACGATGGAGACTCATCCCAGCCGAAGCGGCATAAACCAGGGATAGCATGTCCCAGCATGTCGTTCATTCGGTGGTGCGCACAGAAGACACAAACATGCTTCATGAACGGCAGGCCTTCCGTGTCGTGCACGGAAGGTGGCATCTGCTTCACAATGGGGTAGCTGTCCCCAATGAAAAGCGAGTACTCTCCAAGGGTGTTCCTCGGCACCCACGTAGCATCACGGGGGTCGAACTCGACATCATTCATCTGGTACACATGGCATCTCAGATCTAGACACATGATGACATACATAGTCAAGGTCCATGCATAATATTGTTGTGCTCAAATATGGCGGTCAGTAATACTGTGCAGCAAATAGTACTAATCTAGTATAGAGGTAGTAAAATAACCGGCTTATTATATATAGCCACTCTTGGCTACATGGATGAGTTAGTAAGACATGGAAAACAAAAATGGTGGCAGCTAGTGGGTTCAAGTCTTCAAGGGCCTAGCTAGCTATACGCGTCCTCCAAGGTAAAAAGTACTCCTACTAGTACTACTAAGTATACTACTAGTACAACAATGAAAGAGAAGGAGAGAGGGTTAAAAAATGGAATACCTGGGTAGATGGTGACGATCCGATTGTGGTAGATTGTGTGAGCATGATGCACATCACTGGTACCATGGGTAAAGACTGCTAAGATAGTTGATCCCAATATGCCAAATTCAGCTACAAGGTTCCAGGTTAGACCGAATCGCGGATGCAAGTGCAGATCCAAGATCGGCGATCTTATTCTGTTCGGGGGATGACTGGTCCCTACAAAATAATGGAGTACCGTTAGGGATGCAAATGATGGTTTGTGCATTCCGTTTGTAATCTTCCGTACCGTAGGATGGAAACCAGATGACACAAGTCCCCTGGCTTGTCACCGCGAAGATGCGGCCTAGATGGCACGCGACGTCTTCGAACGTGTAGGGGTACAAATCTGCTGCTGCCAACATGCACCAGCCTCTACCGTTACTGCCTATTGCATTGATGGCAATCCTTATGTCGAACACCGCGATGAGATCGTAATCGTCGTAGCCGTGTCGCCTTGTCGGCGGGTCCGCAATTGCTATCTTCCTCAATCTCATGTAGGAATCATCATATGTATTCAACCCCATCCAGTCCGCAAGGCCGATCCCAATGGTGGAGAAGGGGTGTATCGGAACAGCCGCACTGCTGTGGATGTTGTGCAAAATGATGGTGGTATCCGGCTGGAGGTATGCAAGTCAATCTTCGTTGGCACCGACCCAGACCTATATATAAGATGGTGGGAAGCAGAGAAATTACGGGATGGAAATGGAATAACTAAGTACTACATGATCAAACTCCATTACTGACCTACTCATCGGACAAAATACGACTACCTCTCAATGTTGGCAACTCTAGCGGAGTCAACGTGCAACCATGGCCAGGGAGCGGTTTACTGTTTGAATGATTGTCCCATCGAAGAACCCTCTCCTCGAGGACACATGGAAGACCAACAAGCATGGCCTTTTCCCAAGCCTGTTTAAGCAGCATCTTGAAAAAGTCGATGCGGGAAGCACCTAGTCTTGCAGCGGTGAGGACGTCGGAGCGGCGTGCGATTTCTCCCACAGGATAGTCATCCAAGGTCTCCCAGCCCCGACGAGGAGGAGAACTGCCTAGCGAATCCATGGGAGCAGCGACGAACTGCCTTCTCTTCGGGGGGAGGGGAACTGGCGAGGAGGAGATAAGAGCGTAGTAACCGCAGGGCCTCGTCCCTTCAAATTATAGATCGTTCCTCAGCGAAGGGGTGAGGCTATTATTTACTACTAGTACTAGCATTATGGAACGTTATGGGATTGCATTATACTGTAAATAATAGCACTAGTAAGAAATTTTTGGCACTAGGTAGTAGTTTTTGGCGTGGATTAAGAAATTTTGGGTATGTTTTTGCCTTTTTTTACACGCCAACTAGTGTCAAAAAACGTCTTACATTATGTGACGGAGGAGTACGTACTCCCACTGTAGCAGTACTAGTACTACTTTTTCTCAACTAGTAGTGCGATGTACTGTACTTCTAGACTAGTCTAGTATAGTGCACCAGTTTTGAACTCTTGAATCTCAGGGCCAAGGAGCTACAATTGGAAGTGGAGGGTACAACTGTTCTCTAGAACCATTGCTGTACTACCAATGCAGGGAAAGTACACCTACGTAGTGTCCTAGTGGGTACTCTCAGTGCTCTATTCAGTCGCTCCTCTCACGTAGCTGGCCTAGTCAGCCGCTCCTCTCACGCACACACTAGCAGCTTGTTTATCAGCGATGGTTACTGCGGCGGCAGAACATTTGAGTTATTTGATATAGCAAGACTAGGCTTTTCGCTTCCATTTGTGGAGGTGTAATGAATCTCGTCGAACTTTGTTTGTAGTTCCTTCTTTATGAATAAGTAGTTCCTTCTTTATGAAGCAAAGCTTTTGCTTCTGTTTCAAAAAAACACATCAAGAGGAATTTCTTTTATAGTAGAGCCGATAATGGAGTGAAGGCCATGCGTGCAACGCCACAAGCTACAGAGTAGTAGTAGAGCACTTTACATACAGAGCCATATTGCACAGTTCCCAATGTCCTGCCAGGATTTTCGGCTCCTCGGGCTTAATTTGGAGGCGCTATTTTAAGTATGCTACTAGCTGATGAGGAAGCTGCAAGTGAGGTGTGGCTAGGGCGAGCACGCGAGCCATGGGAAGCTGGGAAGGAAAACCCATTCACGTGGCTAGGCTATCCAGTGCACCCATATTGTGGGGCGGCACGTCCGTTTGACTTCAAAACTCAAACTACCAGTGTAAAATATTGGCTCGCAATGAAGTTTAGTAGTACTATTTTTTAAAAAAAGTTGCCGTGTGTTCGGCCAGGATCGAACCCACAAAACTAGGTATACACTCCCGTGACCACTAGTAGTACTCGTTGGAGTACAACGCAACCTAGAATCACCTTTTGTCGCTAGTAGTACGTACATTATTCCTTACCAGAAACCCCTAATAATGCAACAAACCACTAAAATGCCAAGAAACTACTACCACTTGCATATGTGGCAGACTTAAGATAAGACTACCTTATCAACCATTGTACATGCTCTTACCAACCAGCCCTACCAAGAAACGACTACTCTACAAAGTGTCGTTATAGGCATGTTTCAACCCATGGCCCTGTTTGGATACATTTGTTGTCAATCTAACCCTGCCATCCGAACACCACTTTGGTTAGAGTTAGTTCAGGGTTAGAATCTGACTCTAACCTCTGACAGGGCCCATGTCGCCCATTAAGTCAACGCCTTCTATTCGACCCGACGTTATGACTTGTGGGACCTACATGTCAGTCTGCACTAAAATCCCGAGTGACCTCCTACCTCCAGCCCATCCACCTAGTCATCCTCGGCCATGGGACGCAGCTACCGCCACCGGCAGAAGGCAAGGTCAAAACCTCCGGCGGTGCAGAGCCCATGTTGTGGTAGCCCAGATGCCAGCTCCGTCCGGCGCTCACAGCCGCTAGCTAGCCAAGATAGCTCCGTCCAGCTGCTTGTCTGCAAGATTTGCTAGCTAGATTGGCACGGCAGCACGGCGGCTTGCTCGCACGCGCCGCGCTAAGGCCAGCCAGCTGGCTCGAGCGAAGGCCAGTGCGGAGGCTTACTCGCTCGTGAGTCACGCTTGGGCCAGCCTGCCAACCCGTGCGGAGGCCAGCGCGGCGTCCGGCCCGTCCGGCGGAGCAGCGGCCAACTCGCTCATCACCGGCACCACCGACGAACACGCATCAGTACTGTTTGAAGTAATGTTCAGGAAAAATAATGATTTGAGGGGGAATAACAGGATAGAAGGTCAGATGTGGGTCCCTCATGTCAACGGTCAAACAAAATGTGTTGGTTTAAGCTACCTCGTTAGCACGGACGTGTGGGCCAACCCTGTCATTAATGGGTTTAAACAAACCTAATCAGTAGGAGTACTTGGTAGTAGTTTTTGGCGTGGATTAAAAAAATTTGGGTATGTTTTTGCTATTTTTTGTACAATAGATTCTTCTTATGGTTGGTTGAAAGTGGTAGTTTTTTGTTAAATACTCTACATATTGTAAGTAGGAGTGAAAGTTAAGCTTTCAAAGCCAATAAGCAAGGCTAGTTACATAGTGCATATGTGTACATGATTGAAAGTAAATATCAACCATGAGTGACTAATATCTTGATGGAAAACTCGAAACTATGGAAGACTATGAAAAAATGCACGGTTGGAAAGACTAGCAATGTTCATGTGCGTTGCAACGAATCATATTCACAAACTTGATACAAAACACTCTAATTTTGATATACATATGTCACTAGAGATATATTATGTTTCAATTAGAATATATTCCTTGGGATGTGTTGGTGAGGTCAGGGAGGGATGTGGTTGGTTTTAAGATACTAATTCTGGGTTTTTCTGTAAATTGGTAGACAAGTGGGATGTTGGTGAGAAAAGGCAACAACTTACCTCACAGTCGTTAGATGTAGATCTAATGGTCAGAAACGACGGATGGCAGACACACCATCATCACCAACTTAGTCTTGTGTAGGAGTACTAGTAAGATCCGTGCATTGCATAGAACATCAAGATGCATTTTTTTATAAAACACTTGTTGTGATTGACCCTTGCGGGAGTAATCCCATGTGTAAAAACTAATGATATCTCGAGAAATATGAGATAAGGTGAAGAGGAGTGGGGTGTGGTGGTGATTGGTGGCCGGACTGAGTGGAGGCATGGGGATTGACGACGCCGGCAGCGGCCACCAGACCAGTTTGTTCCAGAGGCTTCCTTTCTTAATTGCTCAACAATGAGGTTTGTTGGAGATAAGGATGAATGAGGGAAGGCCTTGTCTGCAAATGTGGAGAGGGGTGCGGGTATCTTTTAGGTTAATTTCCATCCGTCAGAAATAGATCGGATGGTCTATATTACAAGATGGCAGACGTACCATCATCACCAACTCGGTTTTTATAAGAGAAGAAATATAAGTATGGAGATACAAACGTATTATCGATACTTGCTTCCGTAAACTAGCATCTACATTCTATTCAACGCCTCGGCATGTGGGGCCTTAGCACAATGACTTCTCGACTATGTAAAACAAAGCTTTTCCCGTGGCCGATAAGGAGGGGGTGACGGCGGCGCGCTTTTTGGCTTGCTCTAGTCCTAGTAGTCATACTAGGTGGTCTAAGCACGTGTAGATTCATTCTTTTTCACATCTCATGTTCGCGGTGCTGCCACAACTGTTGATGAATAGACGGTTAGTTATTCACGGGGAAACCCTTGTTGAGCGTGTTTGCGAGAGAGAGAGACAGTGTGCATGTGTGATATGTTAGAGACTGAGGCAATGATAACATATTCTTTGTGTCTATGTGTGTGGAGGATAGAGAGAGACATGTACATGGGGCTTTATGTTGTGTAACATGGAGACACATATACATAATTAGAGAGTGAGTGTGTGAGATACACATGCGCACATGGGGAGAGATGAGGATCCAGATAAATGGGTGTTTGTGCGTGTCTGTGTGTGTTTGTGCACATGTTTGTGTGTGAGAGGGAGTGTGTGTATGTGGAGTACAGAGACCACTGACGATGTAAACCTAGTACAAGGGAAGGGGGAATGGTGTGACATGTGTAGGAGCAGACTATTTGGAATAGACATCGAGTGTGTGTGTGGGAGAGGGGTGTGAGAGCGAGAGAGAGAGAGAGCTAGCGATGGAGAGAGAGAGCGATAGGAAGAGAGGGGGCGAGAGGGGTCGTTTGTGTCCATAAATGGCGTATAGATAGGGAGACAGTGTTGATGTTGTCCGAAATTGGCCGATGTACGGAGACGCAAGGGAAGCGAGTCATCGTGTGTGTGATAGGGACTTCATGAGAGATCTATAATAGATGGTGTAGAGAACAATGTGCAAAATCGAGAAAGATGATACATTAGGGAGCTATAGAAAGAGTCACGACATATATGTATACATGGAAGGAGCTGGGGCGGGTCCGCATGTGGGAGAGATAGAAAGAGGAGAGTGGTGCACAAGGAGACAAAGTGTGCTTGTTTGCAGTGGGGGTGGTGTGTGAGGTGAGTGCGAGAAAACCACATAACTAGGGAGATAGACGTTTGGGGGCAACATTTTGTGTGTATGGGAAATATACACTCTACATAGTGCTTGTGCTTGGGTAAGACAGATAGCACGAGACCTAGAGAGTGAGGAAAGAGATGTGTGCATGCCCGAGAGACAAAGTGATAGATACCTATATTGGGGTCCGGACTTTACAAGTGAGAGGGGTGTTAATGTGCTCATGTGTTGGTGTTTGGGGGGAGAGAACGACTTCTCTATGTGTGTGTGTGTGGCGGGGGGGGGGTTGGCTTCAGATAAAGAGTGAGGTGTCTATATTTGAGGGACTTTAGCGTAATTGAGATATTGTGCACTCATGGTTGATCAATTTGTTTCATAGTTTGGACTATGAGATAACGATACTTTTGAACATGCGTGATATACCTTGATGTACCACAATTACAAACCTAAGATTGGAATTTTGGAATTCGACTCCATCATTAGCTTTTGTAATTCATTTAAACGGAGGTACATTTTTTGAGCCAGTATTTCGTGATTTCAAATTCATATATCAAACCTAGAGATATACACATACGTGCATTTTCAAACTATATAATCATCCACTTTATTCATACACATACACATTTTTGCGTTTGTCATCATATTTAGGATAAACACATTTCGAATTTCATTTGAATTGGACCGTATGATGGTATTTGCTTGTAGTAGCTCAGTGATCCATATTTGAATTGAATGGACAATCTAAGTTTCGAGTTGGAGACACTGATTTTCAAAACTTGCACTTTTTTTGCGTGCAAAACAAACTAATTGTCACGACCGGTTTTTCAATAAAATGTTTATTGAGAAAACCAATCTTTAAATCCCAGTATAGGAAAAGTCATCCTCTCTGGTAGACAAAAGCTTGATAAACAGAGAACCAGTAGCATCAACTATATTACATGGTTGAGCTAAGGATGCTCAACAATTTATTACAGACTCGCCAATATATTACATATGGGCGGTTTTGACACAGGGGTGGGGTGGCATGCTACTAGCTCGAGGAAAAAGTAGTGGTGGATAACTTGACTTCTACTGGCAGTACATCGAGCGTCGAGGTGAGGCTCGATGAATTTATTCGGGGTTGCGGAAGCAGATAATACAATGACCAAGACAGGATCGCACGGGACTGACTGGGACTCCTCTAGGCGTCTGACTCACTATCAAACTCTTCATCCATGAGATCGCCTTCATCAGCATCTGGCCAAATCAACAAGCCAGGTGAGTACTTGAAAGTACTCGCAAGACAGTTCAGACAAAAGATATAATCAATGAATGCATGAATGTGTCATGAACAAAGTATGATACTCAATTAACAACGGTAATATTGCAAAACTTGATGTATCAACATTTAATAACTGAAAACCGATCGGGTGTCTGGAGCGACGCCTCGAAAGCTAAATGAATAAAAATGCATGCCGCAGTCGGGCGTCTTAGCGACACCACATAAAGGGCTTTAAAAGAAATGCCACAGTCGGACGTCTGGGCAACATCACATAAAGGGCTTTAAAAGAAATACCACAGTCGGACGTCTGAGCGACATCACAGACAGGGCTTTAAAAGAAATACCACCGTCGGACGTCTGAGCGACATCACAGACAGGGCTTTAAAAGAAATACTACAGTCGGACGTCTGAGTGAAATCACCGACAGGGCTTTAAAAGAAATACCACCATCGGACGTCTGAGCGACATCACAGACAGGGCTTTAAAAGAAATACCACCATCGGACGTCTGAGCGACACCACA
>NC_041381.1:107110225-107120083 GCF_002162155.2 Triticum dicoccoides | reverse complement strand
CAGACAGGGCTTTAAAAGAAATACCACAATAGGACGTCTGAGCGACATCACAGACAAGGCTTTAAAAGAAATACCACCGTCGGACGTGTGAGCGACATCACAGACAGGGCTTTAAAAGAAATACCACCATCGGACGTTTGAGCGACATCTCAGACAGGGCATTAAGAAAAGCAAATAACAGGTATGCCACCGTCGGACGTCTGAGCGACATCACAGACAGGGCTTTGTAATAAATGTAAATAACGAGATTAGTCCATCCACAAGAATAATCTTTTATCCGGATTTATTACACATAAATCCCACCGGAGTTTTTGTCACTAAGGCTGATACCTGACCAGATAAGATAATTATAGTACTTGAACAAAGTATGAGATAATTGAAAGATGGAGACTCTGCAGAGTTTGGAAGAACTGAACACAGCCAACGGATTTCCGTAGTCACGAAGGACTAGTTCCGTTTATGGCATTTCAGTAGAAACACATTTAACTAGTACACACCCATTTCACCTCACATTGCCAGGAATCACCCTGGACAACGTCCAAGAAAAACTTTGAGACGGGGAGGCCACAACCTCGAATAGCATGGGATCAAATTTTTATACGCGTGCTCTAAGGGGTGCCCCCCTCTCGGTCCCAATCGGAAACACCCATGCCCCATGACCGGATGACTGGCTTTAATCCAGGGCCATGGAACCCTCATCCCGGCCTCTCCACTTGGTGTGTACCAGGAAAACGATTTGCAACTTACTATGCCATATTCTTCCCGGAAAACATGTGACAGTATAGGATGGAATGAATGGGAATGTGAATTGTGTCATGACGACACGGAAGTCAAATAATCTGGCATAAGGCTGGAATGTCACAACACTGCCATCTTACCCATCCTCATACCAACACATGGCTTTGCAAATATGTATCCAACAACATAATGCTTTCCGAAACCTACTTTCCGATTATGTGCATGAGATATATCGTGCAAAGTGATGTTCATAAACATGCCATGACTATACTAAAATGCAAACATGCAACAACACTCATCATATCAAGAGTTCAAACATGCTTGCCTGGTTCGAAATAGTCGGAGTATAACTGTGAGAAGTTTGGAACTCCGTCACCTCCTCCGGTATCTATGGTATAAGAAAAATACGTACGCAACGTAAATACCGTGAGTGTACAGGAAAGTGTTCCAAATATTTTTAAAATAAATATGATAAAAAACTAGACAAATATCTAAAGAGAACAGAAAAAGAATTAATCAAAAATACTTTTCTGATCAAAATTTTTAAGAGTTTTGGTCCAAGGACCCATCTGTAATGAAACAGAAAACTTCCAGGGGGCTTTGCAGAAGAATCCAGAAAAACGATTCAGAGAGGAACCGTATTTGCCAGAGTACGCCTTCTGCAAACGATTTAAAAAAAAACAAAAGAGAGGCTGACGAGCGGGTCCCACTCGTCAGGTTTGAAAGTTCAAACAGGGGAGTCGGGGCTCGTCGGCGCCCGAGAGCCGCGGTGGTCGCCGGCGGCGATCCACGGCAAGGTAGGGAGATCGGAGTGTACCTCCGTGATCAGGGCGCCATTTCGCGTCTGTGGGAGGTGGTGGTGGTCGCCGGCGAGTACCACGTCGGCGGCGATGCTTGCTCCGGCGGACGGTGATTCGGGTGGTCGTGGATTTCGCCGGAGAGAGCTGCGGAGGTGGAATTGGTGAGGGGGTTAGACTCGCGATAGTATGAGAAGGTATCTGACGAGGTTAGGGCGCCGGAGATGGCCTTACTGGAGTGAATCACGGTGGGGGCCGAGGCGGAACGGAGTGGCCGGAGTCGGGGAAGGAGAGCTCCTCGTGGCTCGTTCAGTGGCTGGGCGGGGTCTGATGAGGTAGAGAAGGTGTGCGGGGGCGAGAGCAAGCTCGGGGTGCTATATATAGCCGCCCCGAGGCGGTTGCCGAGAACGGGGTTCTCCGGCGCGGTGATTACGGCGGTGATGTGGTTGCACGGGAGGGTTCAGAGGCTGAACGTTGTCGTGGGTGTTCCCTGGTTCCGTTTAGGTGCTAACCGCGTCAGGATTTGGTGGTTTAGGGGGAGCTCGACGGAACGGGGCGGCGCGGGCCCGTCGGCGGCAGGGAGCGCGCTCTGTGTGTCCCTCGCCACGGCGACGGTGCTGCATGCGTGCGCTGGCGAGGAAATGGCCACACGGAGCCACCAGGGGGTTTGGGCGGTGCTGAACGGTGTTATGCAGCCGTTTTGCTTCCTGTCGGCCGCTAGGGTGATCCGGCCGCCGCAAAGCACGCCGGCGCAGGCAGGCCAGGGCGCCACCGACGCCATGAAGGTGCCAAGCGCGCGTGTGAGGCTCCGGACAAGCAAGCCAGACCGTGAGCAAAGTGCCAAGCGCACTGTGAGCATGTGACTGAAGATCGACACTGAAATTCTGAACTTAACTGAATATGAACAGAATAGTGCATGCAAGGTCTTCGACAGAATGATCCAGGCATGTAGGGATTTTTCCTTGAGCTGGTTTTTGGTGGAGGGGCCTCTCATTGCATCTAGAGGCTGCCTAAATATTTGTGGAATTTTTGGAGAGGTGTAGATATGAATTTCACCAAATTTGGCAAATCTGGTCCAAACTTGCAGTGAGTGAAATTTGAAATATTTGAACAAGAGAAGAGTGGATCAAGATGGTTCTGGGTTGTGGGTACAAAGGACTATCCAAGGGTGTTGAGTTGAGGTCAAAAATCAAAAGCATTAGGGCACTTGCTTTGCAATTCACCTAGGCTCAAAAGGATAGACAGATTTATTTTGGGAGGAGAAATAGTTGGAATAAAATCCAAAAATGGATTTTATTAGTTTGGACAGGATGTTTGGGTTGTACCAAAGTGGGAGGAGAGGTTTTTGGGAAAATTTTACCATAGGTGGCATGGTGAAATTTAGAAGGGATCAAAACCAAATAAAAGCCCAAAACTAAAAGGTTTTCTTTTTAAAAGAAACTAAATCCAAGAAAAGGATTTTTGAGAGGGAAAACTTAGAAGATGGTTTTTAGGAAGGGTTTAAATGACCTCCTTTCAAACCAAGCAAGTCTCTTTTGAAAAAAAAACCACCAGAAATTTTGGAGTGTCACAGCACCTACCCCCTTAGGAAAAATCTCGTCCCCGAGATTTCAGCTGATCCTTAAACAAGTGTGGGTGCTCTGTCCGAAGAAAATCCTCGCTCTCCCAGGTTGCTTCATTCTCGGTGTGATTACTCCATTGAATTCTGAAAAACTTAATGGTTTTCTGTCGGGTCCTCCTCTCAGACTCTTCTAATATTTTTATTGGGTGCTCCCGGTAAGTGAGGTCCGGTTGCACGTCAATATACTTATGTGAAACTTGCTTCTCTGGGTTGCTTATGTATTTTCTCAACTCCGAGATGTGAAACACGTTGTGGATACCGGATAAGTCTCCGGGCAGGTCCAGCTGGTAGGCTACCTTGCCTCGTTGGGCCACTATAAGAAATGGTCCGATGAATCTGGGTGCTAGTTTCCCATTAATCTTGAATCGTTGCAGACCCTTCATAGGAGAAACTCTCAGGTATACCAATTCTCCGGGTTCAAAACTGATTTCCCGGTGCTTTCGGTCGTAATAACTCTTTTGCCGACTTTGAGCTGTTTTGAGTCGTTCTCTAATCGTCTTAACTTTCTCCTCGGCCTCCTTGAGCATATCTGGGGCAAAGATATGGCTGTCTCCGGTCTCTGACCAATTTAGCGGGGTACGACATCTTCTCCCATATAGAGCTTCAAAGGGTGCCATTTGCAAGCTGGCTTGATAGCTGTTGTTGTATGCGAACTCTGCATATGGCAAACTTTCTTCCCAACTGTTCCCGTAGGTGAGGACACAGGCTCTTAGCATGTCTTCTAAGATTTGATTTACGCGTTCCGTTTGTCCATCAGTCTGGGGATGGTATGCGATACTGAAGGCTAGTTGGGTTCCCAGTGCCTGTTGTAGGTGATCCCATAATGTAGAGACGAACTGTGTGCCTCTATCGGAGATAATAGTCTTAGGGACTCCATGTAGGCAGACGATACGGGCAAGATAAAGTCTGGCTAGTCTCTGAGTGGTGTAAGTTGTTTTTACCGAAATAAAATGTCCACCTTGGTTAATCTGTCGGTTATGACCCATATGGCATCGTTTCCGTGTTGTGACCGTGGCATTCCAACGATAAAGTCCATTCCAATCTCGTCCCATTTCCACTCGGGTATCTTATTTGGCTGTAACAGTCCGGCTGGTTTCTGGTGCTCGGCCTTGATACGTCGACAAGAGTCACAACATGCAATGAACGTGGCTATATCTCTCTTCATACCGTGCCACCAAAAATTTTCCTGAAGGTCTTTGTAGATTTTTGTCCCTCCAAGATGGATTGAATACGGAGTTGTGTGACTTTCAGTTAATATCTGCTGTTTGAGGTCCTTGACATTTGGTACGCATAGCCTTTCTCCGTACCACAATATTCCTTGCTCATCTATTTTGAATTCTGAGGCTCTTCCCAAACTCACTTTTCTTTTTATGCCCTCAATGCTGGGGTGTCCGTGCTGGGCTTCCTTGATACTTTCCATTAGGGAGGCTGTATTTCTATATTGAACACACTGCCTTCGGTAACCATTATTAGATTTATTTGGGAAAATTCTTGTTGAAATTCTGGCCTCAACTTTGGTATATTGTCGTCGTCCGTGCTGGGATTTCGACTAAGTGCATCTGCCACAACATTTGCTTTTCTGGCATGATAGTGGATTCCAACATCATAATCCTTCACCAACTCTAACCAGCGTCGTTGCCGTAAATTTAACGCTGGCTGTGTGAAAATATACTTAAGACTCTTATGGTCTGTGTATATCTCACAATGATTCCCAAGTAGGAAGTGTCTCCATTCCTTGAGTGCTTGGATGACCGCTGCTAATTCCAAGTCATGAGTGGGATAATTTTCCTCATGCTCGCGTAGTTGTCTGGAGACATACGCAACTACCTTGCCTTCTTGCATCAATACGCATCCGAGGCCTTTCCGGGATGCGTTACAATATACCTCAAAGTTCTTGTGTATATCTGGCACAATTAGTACTGGTGTCGTTGTTAATTTTCTTTTTAGCTCTTGGAAGCTTTTCTCACATGCTTCTGTCCATTCAAATTTCTTGCCTTTCTTGAGCAATTGTGTCATGGGCTTTGCTATAGTGCAGAATCCTTCAATAAATCTCCGATAATAGCCCGCCATTCCCAAGAAACTCCGTACGTCCGTTACCTTAGCTGGCGGTTTCTAGCCAAGTACGGCCTTGACTTTTTCCGGATCTACTTCAATACCTTCTTGGGTTAGCACGTGGCCCAGAAAACCCACCTGCCTTAGCCAAAATTCACATTTGCTGAATTTGGCATACAATTGATGTTTCCTGAGTTCTCCGAGTACAATCCTGAGATGTTCGGCGTGCTCTTCTGGTGTTTTGGAATATATCAGAATATCATCGATGAATACCACAAAAAACTTGTCCATATACTTCATAAACACTTTGTTCATGAGGTGAATTAAATATGCGGGGGCGTTGGTTAGCCCAAATAGCATTACTGTGAACTCATACAGCCCATATCTGGAGGTGAAAGCGGTCTTGGGAATATCTTCTGTTCGTACTTTTAATTGGTGGTATCCTGATCTCAAATCAATTTTTGAGAAGACTTTGGCCTGTGCGAGCTGATCGAATAAATCATTTATTCGGGGCATTGGGTATTTGTTCTTGATTGTGACCATGTTGAGAGCTCGATAATCAATACACAACCTCATTGTTCCATCCTTCTTCTTGGCAAATAAAATTGGAGAACCCCAAGGTGAGGAGCTGGCTCGTATGTATCCTTTCTCCAATAATTCTTTTATTTGCTTCTTCAACTCTACCAATTCGGATGGTGCCATTCTATAAGGTTTCTTGTAAATAGGAGTGGTTCCGGGTGCTAGCTCAATGCTGAATTCTATCTCTCGGTCTGGTGGCATGCCTGGTAGTTCTTCTGGAAATACATCTAGAAATTCACATACCACTGGAACCTTGTTCAGCTCAGAAACGTCCACCTTGTTTAATCTAGGTTGCCGAGGTATTTGTCTCTCTTTGGCTGAAACTTTTATCTTCTTCCCTTGATGGTGGGTGAGAATCACGGTACGGTTGAAGCAGTCAATAAAACCTTTGTTGGTGGTCAACCAATCCATTCCTAGGATGACATCCAGTCCTTTGCTTTCCAGTACAATAAGGTTGGCGTAAAATTTCAATCCTTCAAATTCAATAACCACACCTTAACAGTAACTCTGGGTCACTTGCTTAATCCCAGGGGACTTGACTATCATTGATTTTTCCAAGGGAAGCATCGAAAAATTATTTTGCAAAGCAAAACTTTTCGAAATGAATGAGTGAGAAGCTCTAGAATCAAACAAAACCATGGCAGGTATTGTGTTGACGGGGTACGTACCGAGTACGATATCTGGGGCGTTCTGTGCTTCCTCTCGGGTCACGTGGTTCAAGTGACCTTTCCGGTGGTTGTTGTTGGGGTTGAAATTGCTTCGCTTTGGTGCTGAATTATTTCCACCATTATTGAGCTTCGGTTTTCAGTTCCTTGGCTTGGGACACTGCTTGGCATAGTGCCCTTCTTCTCCAAAAGCATAACAGGTAACGCCTGGGCGATAGGTGAACTCTTTGTCTCTTGCATGGAAATTCTTGGTTGGACGTGAATTATTCGCTGGGGTTTTGTGTGAATCCCCCTTCTGAAATTCCTTCTTGCTTCTGTGATTGCGAGAAAAAATAGTTTGGTCCCTTTTCCGTTTGCGGATATCTTCCAGGCTACGTCGCTCATTTTCCAGGGTAATGGCCTTATCCACCAGTGTTTTAAAATCTGGAAAGGTGTGCACAACTAGCTGACACTTAAGGGCGGGTGCCAGGCCTTCCAAGAATTTTTCCATCTTCTTGCTCTCAGTCATGCGTTCTTCATTGGCATAGCGAGACAGCAGTGTGAATTGGCTATTGTATTCTGACACTGTCATGGCTCTTTGCTTGAGTTCATCAAATTCCTTCTTCTTGATTTTCATGACGCTCTTAGGAATATGTGCCCCACGAAAACCTTCTTTGAAATTTTCCCAGGTGATTTCATTTTTGTTGGGGTGCATGTGCAGGAAGTTTTCCCACCACGATGCAGCTGCACCTATGAGATAATGTGGTGCATATAGTACTTTTTCACGGTCTGAACACTGTGCGATAATTAATTTTCTCTCCATGTCTCGAAGCTAGTCCTCGGCCTTAAGAGGCTTGTCAGTATGAGAAAATGTTGGAGGACGCGTCTTTTGTAAATCAGATAATTTGGATTGCGGTTGATACTGACCACGGCTACTTCCCATATTGATGAATTGGTTCATCATTTCCTGGTGTTGCTGTTGACTCTGTTCATACAAACGACAAACTTGTGTAAAAGCTGTTTCACTATCTTGTTGACTTGTCTGACCCTGAGTGAAATTCTGGTGCTGCGGTGTGCCATAATTTTCTTCTTGCTGAGTTGGCATGGAGCACGTCCAAGGACGAGACATCCTTCACTCTGGGGATATTTTTTTGTGAACTCGTAAGATAAGAAAGAGAGTCGCAAAAGTCAATAAAATCACACCCAAAGGACATTTTTAAACTCCATGGTATTTTTTTTGGAAACACACGATTGCGCGCGGAGAAGGACTAGTGCATATCTTACACGCGGGCATAATTATACATTACATCACTCAGGATATGCGTACATAAACCTGACATGTTATTTAAACTAGTGCACTCCTCCAGATCCTACATGGTGCGCAAACAAGCTACTTCTCACAACCTATGTACATAAAAACATATTACACAAGTTGATACATCGAATGGCGTCTATGCGTACTTAGTCGGAGATGGTGAGGATCTCCCTTGGCCTGCCGAGGGTGAGACGCAGAGACGCTGGGGAATCAACCTCCTCCTCTCTAGTAGGTTCCAGACGAGAAACGTTGAGCTGAGCTGATGGAGCAGGTGTCGTAGGCGGAATAACACGAATACGAGTGGGTGGAATAGGTGGGGTAGCACGTATGGGAGTGGGTGCAACAAGTGGTGCAGAGCGGACGGTAGTGGGTGCACTAGCCTGGTTAAATTCCTCTGTGGTAGGCAGACGACGAGCAGAGGCGAGTATGGTAGGTGAGTGAGAGGCTGGGGATGACACAAAAGTCAGTGGTGGAGCGGTGTGTAGGAGTTCCCTCCTGTTAGGAGCACAACCATGAACTGAGTCCATGCGTACAGCTACGAGGTCATCCACCATGCAGTCGAATGCTGCCTCCAGGGCTCGGAGGTACTCGACAAGCATCTGAAAGGCTTTGTCTCGCTCTCCTCTGGGGCAAGAGAAAGAGTAGTGACAGGTGTAGGGCACATGGCATGGAAGGTAGCGGTAGCGACGGGTCTTCATTGCAGGAAGAACATCCTGAAGACGGGCTATCGTCTCGCGGGCAGCCATCTGCATAGCATGCCTTTCTGTAGGCATGGCTCTCCCCACGAATCGGAGGCGGCGTATTTCAGCATGGCCTCCCCTGAATTGCACCGTGGCCTGGTGCATAGTCAGACTGTCATTGATCTTGTGTGGATAAAGACTGGGTGCATGGATGGCCCCATCGCGACCTGAACGATGAAGGAGAGGAGTTTGACGAACCCTTCGGGCACGTTGGCGAACATCTGAGACTCGCAGTCGTTGCCGGCCATCTACAAAAGTAGGCAAAAATTCTGAGTGGTCAGATCATAAATTTTATGCTGACTGTCAGAAAATGACTACATTTGTAAAAACATGAATAACTCTATCATGCTAATAACCAATTAGCGATCGCACCTAGTGGCTTCCTACAGTCAGCCTGGCTCTGATACCAAGTCTGTCACGACCGGTTTTTCAATAAAAATGTTTATTGAGAAAACCAATCTTTAAATCCCTGTATAGGAAAAGTCATCTTTTCTGGTAGACAAAAGCTTGATAAACAGAGAACCAGTAGCATCAACTATATTACAGGGTTGAGCTGAGGATGCTCAACAATTTATTACAGACTCGCCAATATATTACATATGGGCGGTTTTGACACAGGGGTGGGGTGGCATGCTACTAGCTCGAGGGAAAAGTGGTGGTGGATAACTTGACTTCTACTGGCAGTACATCGAGCGTCAAGGTGAGGCTCGATGAATTTATTCGGGGTTGCGGAAGCGGATAATACAATGACCAAGACAGGATCGCACGGGACTGACTGGGACTCCTCTAGGCGTCGGACTCGCTATCAAACTCTTCATCCATGAGATCGCCTTCATCAGCATCTGGCCAAATCAACAAGCCAGGTGAGTACTTGAAAGTACTCGCAAGATAGTTCCGACAAAAGATATAATCAATGAATGCATGAATGCGTCATGAACAAAGTATGATACTCAATTAACAACGGTAATATTGCAGAACTTGATGTATCAAAATTTAATAACTGAAAACTGATCGGGTGTCTGGAGCGATGCCTCGAAAGGTAAATAAATAAAAATGCATGCCGCAGTCGGGCGTCTTAGCGACACCACATAAAGGGCTTTAAAAGAAATGCCACAGTCGGACGTCTGGGCGACATCACATAAAGGGCTTTAAAAGAAATACCACAGTCGGACGTTTGAGCGACATCACAGATAGGGCTATAAAAGAAATACCACCGTCGGACGTCTGAGCGACATCACAGACAGGGCTTTAAAAGAAATACCACCGTCGGACGTCTGAGCGACATCACAGACATGGCTTTAAAAGAAATACCACCGTCGGACGTCTGAGCGACATCACAGACAGGGCTTTAAAAGAAATACCACTGTTGGAC
>NC_041381.1:107073997-107110155 GCF_002162155.2 Triticum dicoccoides | reverse complement strand
TCTTAGCGACACCACATAAAGGGCTTCAAAAGAAATGCCATAGTCGGACATCGGGGCGACATCACATAAAGGGCTTTAAAAGAAATGCCACCATCGGACGTCTGAGCGACATCACAGACAGGGCTTTAAAAGAAATACCACCGTCGGACGTCTGAGCGACATCACAGACAGGGCTTTAAAAGAAATACCACTGTTGGACGTCTGAGCGACATCACAGATAGGGCTTTAAAAGAAATACCACTGTCGGACGTCTGAGCGACATCACAAACAGGGCTTTAAAAGAAACACCACCGTCGGACGTCTGAGCGACATCTCAGACAGGTCTTTAACAAAAGCAAATAACAAGTATGCCACCGTCGGACGTCTGAGCGACATCACAGAGGGCTTTGTAATAAATGTAAATAACGAGATTAGTCCATCCACAAGAATAATCTTTTATCCGGATTTATTACACATAAATCCCACCGGAGTTTTTGTCAATGAGGCTGATACCTGACAAGATAAGATAATTATAGTACTTGAACAAAGTACAAGATAATTGAAAGATTGAGACTCTACAGAGTTTGGAAGAACTGAACACAGCCAACGGATTTCCGTAGTCACGAAGGACTAGTTCTGTTTGCGGTATTTCAGTAGAAACACATTTAACTAGTACACACACATTTCACCTCACGTTGCCAGGAATCACCCTGGACAACGTCAAAGAAAAACTTTGAGACGGGGAGGCCACAACCTCGAATAGCATGGGATCAAATTTCTATACGCGCGCTCTAAGGGGTGCCCCCCTCTCGGTCCCAACCAGAAACACCCATGCCCCCTGACCGGATGACAGGCTTTAATCCAGGGCCATGGAACCCTCATCCCGGCCTCCCCACTTGGTGTGTACCAGGAAAACGATTTGCAACTTACTATGCCATATTCTTCTCGGAAAACATGTGACAGTATAGGATGGAATGAATGGGAATGTGAATTGTGTCATGACGATACGGAAGTCAAATAATCTGGCATAAGACTGGCATGTCACAACACTGCCATCTTACCCATCCTCATACCAACACATGGCTTTGCAAATATGTATCCAACAACATAATGCTTTCCGAAACCTACTTTTCGATTATGTGCATGAGATATATCATGCAAAGTGATGTTCATAAACATGCCATGACTATACTAAAATGCAAACATGCAACAACACTCATCATATCAAGAGTTCAAACATGCTTGCCTGGTTCGGAATAGTCGGAGTCTAACTGTGCGAAGTTTGCAGCTCCGTCACCTCCTCCGGTATCTACGGTATAAGAAAAATATGTACGCAACATAAATACCATGAGTGTACAGGAAAGTGTTCCAAATATTTTCCAAATAAATATGATAAAAAACTCGACAAAAATCTAAAGAGAACAGATAAAGAATTAATCAAAAATACTTTTCTGATCAAAAGTTATAAGAGTTTTGGTCCAAGGACCCATCTGTAATGAAACAGAAAACTTCCAGGGGGCTTTGCAAAAGAATCCAGAAAACGGTTTAGAGAGGAAGCGTATTTGCCAGAGTACGCCTTCTGCAAACGATTTTGAAAAAAACAAAAGAGAGGCTGACGGGCGGGTCCCACCCGTCAGGTTTGAAAGTTCAAACAGGGGAGTCGGGGCTCGTCGGCGCCCGAGAGCCGCGGTGGTCGCCGGCGGCGATCCACGGCAAGGCAGGGAGATCGGAGTGTACCTCCATGATCAGGGCGCCATTCCGCGTCTGTGGGAGGTGGTGGTGGTCGCCGGCGAGTACCACATCGGCGGCGATGCTTTCTCCGGCGGACGGTGATTCGGGTGGTCGTGGATTTCGCCGGAGAGAGATGCGGAGGTGGAATTGGTGAGGGGGTTAGACTCGCGATAGTATGAGAAGGTATCTGACGAGGTTAGGGCGCCGGAGATGGCCTTACCGGAGTGAATCACAGTGGGGGCCGAGGCGGAACAGAGTGGCCAGAGTCGGGGAAGGAGAGCTCCTCGTGGCTCGTTAAGTGGCTGGGCGGGGTCTGATGAGGTAGAGAAGGTGTGCGGGGGCGAGAGCAAGCTCGGGGTGCTATATATAGCCGCCCCAAGGCAGTTGCCGAGAACGGGGTTCTCCGGCGAGGTGATTACGGTGGCGCTGTGGTTGCACGGGAGGGTTCAGAGGCTGAACGTCATCGTGGGTGTTCCCTGGTTCCGTTTAGGTGCTAACCGCGTCGGGATTTGTTGGTTTAGGGGGAGCTCGACGGAACGGGGCGGCGCGGGCCCGTCGGCGGCAGGGAGCACGCTCTGTGCGTGCCGCGCCACGGCGACGGTGCTGCATGCGTGCGCTGGCGAGGAAATGGCCACGCGGAGCCACCAGGGGGTTTGGGCGGTGCCGAACTGCGTTATGCCGCCGTTCTGCTTCCTGTCGGCCGCTAGGGTGATCCGGCCGCCGCAAAGCACGCCGGCGCAGGTGGGCCAGGGCGCCACCGACGCCAGGAAGGTGCCAAGCGTGCGTGTGAGGCTCCGGACAAGCAAGCCAGACCGTGAGCAAAGTGCCAAGCGCACTGTGAGCATGTGACTGAAGATCGACACTGAAATTCTGAACTTAACTGAATATGAACAGAACAGTGCATGCAAGGTGTTCGACAGAATGATCCAGGCATGTAGGGATTTTTCCTTGAGCTGGTTTTTGGTGGAGGGGCCTCTCATTGCATCTAGAGGCTGTCCGAATATTTGTGGAATTTTTGGAGAGTTGTAGATATGAATTTCACCAAATTTGGCAAATCTGGTCCAAACTTGCAGTGAGTGAAATTTGAAATATTTGAACAAGAGAAGAGTGGAGCAAGATGGTTCTGGGTTGTAGGTACAAAGGACTATCCAAGGGTGTTGAGTTGAGGTCAAAAATCAAAAGCATTAGGGCACTTGCTTTGCAATTCACCTAGGCTCAAAAGGATAGACAGATTTATTTTGGGAGGAGAAATAGTTGGAATAAAATCCAAAAATGGATTTTATTAGTTTGGACAGAGTGTTTGGGTTGTACCAAAGTGGGAGGAGAGGTTTTTGGGAAGATTTTACCATAGGTGGCATGGTGAAATTTAGAAGGGATCAAAACCAAATAAAAGCCCAAAACTAAAATGGTTTTCTTATTAAAAGAAACTAAATCCAAGAAAAGGATTTTTGAGAGGGCACACTTAGAAGATGGTTTTTAGGAAGGGTTTAAATGACCTCCTTTCAAACCAAGCAAGGCTCTTTTGAAAAAAAAACCACCAAAAATTTTGGAGTGTCACACAAATTGTCGGCCATGATATCATAGTCGGCCACACGAGAGCAGAATACATATAATTTTAGGTGACAAAAGCATTCAAACTTCCCGCTCACATCGAAATATATCATGCACCCGAAAGTTTGTTCTTGCAATATTCCTGTTTTACCCCTGCCACATGAACGGTAAAGGGTTGCTTTGGTAACTCCATTGTTTTCCCCTCTTTGCCCCCAACATTCTTCCCCATAGCACCTCCCCTTCCCCTCCCCGACCCCCCCAACCACGGCAAGCCGCCGAATCTAGTCCTCCATCACAGCGGTGGACCTCACACCCCGCCGGATCTAGCTTGCGCACCTTGGAACCCCCAACTGCCAACTCACCACTTCACCGGAGCCGCTTCAGCGACTGGCTTGTCCATCGCTCCAGATCTCCTTGACCGCCATCATGGTCCACCGCTCCGGATCTTCTTAACCGGTGCCCTCATCCACCATAGTGTAGGCCCTTCATTGACTCCCTCGTTCGCCCCTTCGCTGGCCCTTCATGAAAACCCTCGTCCGCCGCAACAGATCCGCCTCACCGAAAGCATTGTACAACACGCCCGCCGAAGCCTTCATCCACTACAATGGACCCACTCCACGGACGCCATATTCAACTCCATCGGCCCTGCTTTGCCAATGCCGCAGCTTCATCAGGTTATTTCGATTTGTACTCCTTCGGTTTTTCACTTTATCGTCCAACTGTTCACTTACCACACATGATCTTTCTTGTATGTCGACAGGCACCGTAACCGTAGCATCCGAGCCGCTTCAGCGACAGCCGGCCCAAACTCAACCACAACACGAGCACCATCAACGATCCTTATCTATCAAGTATGACAATGATACCTGAGGGTGTCTCGGACTAGGGGGTGTCCGGATAGCCGAACTATCATCATCGGCCGGACTCCAAGACTATGAAGATACAAGAATGAATACTTCGTCCCGTGTCCGGATGGGATATTCCTTGGCGTGGAAGGCAAGTTTGGCGATACGGATATGTAGATCTCCTACCATTGTAACCGACTCTGTGTAACCCTAGCCCTCTCCGGTGTCTATATAAACCGGATGGCTTTAGTCCATAGGACGAACAACAATCATACCATAGGCTAGCTTCTAGGGTTTAGCCTCCTTGATCTCGTGGTAGATCTACTCTTGTAACCCACATCATCAATATTAATCAAGCAGGACGTAGGGTTTTACCTCCATCAAGAGGGCCCGAACCTGGGTAAAAACATGGTGTCCCTCGTCTCCTGTTACCATCCGCCTAGACGCACAGATCGGGACCCCCTGAGATCCGCCAGTTTTGACACCGACATTGGTGCTTTCATTGAGAGTTCCTCTGTGCCGTCGCGATCCGGAAGGATGCCTTTTCCCGTCTTTAAAGACGGCACCGTCGTCAAGATAGCTTTGGCCGCCGCCCAAACTATCCGGCTAGGTGGTTTTCTTATGACCGCCTGTTCGGCCACCGCTCTGACGATGACCTCTCAGGTCATCAAAAGCGATCTTCACGTCAGCTTGGAATTCGCCGAGCAGCTATGTGCGATTGAGCTCTCCTCTGTAAACGAGGTCTTGGACCGCATCGCCGCCCTGGGAGTCGCTACAGACTACGATCAGATTGGGCTTAAAACCGATCTGAGAGAGATTAACTCTCCTCAGGCTACCCACCACGTTGTCGTGGTAGAGGAACAATGCGGCAACCCTTCTTCTATGTTGAAAACCAACTATGTCCGGATTCCCGATCTCTCCAAGCCGTATTCCCGCGGAGGGACGGACGCTAATCAAATACTGAACTTAGAGTTAGGCATCGGACTAGATTCATTGGAAAGCATCCAGCAAGTCAAGCGTCCAAATCCGTAAATTTCATGGCCTTTGAGCCTCAGATCGGGTGGGGTTCCGAACTTGATTCCACCCGCCGCTGGGCCCGATGAAACAGTACATCATTACTGGGCCAGATTCCTCCTGGTTATGAACAGGATAAAGGACTGCTGCGAAGAAAGCGCGATTTCAATTTTCTGCAACAATTGCACGGACAAGGGAATCATGAACGCCATAAGTCGTCGTGAAGTTACACGCTTCGTCGACCTAGCGACCATCGTACAAAAATACTCTGCGGTGGAGAGTGCCAGGAAGACCGAAACTAGGTTCTGGGACAGTCCGGCCTTGACTACAACCCTAGTCTGAAGTAAAAGGGTGCGCCATACTCAAGCACCTGGGTTAAAAACCAAAAAGCAAAAACCCTCTAAAGGGCATGGAACCGTACTGGAGGGCTGGCTCAACAGACCCTGCAAAATCCACAGTATGGAGGGCGCCACTCCAACACACAGCCTTCGAGCATGTTGGATACTACGGCAGGTGTCCAAAAGTGGCGAAGCCTTTTTAGCCCCGGGCAAACAGCCTAGCAGTACCGGTACGGTATTAACAGTCTTCGAGACTTTCGCATCAACTAACATGCGAAAACAAACAATCCGCGGCCTCGCCGAAGTCTACCAAGTAGCAACAGCAAATCCATGGAGTGACACGGCTATCACCTTCAACGCCAGCGATGAACCTAAATTCCGAACAGCTAGAGCACCAGCCGCATTGGTCCTCAGTCCGATAGTGGATGGATTTCGCCTTACCAAGGTACTCATGGATGGCGGCAGCATATTAAACCTCATCTACGAGGAAACCCTTCAAAAAATGGATATTGACTGGAGCCGCATTGAGCGAAGCAGCACAACCTTCAGGGGGATAATCCCTAGTCGAGAAGTACGCTGCACAGGAAAAATCACACTCGATGTGGTGTTCGGCTCGCCGGACAATTACAGGTCCGAAGAGGTCACGTTCCAAGTGGCCCCATTCGGCAGCGGATATCACGCCTTGTTAGGGCGAGAGGCATTCACAATCTTCCAAGCTATACCCCATTATGGGTACATGAAACATAAAATGCCCGGCCCTAATGGAATCATCACTCTGGCCAGAGATCCAGATATTGCACTCCGCGCCGAAAATAAGACAGCCACATTAGCCCTAGAGGCACTATCCGAAGCCCTAGCGGCAGAGGAACTAACTACGCTGCGCTCCACGGTGGATAGGGATGACGTGATACTCGACAAGAGGTCCAAGTCCACCTCTTTTAAACCAGCAGACGAAATAGTCAAATTCCAGGTCCATCCAACCGACCCCACAAAGACGACCTCCATTGGGGCACAATTAAATCCCGATGTCGAAGCCGCACTACGAGAATTCCTTCGGGAAAATTGGGACATTTGCGCCTGGCACCCCTCAGACATGCCAGGAATCCCATGCAGACTGGCAGAGCACAGCCTAAATATCCTAAAAGGATTCAAGCCTGTCAAACAGGCTCTTCGGCGATTTTCCGAACCAAAAAGACAGGCAATGGGAGAGGAGCTAGCCAAACTCTTAGAAGCCGGATTCATCAGAGACATCAAACATCCAGATTGGCTAGCCAATCTGGTAATGGTACCAAAAAAGGACAAATCCTGGCGCCTTTGTGTCGATTTCAAAGACCTTAACAAGGCTTGCCCAAAGGACACCTTCCCTCTCCCCCGCATCGACCAAATCATTGACGCTACCGCAGGGCACGATTCATTGTGCTTCCTCGACGCATACTCCAGATACCATCAAATCAAGATGGCGGAAAAAGAACAGGTTGCAACAGCATTTATTACTCCATATGGACCATTCTGCTTCAACACAATGCCCTTCGGACTCAAAAATGCCGGCGCAACATATCAGCGCATGATTCGGACATGTTTGGCTACCCAGATAGGTAAAACAGTCGAGGCATATGTAGACGATGTGGTCGTCAAGACCAAACACGTCTAAACTCTAGTAGACGACTTGAGGGTGACATTCGACAACCTCCGAGCATATGACATTAAGCTAAACCCGGAAAAATGCGTTTTCGGTGTACCAGCCGGAAAGCTCTTGGGCTTCATTGTATCCGGTAGAGGAATTGAAGCAAACCCAGCCAAGATCCGAGCTCTGTCACAATTGGATATCCCAAAAGACCTCAAGCAAATACAAAAGCTAACTGGATGCGTGGCGGCTCTAAGCCGCTTCATCTCCCGTTTGGGAGAAAAGGCACTGCCCCTTTATCGCCTCCTCCGGCGCACCGAACGTTTCGAATGGACGAATGCCGCCACGGCCGGACTCGAAGAAATTAAAGCCTTATTGGCAACAAATCCGGTCCTGGCCGCGCCCAACTTGGGCGAACCAATGCTATTATATATCGCTGCAACACATCAAGTTGTCAGCGCGGTACTCGTCGTAGAACGAGAAACAGAAGGACACAAATTCCCTCTTCAAAAACCAATGTACTATGTATCCACTGTCTTGACTCCATGCAAGTCCCGATACCCACATTATCAAAAGATAGCGTATGCGGTGTTCATGGCATCCCGAAAGCTGCGCCACTACTTTCAAGAGTGCTCCATAACAGTGGCCTCCGAAGTACCTCTCAACGATATTATAAAAAATCGCGACGCAACGGGTAGGATTGCAAAATGGGCCATTGAGCCCTTACCATTTGACATAACCTACAAACCACGGCGGGCTATAAAATCGCAAGTCCTGGCTGACTTCATCGCCGAATGGACCGAAGCCGAACTCCCTAAAGAGTACGGCGCATACTCCATTTGGATCATGCATTTCGATGGCTCCAAGATGTTGGCGGGCTTGGGGGCTGGCGTCGTCTTGACGTCCCCAACCGGAGACACAGTCCAATATGTACTTCAAATAGTGTACATGGACTCCAACAACGCAGCCAAATACGAGGCCCTTCTACATGGCCTCCGGATGGCAATCTCCATGGGTATTCAACAACTAGAGGTGCGCGGGGATTCAAACCTCGCAATATCCCAAATAAATGGAGACTTTGACGCCAAGGATCCGAAAATGGCAGCCTACCATAACGCTGTGCTAAAAATATCAGCTCGGTTCGAGGGACTCGAATTCCACCATGTAGCCTGGGACAATAACCAGGCAGCAGACGTGTTGGCACGCATCGGGGCAAAACGCGATGCTGTCCCTCCGAACATCTTCCTGCAACGACTTTTCAAGCCATCCGTATCATGGGAAAAGGAGTCCGGACATAACAATCCGGAACCAGCTGCATCACCTAATTCAGACGATTCTGACATGGTCGGTGGCTCAGCCAATGAAGTAACACATTCAGCCCATGAAATAATGGCAGTAATTGCCCCGCGGACGGAACCATTCCTACCCTACTTACTGAGGCAGGAACTCCCCGAAGACCAAAATGAGGTCCGCTGCATAGTTCGGCGATCTCAAGCCTACAAAGTCCATGAGGGATAACTCTATAAGAAAAGCACAACCGGAGTCCTTCAAAGGTGTATCTCCGAAGAGGAAGGGCGTAATCTTCTGGCCGAAATTCACGCCGGACTCGGCGGGCACCACGCAGCAGCCCGGGCCCTTGTAGGCAAGGCCTTCCGTACAGGATTTTACTGGCTGACTGCCCGGGCAGACGCTCAGGACTTAGTCCAACGATGCGTCGGTTGCCAGCTCTTTGCTAATCAGAGCCACATGCCACCCACCGCCCTCAAAACTATACCCATCACCTGGCCGTTCGCGGTCTGGGGGCTTGACATGGTAGGACCCCTTAAAGGGGGAACCCACAAGCACAAATACTTATTGGTCATGGTGGACAAATTCCCCAAATGGATAGAGGCCAAGACGGTTAAAACAGCAGAATCCGGACCTGTGATAGACTTCATATCCGGGGTAGTACACCGTTTCGGCGTCCCCCACAGCATCATCACTGATAACGACACGAACTTGACGGCCGATGAGGTTAAACTCTGGTGCAAGAACATGGGAATCAAGCTCGACTATGCTTTAGTCTATCACCCTCAAACTAATGGTCAAGTGGAACGAGCAAATGGTCTAATCATGAGCGGCATCAAACCCAGATTAGTGAGGTCCCTCACGGAATCTAACACGCACTGGGTAGAGGAGCTCGACTCCGTACTCTGGGGGCTGCGGACCATGCCAAACCGCACAACCGGATTCACACCATTTTTTATGGTCTATGGCACCGAGGCAGTTTTGCCCTGCGACATAATTCATGACTCACCTCGCGTACGAATGTACGAGGAAAGAGAAGCCGAGTTAGATCGGCAAGACAGTTTGGATGCCTTGGAGGAGGAGCGCGACATGGCAAAATCCCGTTCCGCATTCTATCAACAGCAGGCTCGAAGATATCAAAGCAGAGAAGTACGGGCCAAAACTTACAATGTTGGCGAGCTAGTTCTACGCCCGCCGGAGAAGAAAAAGCACAAACTTACGCCCAAATGGGAAGGTCCCTTCATCATCGACCAAGTCCTTACCGGCGGTGCATACCGTCTATGCAAAGCATCTGACAACCGACTCGAGCCAAACCCATGGAACGCAGCCCGTCTCTGAAGATTTTACGCCTAGCGCCTGACTCAGGGTTCGTCTCCTTTCTCCGTCCACCTTTTATACTTTTTCGTTGTCTGTGTTTTCCCTCCTCTCTCCTCCCTTTTTTCATCACAACCCTCTTGAGGGCTGACCTGCATTTTGTTCGCACTCACTCGATGTGCTATTCGCACTCGTTATACCTGGGGGCTTCTTTAACAGAAGCTTATTTATATGGGTTTCATGCCCAACACATGTGTCACACTTCCGCATGTACCTTTTGATCACCATTGTATGCATCGATATGACTTAAGTTTTGGCCAAGCTGGGTTGCCTGGCTCCTGTGCTTACCCCTACGTTCCCGATTGTTCGGCTAGGAGGTAAAGGGAGCACCTCTGCGATTGTTACTGCCGGGTCAGCCGGATGTGTACCTCAGACTGGGTGAAGCCGAAGGCTAGCGTTCTTCAGGGAATATTCGGTCGGTGACCTAAAAGATGATTTATTACTTACTTATTTATCTGCCCCCAGATGTTTTTCTGCTTTTTTCGCAGTCCGAACATGCACTTCAGGGCATGCCTCCCAGGGAAAGGAACCCTTAACGAAACTATTCTCCCTGGAATATGTTTCTTACTAACCATGTAATATAACATAGCTAGTTGGGCACTTGTCGGATAAAGCATTCATGACCCCTACGCCTTGTCTCCATGCGTGCCCCGGTTTTTATATAACCGTGAGGGTATTCGGACACACTCCGGACAGTTGGGTCCCGAGGTCGAAGCGAAAAGGTCCGCAGAGACAAACGATCTACAATCCGGCTAGAAGGCATTTTTACTTGTCATTTTACAATTACATGGTCAAACTGACTGATTGTACTCCTCCTCAATCCCATCTAACAGGCTGTCTAATTTACAGTCCTGCTAGGAAAATTTTGCGGCCAACTCTACTTGGCCATACATCAGGCTCACAGGGATCTCCTTCCCATCAGGCCCCATAGGTCCGACCTCGGCCATGTGGTTTGGGTCAGCCTTCGGGTACCGTGTCTTCACCATGGCCCAGGCCTCCCTGGCGCCTTGATGGCAGGCCGATATCTTCCACAGACGGAGACGTCGCCGTACTCCCTGAAGCTTCTCAGCGAGCCCTCCAAGGCCCTCAGGTAGGGAGACGGCAGGACATAAGGCCTGAACGACGCTACTCATCGCCTGCCGAACACGTTCAAACAATTGCACTAGCTCGGGAAGTTGATCACCCGTTGACGCGAGCATTTCCTCCATAGCGCGACCTGTGAGCACACCTACAGACATATTTATGTCAACCGACCTCCTCGCCGAACTCTGCTTTTCAAAAGAGTTTGCTCAAGCACTTACTATAAATGCCGCGACGAAGCCGCTGATTCTCCTTCAAGGAGCCAGACAGCTGGGCCCGCACCCCTTTTAGCTCTTCTCCAAGCTGTGCGTGGGCATCTTGGAGCTTGTTCCTCTCCTGCTGCACCTTCATAAGCACCCTCTCGCCGGCCTTCAACTGGCGCAACAGCTGTTGCTTGTCCGGATCTAGTCCGGCACCCTCTGCAACATTATTGTCAGACTATACACACACGCCGCACTTCATAAATTAATTCTCTTTTCGAAATATGAATTACCAGAGGGGGTCTCCGTGGCTCCCCCGGCTGCGGCTAGTGCGGCCTCAAGCTAGGCCTTGCACTCTTGAATCTCCCAGGACAGGTGGGTATTCTTCTCGGTAAGATCCTGCATAACAAATGATCCTTAAAATAGTTAGTTTAACTATTTTAAGTCTCGGGGGCTACTGGCATATATAACTATTAAAAATCCTTACCCGTATGTCCTTTACATACTACTCCGTGGCTCTGGTTAAACCATCTTGAGCAGCACGAAGGTGCACGTCTCCCGCATTAAAGGTATTTAACGCCTCAGGGGAGAAACACCCGTCACGAAGAACTGCCCGACGACGCCTATGATTCATGGCGCTCTCCACCTCAGACCTGGTGGCGGACAATCTGTCGGCATCCTCCGCTGGAGGAGCATCCGGCTCGCGCCTTGCGCTAGCCTCCCCCTCCAGACCAGGCGTTGGAGCCTGGCGGGCGGAGGCTTGATAGGCACCCTCTTCGGACTCAGTCGGGCGAGCGCCTTTTCTCCTGAAAGAATCACGGGTATTAATATGCCTCCCAGGAGTTTTCCCTTCACGGATAATGGTGCACAGTACCTTTGCGGCGACGTTTCGATTTGCGCCGCACTTCTCTTCCGCCTGCTAGGCCGCACTGACCTTGTCTGGTCGGCCGCCGCGGGCTCGGCTTCCTGCCGTAAAGGCGCCTCCTGTCAAGCACCATTGGTGCACGGTGGTCTGAACTAAGCATTAAAGAAGTAAAGGCGCCAGGACTTCGGTCGTACTCACCGGGGAAGCCGGACACAAACCAGGGTAGTCAGCCATAATGGCGACTAAAGCATTATCTATGCTGAGCTGATGGAACACCCCGTCGATCAGTTCCACCGCTAAGTCCGGATCCTCTTCGGAGGCCTGTGACACCCCAAAAATTTGGCCTTGTTTAATGAATTAAAATTTTTGCCAGAAATTAAAACTTTGGATATCTGAGCTCCTTTTTGAATTTTTTTAAATCATTTCTTTCCCTGTTTCGATGAGTTTTTCCCAAAGAGAAAATTACTTTTCAAATGTGTTATTGGACTTGATTAACCTCTCAAGAAAAACTTTCCTTTTATCAGTGTAACTAATTAACTAATTTAACTGCTTGATCTTTACTTTCTTGAAAATAGTTTTTCAAGGTTAAATGGCCATATTTGAACTACAACCATTTGATAAATTCTCTTAAAATTCCAACCAAAATTTGGAGATGTCATGTGATGTTTTTAAATCACTTTTATGCAAAAATATATTTCATTCATGAAATATTTTGAGCCCTGCACTCAATTTTTCTTCTCTGGTCCAGAGTGCATTTTGCACTACAACCCATTTAAATATTTCTTCCTGGCCTCCACCAAAATTATGGTATGATGTAATGGCCTAAGATTCCACTTTGTGCAAAAACCTAGTGCTGTTCTTTGAAAAATTTGAGTGAATCAACCTCATCTTCAGTCTGGACCAACTTGATGGTTTGTGCAGCAACCATGTTTTTACTTGCTCTTTAACCCTTGATTATTTCTCCTACTTGTAGTCCCCCATGTTAAACCCTTAAGTCCAGGAGCATGCACCTTTTGGATCATTTTTGGTTCATGAAATAATGCTATTTATTTCCTGTCCAGAATTGTAGTTTTGCTAAACTTGCACTAACAAGTTGCTGCATTTGACCAAATAACCTCACCACTCTCTCTTGCATGTGAAGAGACCACCATCTGGAGTTTTTGGCCACTCCAAGACTTGCCTAAGTGCCCTTGGCATTTTGTTAAACACCTGGAGTGCATGACCAGTTTTGACATGAGTTGTGGCATTGCACTGTGAACTTGCACCTCTGATCAAACTAGCATGTCCACTAGACTCCCCGTTACTCCTAACCTGGGTTTGTTAATTGCCAGCCTCGACCGCGACCTCTAGCATGCTCTGGCATTACGTCGAGAACGTCGCGTGCACGCCCAGAGCGCGAGCAGAGCGTGCGTTTGGCACGCACGTGCGCCAAGCCGACACGCTGGCCCCCACGGTTTTGGCCCACACTGCAGAGCCTCGCCACGCACTCCCTTTCTCACAGTTACGCGCCAAGCCACCCCTCGCCACGCCCGGCAAGCCAAGAGCTAGCCGCCGCCGCCGCCCGACATCCTCTGCCCATGTCGGCACCGCCAAAGCCACCTCCGCTCGCCAGCTCACCCCTGGAGCAGTGCCCACTCGTCCACTAGCTCCTGCCGTCATCCCCAGCCACACCACGTTGCCCTGCAAGCTACAGAGGGGCGGTTCGCCGGAGAGCTTATCCGGCCGCCGCGGAACCGACCTCGACGAGCTATAAAAGGAGGCCCCCGAGCCTCCCCGAGCACACAGGAAGCCTTAGAATGCACCCCTAGTCCTCCCATGACAGCCAATCGACTCGGGGGAGGTCTTCTTCCCCACCTCCGGCAACTGCAGCCGCCACCACTGCCCCGGCCAATTCGGCACCACCAAGGCCTCCCACTCTCCGTTCTATCCACCAAGAGCCCTCTCATCCTCCCGTAAACCATTCCCACTACTTGATTTTGATCGAGGACCACCGTAGCCCCAAAACCACTCTGCTCCCGAAGATCTCCGTCCGCCGCGAAGCTCACCGCCGACAACCCCGACCACTCCCGAGACCGTAACACCCACCGGCGGGACCGCCTCGACCCCCTGAACCCGTGGATGACTTCGGTTTCTCGAACGGAGCCGCCAATCGCCGGCGGCGATCGCCGGAGTACCGCCTCCGCTCGGGACAGAGAAAGAGGAGGGAGAAGACTGGTCAAACCTGACCAGTGGGCCCTTGGGACCCACTGTCAGCGACCCCGTGCCTGTCCACGTGGGATTAAGTGAAGACGTAATCCACCCAGTACGTTTTCCCCGCTCCGAAAGCGTATTTCTATCTGAAACGTTTTCTTTTCTGTTTTATTTTAAAAACAGATTTGACCAAATCTTTGACAGGCTATAACTTTTTAAATATAACTCCAAATGAGTTGATTATTTTTCCTACCTCTCTCAAATTTCACCTAGTTTATTTTAAGTTTATTTGAAAAAATTTCAGCACAACTTTTGGTGCTGTTTTTATTTTGTGTGTTAATTCTTTTATATTGCTAAAATAGGATTTTTGAAGAGGGGAGAAATGTTTCAAGTTTTGGAGTGCACCCTGCTTTTCCACACATTGAAGGCAAGCATTCTGAATCCCGGCATAATATTTTTTTTTGGTGTGATCGTGGATACATTTATAACACCACCGCATTTCAAAGGACTCGTTATTTCATGTGGTATGATCATATGCATGAGTGCATATTAGTGATTTCCAGGCTGTTGGAAATGAACACACTTGTGATGATAATCACTCTCATGTACCTTGCATGCATACCGACAGGAACCCGGGAAAACCTCAGCCTTGGGTAGGCATGAGTTTGTCGCCGGTCTCCGTCGGGACGGTTATGTCTGGTATGGCATGGTAAGGTGATATGAGCAGTGACCCTGTTGGTTGAAATATATTCGTTATACTAATCATGCAGGGAATACCTAAACCTCCTGAGTCGACCGTAGATCGAGTCTTGTGCCAGTAACCCCCATACTTGTTTCGTACTACCACTGCTCTCTATAGCAAGTAGAGTACGGTTCAGTAAGTTGTCAACCTTTTTCTAGCACACACCATACAGAGAAGCCATGGTGGAAGATACCGGTTGTAGCTGGTAGGCAGGCCACCTGGTACGGGGACATGGGTGTTTCTGGTTGTAACCGAGAGGGGAGGCCACCCCTTAGAGCGCGCGATATAAATTTGATCCCATGCTACGCGAGGTTGTAGCCTCCCCACTTAGAGTTTGCTTAACAGGTGTCGTGGGTGATTCCAAACACGTGTGAGTTAAGCTGGTGTGTGCAAGTCAGGTGTGTTTTCAACAAAAAGACCGTAGACGGAATTAGTCCCGATGGACTAAAGAAATCCGTTACTCGTGGGTAAAGAGTACACCCTCTACAGAGAATAAATCTATTCGAATAGCCGTGTCCATGGTTAAGGATTACAGTCTGGGATGGGTCAGGTGTCGGTCTTAGTGTCGGTCTTCGAGGTGAAACGGTTAACCAGAAATGGAATTACTACTCGTGACTTGTGCTAACTATGATTATTATTATTGTTGACTAACCCGTGATATTATTGTTATTATCGAGTATCTCTGGGATGGTTATACCTCCGTGATATTCATTATGATTGTTTCTTTCAAAGCCCTTTATGTGGTGTCGCTCAGACGCCCGGCTGCGGCATTTCTTTTAAAGCCCTTTATGTGGTGTCGCTGAGACGCCCGACTGTGGCATTTCTTTTAAAGCCCTTTATGTGGTGTCGCTCAGACGCCCGACTGTGGCATTTCTTTTAAAGCCCTTTATGTGGTGTCGCTCAGACGCCCGACTGTGGCATTTCTTTTAAAGCCCTTTATGTGGTGTCGCTCAGACGCCCGACTGTGGCATTTATTTTAAAGCCCTTTATGCGGTGTCGCTAAGACGCCCGACTGTGGCATTGCTTGTTATTTGTTTCATAAATTTTAATACTACCATGTTATTGCATTTTTATAAATAACTTGCTTGCACGCATCAGAGTTTCATTTATCTTTTGTGACTGACGTCATGAGTATAAAATATTTTTAGCACATCATTGTTATATTATACCTGTGTTCATAATGTTTGCGAGTACATTCAAAGTACTCACTGGCTTGTCCCTGGCTATTGTCTTGGCCAGATTTTCTTGCTCGGAGAGGAGCGACGCGATGCCAGCCCCGGAACCCACACAATGGAGATAGCAGCCTCGCGAAGATAGGAGTTAACCTGGTCAGCTATTCCCGTGGGAAATGGAGTCCCATAGACACTGATGTTTCACAAACCGCTTCCGCCATCAACCACTAGAAACCATTTGTTGTACTCACAGGCCAGAATGGTCTTGTACTACATATGTTGTATTCTGCTTGGAATTTCTATATCCAGTTGGAGCCTCATCAGCTAACAGTAATCCTGGGGCTGATGAGCACGACGATCTTTTCTGGAAATTTATTACCCGGAAAAACCGGTCGTGGCAGACTTGGTATCAGAGCCAGGCTGACCATTGGCTAATCCTATCTTAGCCAAGTCAATAAACTTAGGCAAACCAACCCACTAGACCTTAGCCAAACCCCAGCCAAGCTTCTCGTGCAAGATAGCCACATAGTGACCGAACACCTTTTGGCAGTCGGTGCCCAACCTATCAACCTAACCTGTCACTCATGCGCCAGTGACCGGCCCCTAAATAGTCCTTTCTCGCAAGCGTGCGAAGGAAGACTCCGCCCCCTTTTTTCCTATAAAAAGGGCACGCTAGTCCCAACACAGCACCGCATAGCCACTACCCCCAAACCGAGCCACAATGCCTGGACCTATAGTGCACAACGAAACCACAGCAACCAACCTTGGAGGTTTTGTGACCATCCTCGCAAACCTCACCCGTCGTGCCTACGCGTTAGAAGAGCCACCAGAATATGTCGTGTATCAAGGACCCATGAGCGGTGAAGACCGTCAATTCTGGGCCACTGTGCACATCTACGGTAGGGGTCTAGCACCCGAGCGCCCCTACAGGTTCACCGGAAGGACAACTTCCTTTGAGCCACAAGCCATCCAGCTAGCCGCTCGAGAGGCTATAGTTCATCTCAGGCACTTGTCGCCCAGAGTTAACTTTCGCTCGTTCCACTACTACCCCAGACGTGAATGGTATGGTAGACCACCCCAAGTTGCCAACGGAGATCACGAGACGGACCCCGCATTGTTGCACCTAGTGCGCTATGTAAGTGCACTAGAGGCACTATTCGACCAGATCACTATTGATCTAATCGCAGCTCGTGGAGAGCTGGTTCGTCGAGCCCCGGCGAGAGAAGAAAACGAGCCCAACACCGACAACCCAGTCGTGCTGTTTGGACAACCGATCGAGACCCCGAGATCTGCCCGAACCATCGGCCAAGGTGCTGCGATAACCCCAGAGGTGCTTCGTCGCATATTAGGAGCACACTCCAATAGGGTTGTGGCCAACAATCCCCGCGATGGTCATCATCACTACCCCAACCCTGCAGTTCCTCCGCCATCTCCGACTAATCCTGGCAGAGAGACACGTGGAGAAGCCTCGACATCCACCAGGCACGCCCGTTTAGACATAAACGAGGTAGACTAAGCCGTATGAGTAGCACCGAGTTTCAGTGTATCCTCGCTTTGTAATCATGCGACCGTGTACATTAACGCAGCATGTCGTTGTGCCTCTGTTTTAATAGTAGCCTTGCATATTTGGTCAGCGCATAGCTGCATATTTTTCCGGGCACAACTACCAAAACCAACCCGACGACAACCACAGTAACACGTCTCTTTATGAGATATGTGTATCTCTGACACTGACCCGACCTTTGGAGCTAAGCTGGCAAATTTATTACTTTTCACCATGGTAAAACGAATCCAGCTCCATTGCTATATAAAGGCCACCTTGTGACCTTACCCAGCAACCCTCACTTTGTGCACCACACTCACACTTTATCCTGTCATGCCGAGCCCCAGCATTCATCTGAGAACCCCAGATGCAACCCCAGGTAGCTTAGTCAAAATATTGTGGGATTGTACCCGCAGTACCATGGGTTCTACCCAGCCACCTCAGTACGAGCTGTTCAAATCAAGGATCACCCCATCCACCTCGGAATATTGGGCAGCAGTACACATCCCTCCCGTAGACTCCAATCAAGATCCAACGGAAGTTTCCTTCGTGGGGAAATCTATGCCAACCCCACACCTGGCCATAGAAGCTGCTGCGAAAGAAGCGATTGCTCGTCTTCGATCCGCAGTACCCTATGCCCGCGGACGAGGATATTATTACTTTCCGAGCCGTGCAGCACCCGGAGAAGTAACATCTTTTCCCGGTGGACGTATTGAGAGAGCCCCAGTTCTGGCCAACCTTATCCAGTACATCATTGCTCAAGAGCATTTGAACCAGCGAGTGATGGATTATCTCCAGAGCCTCGCAGATTTAAATCCTCAGATTGCCATCTGCAGACCACTGAGACCCGACCCGGAGAGACGCATACATCGACTGGTCAATCCACTGCCTCCGATAGAAGAAGAGTGTATCCCTTTACCAGAGACATTTTATCAGGACCCCGTCCAGTTACTGTTTTCATTTGAGACGTCACTACTGTATTTGTTTTTGCAGCATTTATATTTGCATGTATCTTATGCATGGTACCCCAAATTTGTGCGACGAGTCAATTATTTTGGCTTCTACTAATGTGTGTAGTCTTTGTTGTGGTTTATGCTCCTTTAAATTAACTCTTTTTCCCTCGCAAAATCCTGGAGTGAGATTTCTTTTCCCTGAGTTGCTACACCTGCCCCTTTCTCACGACGTGGATTAATTAATTTCACACAGCACCACGCAGCAGACTCACAACCATAATCATTCAGACACATACACTGTTTGCAAAACCTTGCAACGGTGTTACATCCAGCTAATCACCCCCTAACAACAATTAGCACCCGGCACACCTCCATCTACTCCTCATGATCACCACCACCGCGGAGAGCCAACACCTGAGCCGCAGCGTCGCAATACTCGTTGAAGATCATCGCGCACAGGAGCACAAAGAGCCCCAGCAGTGTCGCCAGCCCTCCGCATATCAGGATCACAAACCAGTCCGGCATCGCCTCCGCCATTAGAGCCTCGCCCGAGCTTTGGGAAGCAGTAATGGAGGGAGGAGGAGGAGAAGTGAGGCTAGGTGCGAGGAAGAAGAGAGAGGCACCCGGCCGTTTTTATAGCTCGAGCTCGGTGTACGGTGGGCAAAGTCCACCAACGCCGCTCGTCGCTGATCGCCGGTGTTCGGAGTCGAATCCGCGAGAAGTGCCGACAGCGCGCTGGCCCGCGAGGTGAGTGCACGCTGCACCGGCAGCTAGCACGCCGCGCACTACCACGGTACGGCCTAGATGCCCTATGCGTTAGGCATCGCCGGTGGAGAAAGCGCGAGAAAGCGCGCGGGAGAGATGAGGTAGAAGAAAGAGCCAGAGGGAGAAGAGGAGACTGACAGTGGACCCCGGGTCCACCTGTCGGCCAGAGAGAGCACTGTGCTCTCGGGTACGACCAGCGTATATCTAAATTTAGGAGTTATTCTAAATTTTTATCCAGCGTAGAAATCACCCGTTTTTGTCCCGAACCGTAGACTCTTTCGCGCAGCCCCAGTTTTCACACTGTGGTTTTTCACCACTTATTGCCCTCTCACTGTAGCCACATCTTTATTGCGTAATTATTTTCTTAACACGGTTTTTAGCAAATCTCGAGGACGAGATTTTTCTTTAGGGGGATAGTATTGTGACACCCCAAAAATTTGGCCTTGTTTAATGAATTCAAATTTTTGCCAAAAATTAAAACTTTGGATATCTGAGCTCCTTTTTGAATTTTTTTTAAAATCATTTCTTTCCCTGTTTTGATGAGTTTTTCCCAAAGAGAAAATTACTTTTCAAATGTGTTATCGGACTTGATTAACCTCTCAAGAAAAACTTTCCTTTTATCAGTGTAACTAATTAACTAATTTAACTGCTTGATCTTTACTTTCTTGAAAATAGTTTTTCAAGGTTAAATGGCCATATTTGAACTACAACCATTTGATAAATTCTCTTAAAATTCCAACCAAAATTTGGAGATGTCATGTGATGTTTTTAAATCACTTTTATGCAAAAATATATTTCATTCATGAAATATTTTGAGCCCTGCACTCAATTTTTCTTCTCTGGTCCAGAGTGCATTTTGCACTACAACCCATTTAAATATTTCTTCCTGGCCTAAGATTCCACTTTGTGCAAAAACCTAGTGCTGTTATTTGAAAAATTTGAGTGAATCAACCTCATCTTCAGTCTGGACCAACTTGATGGTTTGTGCAGCAACCATGTTTTTACTTGCTCTTTAACCCTTGATTATTTCTCCTACTGGTAGTCCCCCATGTTAAACCCTTAAGTCCAGGAGCATGCACCTTTTGGATCATTTTTGGTTCATGAAATAATGCTATTTATTTCCTGTCTAGAATTGTAGTTTTGCAAAACTTGCACTAACAAGTTGCTGCATTTGACCAAATAACCTCACCACTCTCTCTTGCATCTGAAGAGACCACCATCTGGAGTTTTTGGCCACTCCAAGACTTGCCTAAGTGCCCTTGGCATTTTGTCAAACACCTGGAGTGCATGACCAGTTTTGACATGAGTTGTGGAATTGCACTGTGAACTTGCACCTCTGATCAAACTAGCATGTCCACTAGACTCCCCGTTACTCCTAACCTGGGTCTGTTAATTGCCATCCTCGACCGCGACCTCTAGCATGCTCTGGCATTACGTCAAGCACGTCCCGTGCACGCCCAGAGCGCGAGCAAAGCGTGCGTTTGGCATGCACGTGCGCCGAGCCGACACGCTGGCCCCCACGGTTTTGGCCCACACTACATAGCCTCGCCACGCACTCCCTTTCTCACCGCTACGCGCCAAGCCACCCCTCGCCACGCCCGACAAGCCAAGAGCTAGCCGCCGCCGCCGCCCGACATCCTCTGCCCATGTCGGCGCCGCCAAAGCGACCTCCGCTCGCCAGCTCGCCCCTGGAGCAGTGCCCACTCATCCGCTAGCTCCTGCCGTCATCCCCAGCCACACTACGTTGCCCTGCAAGCTACAGAGAGGCGGTTCGCCGGAGAGCTTATCCGGCCGCCGCGGAACCGACCTCGACGAGCTATAAAAGGAGGCCCCCGAGCCTCCCCGAGCACACAGGAAGCCTTAGAATGCACCCCTAGTCCTCCCATGACAGCCAATCGACCCGGGGAGGTCTTCTTCCCCACCTCCGGCAACTGCAGCCGCCACCACTGCCCCGGCCAATTCGGCACCACCAGGGCCTCCCACTCTCCGTTCTATCCACCAAGAGCCCCCTCATCCTCCCGTAAACCATTCCCACTACTCGATTTTGATTGAGGACCACCGTAGCCCCAAAACCCCGTCTACTCCCGAGACCGTAACACCCACCGGCGGGACCGCCTCGACCCCCTGAACCCGTGGATGACTTTGGTTTCTCGAACGGAGCCGCCAATCGCCGGCGGCGATCGCCGGAGTCCCGCGTCCGCTCGGGACAGAGAAAGAGGAGGGAGAAGACTGGTCAAACCTGACCAATGGGCCCTCGGGACCCACTGTCAGCGACCCCATGCCTGTCCACCTGGGATTAAGTGAAGACGTAATCCACCCAGTACGTTTTCCCCGCTCCGAAAGCGCATTTCTATCTGAAACGTTTTCTTTTCTGTTTTATTTTAAAAATAGATTTGACCAAATCTTTGACTGGCTATAACTTTTTAAATATAACTCCAAATGAGTTGATTCTTTTTCCTACCTCTCTCAAATTTCACCTAGTTTATTTTAAGATTTATTTGAAAAAAAATTCAGAACAACTTTTTGTGCTGTTTTTATTTTGTGTGTTAATTCTTTTATATTGCTAAAATAGGATTTTTGAAGAGGGGAGAAATGTTTCATGTTTTGGAGTGCACCCTGCTTTTCCAGACATTGAAGGCAAGCATTCTGAATCCCGGCATAATATTTTTTTTGGGTGTGATCATGGATACATTTATAACACCACCGCATTTCAAAGGACTCGTTATTTCATGTGCTATGATCATATGCATGAGTGCATATTAGTGATTTCCAGGCTGTTGGAAATGAACACACTTGTGATGATAATCACTCTCATGTACCTTGCATGCATATCGACAGGAACCCGAGAAAACCTCAGCCTTGGGTAGGCATGAGTTTGTCGCCGGTCTCCGTCGGGACGGTTATGTCTGGTATGGCATGGTAAGGTGATATGAGCAGTGACCATGTTGGTTGAAATATATTCGTTATACTAATCATGCAGGGAATACCTAAACCTCCTGAGTCGACCGTAGATCGAGTCTTGTGCCAGTAACCCCCATACTTGTTTCGTACTACCACTCGTCTCTACAGCAAGTAGAGTACGGTTCAGTAAGTTGTCAACCTTTTTCTAGCACACACCATACAGAGAGGCCATGGTGGAAGATACCGGTTGTAGCTAGTAGGCAGGCCACCTGGTCCGGGGGCATGGGTGTTTCCGGTTGGAACCGAGAGGGGAGGCCACCCCTTAGAGCGCGCGATATAAATTTGATCCCATGCTACGCGAGGTTGTAGCCTCCCCACTTAGAGTTTGCTTAACAGGTGTCGTGGGTGATTCCAGACACGTGTGAGTTAAGCTGGTGTGTGCAAGTCAGGTGTGTTTTCAACAAAAACACCGTAGACGGAATTAGTCCCGATGGACTAAAGAAATCCGATACTCGTGGGTAAAGAGTACACCCTCTGCAGAGAATAAATCTATTCGAATAGCCGTGTCCATGGTTAAGGATTACAGTTTGGGATGGGTCAGGTGTCGGTTTTAGTGTCGGTCTTCGGAGGTGAAACGGTTAACCAGAAATGGAATTACTACTCGTGACTTGTGCTAACTATGATTATTATTATTGTTGACTAACCCGTGATATTATTGTTATTATCGAGTATCTCTGGGATGGTTCTACCTCCGGGATATTCATTATGATTGTTTCTTTCAAAGCCCTTTATGTGGTGTCGCTCAGACGCCCGACTGTGGCATTTCTTTTAAAGCCCTTTATGTGGTGTCGCTCAAACGCCCGACTGTGGCATTTCTTTTAAAGCCCTTTATGTGGTGTCGCTCAGACACCCGACTGTGGCATTTCTTTTAAAGCCCTTTATGTAGTGTCGCTCAGACGCCCGACTGTGGCATTTCTTTTAAAGCCCTTTATGTGTCGCTCAGACGCCCGACTGTGGCATTTCTTTTAAAGCCCTTTATGCGGTGTCGCTAAGATGCCCGACTGTGGCATTGCTTGTTATTTGTTTTATAAATTTTAATACTACCATGTTATTGCAATTTTGTAAATAACTTGCTTGCACGCATCAGAGTTTCATTTATCTTTTGTGACTGACGTCATGAGTATAAAATATTTTTCGCACATCATTGTTATATTATACGTGTGTTCATAATGTTTGCGAGTACATTCAAAGTACTCACTGGCTTGTCCCTGGCTATTGTCTTGGCCAGATTTTCTTGCTCGGAGAGGAGCGACGCGATGCCAGCCCCGGAACCCACACAATGGAGATAGCAGCCTCGCGAAGATAGGAGTTAACCTGGTCAGCTATTCCCGTGGGAAATGGAGTCCCATAGACACTAATGTTTCACAAACCGCTTCCGCCATCAACAACTAGAAACCATTTGTTGTACTCACAGGCCAGAATGGTCTTGTACTACATATGTTGTATTCTTCCTGGAATTTCTGTATCCAGTTGGAGCCTCATCAGCTAACAGTAATCCTGGGGCTGATGAGCACGACGGTCTTTTCTGGAAATTTATTACCCGGAAAAACCGGTCGTGGCAAGGCCGGATCGAGGGACCTTTCTGGATCCTCGGGTTGTGGAGCTGGGCTTTTTATGCCCTCCACATCCCCACGCAGTTCCTGTGTCAAAATCATACAATAAGACAATTGCCTTTAAAGGCACGGATTAGATATGCATGCGACCGCTTACCCAGCTCCGAGGGATTGTTCATGGAAAATCCGTTCAGAGGATTCGTGTGGAGGAAGTCCTCCTTCTCCCCCTTGTACAAGCCGGACAGGATCTTCACCAGGTCGTCGGCCGAGCCAGGTCCCTTGCGGCCGTGACGGGTGGTGTCATCGTCTCCATTGAAGTCCCACATGGGATAGCCCCTATATTGGAGCGGCTGCAGCCCGCGCATAATGCATGTGGCCATGACTCCGATCATGGTTAATCTAGAATGGGCTAGCAGCCGTATCTAGCCCATCAAGTAATGGAGGCTCCTATCATCTTCTCGTTGAGGGCTCCGTGGGCGCCAACTCAGGCATTTCTTCAGTGGAGCGTTGCTGAACTCCGGAAGGCCGATTCAGATTGGATCCGGCAGCGGAGCGTCCTCCATATAAAACCACTCCGAAGGCCAGTCTTCCGACGCCTTCTTCGGGGTCCCGGACAGGTATCCGGTCCCGGCGATGCGCCATATTTCGGCTCCGCCCACTTGATATATCGACCCCTCGTGAGAGCGTGGTACGAGGCAAAACAGCCTCTTCCATAGTGCAAAGTGGGGCTCAATGCCCAAGAACAGCTCACACAGAGCTACGAAGCCCGCGATGTGCAAAATGGAGGCAGGTGTAAGGTGATGAAGCTGGAGTCCATAGAACTCCAGGAGCCCCCGGAGAAACAGATGTATGGCAATCCGAGTACCCTTATTAAGTAGGGGACGAAGCACACCCGCTCTCCTTTGGAGGGATTGGGGGCGCTCTCCGCCTGCTTCCCGCCCTTGTAGGTGGCCAGTCCGGCTCGAACCGGAACCATGAAGGCCGGGGGAAGATATCCCTCTACTTGGAGCGTCACTAACTCGCTGTGCGGGACTGAGCATCTCCTCCAATCTCCTGGCTTAGGGCTGGGAGCGCGAGAAGAAGAGCCGCGTCGACTGTCCATGTTGGAATGGGTTTGGTGTCAGATGCGCCTCGATGAGTACTTGTGGAAGGAGGATGGTGGGATTTGGATCTGGATCCTCGCCTCTCTTATAGGCAGCTTATTTGCGCAGCCAGGGGGTAAAACATAAAAATACCCTGGCTTTTCGCATTCGTACGATGCATGGAAGAAGGCCATTATTGGACGCGGAAGCCAAGGAGCAAGCATTTATGAAGCAACCGGACACTATCCGGCAAACACATGGAGCATGGAGAAGAACCCGCCTTGCAAACACCAAAGACAACATACGCGCCGGATTCGTCGTTATTGAAGCCTGGTTCGGGGGTTACTGAGGGAGTCCCGAACTAGGGGGTGTCCAGATAGCCGAACTATCATCATCGGCCGGACTCCAATACTATGAAGATACAAGATTGAAGACTTCGTCCCGTGTCCGGATGGGATTTTCCTTGGCGTGGAAGGCAAGCTTGGCGATACGGATATGTAGATCTCCTACCATTGTAACCGACTCTATGTAACCCTAGCCCTCTCCGGTGTCTATATAAACCAGATGGCTTTAGTCCATAGGACGAACAACAATCATACCATAGGCTAGCTTCTAGGGTTTAGCCTCCTTGATATCGTGGTAGATCTACTCTTGTAACCCACATCATCAATATTAATCAAGCAGGACGTAGGGTTTTACCTCCATCAAGAGGGCCCGAACCTGGGTAAAAACATCGTGTCCCTCGTCTCCTGTTACCATCCGCCTAGACACACAGATCGGGACCCCATACCCGAGATCCGCCGGTTTTGACACCGACAATACCCATACGCCGCCGAGAAGCAGGTACTATTATCCAACGGCCGGCGCCTACGTTCACTTTCCTAGCATAAGCACCGCACCTTTGAATTTCTTCAGGGCATCATTCAGTTTTTCATGAGACGCATTATTCTACTTCCACCTGTAGTGCCATACTTATGGCAGTGAACATGTTACATGTGCTAAATTACATACAAGTGCACATATAGTTAATATGCTTTGGTTTTGTCCTAAGTACTCCCTCCGTTCCAAAATATATGATCCAACTTTGTACTAACTTTGCACTGAAGTTAGTACAAAGTTGAGTCATCTATTTTGGAACAGAGGGAGTATTACTATACTTCCTAGATATCACTGCCTACTATTTTACTTCTTGAATGCAATATTTATGATAATGGTGTTATTATGATGCCAACTGTAGGTTCCATCAGACTGCTTAATGTTCTCTATGCTTAATTACACATCGGCAAACTAGCATGTGGTTCGCCTGCTTTTTGTTCGTTTTACCCTACATTTTCTGATGCTAGCTATTACATGTAACATCCCAAATTTTCAATTTGGAATGTTATACATTAGATCATCATTGGATATCATATTTTATTGCATTTTGGTTTGATCCTAGAAATTTCACGCAACTCAAGGACCCGCGGAGAGAGTTGGGAATTTCGTTATTTCATATTTGAGTTTTTCTCAAATTTAGAAAAAGGATCATTTGATTTTAATTATTTTATCTTTGAATATTTCAATTATAAAAATAAGAGAGAGGGAATAAAATGACTTTCCTAAAATAAAGAACCATTAAGGATTTAATAATAAAACCAAATAAGATTTGATTTCGGAGTTTTATCATTATTTTATTTGAATTAGGAAAAATATGCGTTTTTCAGAATTGCATTTTAGGCCCAAATAAATGTTCATCTTGTCTGACTTATTTTTAAAGGACGAGGAAAATTTATTTTGGGATTTTTGGAGTCGGTTTAGTATTTCTTTTCTTTCTTTTCCTGCACATCCGAATTAATTTTTTTAAAAAGGAAACCGACTCCGGGCCGTACCCGAGCGGTACTCCGCCCGGGGGGCCTTCATAAGCCTCGCCGCCCTACCCCGAAGCCCACACCACGGCCACCAGCCCACCCCCGCCGAACCCTAACCGTAGTCGCCCACGCCGCCGCCGCCGGTTGCCGCCGCCGCCGCCCCCGCCCGCCGTTTTTTAAGAACGCTAGATCCTTTTTTTAGATCGGTTCATCGGTTTTTCTCGGTTTAGTTATTTAACGGACGTTCATCCCTTCGTTCATTTTAACAAACGGTTTTTGCTGTTTAGCCGCAGATAGCGAACGTTCGTTCGTTAGCCAGTTCATCCGTTTTTCTTTTTCTCGGATTTTTCGTGATTATTTTCGACCGCGATTTCTGATCCGATTTTCGTTCAAGTATAACTTTTCGCTTGTTTATCGGAATCAGGCGATTCAAGCGCCTAGAGTTTCGTATCCAAACCATCTTCCCACTTAACCAACGCAAACAAGTTTTGGCTAATGTAAAATTTGACTTAGGTCCATATTAGTAAACGAAGCTTGTTTCTTTCACCGTTTGACTTTCATTGATTCGTTTGATTTGATTCTTTTTACAAAGCGGAGTTCTTAAGTTGAACTTTCTGGTTAGATCTCTTATTTGAGTATTACCCGTGCCTTAGATGAAGTCCTTATTGTATGCTTGTTTGTTTGCGATAGAGTACCCGGAGTGCGTCGCGTGCTACTACCAGTCTCTAGGTTTCACGGATCATCAACAAGGCAAGTAACACTTTGATCATACCTCTTTATTACGCAGTTTTATTGCTTTAGATCAATCCTCAAACAATTGCATGGTTAGGATCTGATTAATATGTGGGTTTTGGGAAGTAGATGAGGTAGTACCTATTACCTATTTTATGATCAAACTTTCGAAGTTACCTCTACGTTTTCTTATATTGCTATGCTATGCTAGTAGACATGGATTGGGTGAGTGTATCCATGACGGATGTGATTTTGTTAATTAATGGTTTACTTAATGTGGCAACTTTAATACACATCTGGGTGGATTGAGGCACCTGGGGAACCCAGTGTTGCCTATATTTTAGGAAATCCCGGGGTACCATGTGATTCTCCTATGGACCGCCACCCAGGCTCAAAGGGATCATGAGATTATTCATGCTAGAAACTTCTGTGTGCAGCCGCAAAATACTATGGGCTCTAGCATAGTTGAGTATGTTGTGTGACCTCTTTCAGTGGTAGACTAGCAGATGTAGGGGATGTAGGTTGGTACTGTCTACCCAGAGTAAAGAGTTAATGATTCTGAAAGACTGTGTCTCAGTTATCCATTTCTCAAACACCATGTAGTGCGAGAAATCCAATGGCGGAGATCGAGTCTTGCGGGGAAAAGTGCGCAAACCTCTGCAGAGTGTATAAACTAATCATGGTTAGCCGTGTCCCCGGTTATAGACATTTTGAGTATCTAGTACCTGGATTATCATTTGAATCTCATCATGTTATTTAATTAATTCTGTTTGGGTTTAATGATGATGCTTAATTGGGATTGAGTTGGGTGAACCTTCTCAATGTTTAACAACCACCATGATAGTTAAAATAATTTGTTCCTTTGTTGTACACTACTAGGAAAAGGCCTACTAATGGCGCACCGGTTTTGCCTACTAATGGCGCACTACCGGTGCGCCATTAGAAGCACGCCACTAGTATTTTTTACTAATGGCGCACCACTCGTGCGCCATTAGTATCTGGTATACTAATGGTGCACCAAGCAGTGCTCCATTAGTATGTAACACCATGCGCCATTAGTACGCCTCCCGGGGGGCCATATGTAACCATGTGTTTTGTCATACTAATGGCCCACTCTGCCTTGATGCGCCATTAGTATCCTTTGGCATACTAATGGCGCACTCTGCCTTGATGCGCCGTTTGTATCCTTTGGCATACTAATGGCGCACTCTGCCTTGATGCGCCATTAGTATGAATATTTGGTTTTTTTTTGCTTTTCTGATTTTTGCACAGGTTACAAAATATATTATTGGACAGAATATAGACAGCATCATACAGCAACATCAGATTCATCGAATACAATAGAAGATTAGTCTCCGAATACAATTCATCATATTAGTCTCCGAATTCAAAAGGCCGAACAAAGATAAAACATTACATGTCTCAAGACCGCGAGTATCGAGTTTGTCTTCACATTACAAGTCGATATCGATCATCTAAACTACCATCACATAAAAGAGAGTTGCGGTCATCACGATGAGCATCATCGCGATCAAACTGGTCTTGATCCGGTTCCTCCAACGCTCCCTCCTCTCTCCCGCTAGATAGCGGGCATATCTAGATTCGGCCTCCGCCCTAGTGGTGTACCGTTTGTAACTGTTACCGCTGAAATGGTGAACCTGTCTCCGACACTCCTCCCAGTCGTCGTAGACTCCGGGAACCTTACCCTTGTACACGACATACGACGACATCTCTATGCACAAGCCAAACAACAGACAACAGACAATACATGAGCAATATGTAAGTATGCAACAAAAGGATCGGAAGAGAAAAGCAAGACATTAATAGCACGATTCATGATCCTACTAATAAATAGCATCGGTTACATCTAAGTTGAATGATTGTCCAAACCAAAGAGACATACGAATTCATTAAAGTTTAATTACAACATGAGCCAATCAATGTTTCAGAACTACACATCACTACTTTCGACTCGACTCATCGGACAGGAGCGTGGATGAAGCCATCGTCTGTCGTGATGGTCATGAAATCGCAGTCGTTGTCACCCTGCATTTGTAGCGTTCCATCTATCTCATTGCTGGACGGTTGATATCTGAGGTAGAACTGCCCCGAGGTATGAATGACATCTTGGTGGATGATGTCCGCAAACTCCGACTGGATGCGAAAGAATTCATGTCTGAGGTCCGCGTCCTGGGTTGCCGACAACCTCGCGGCCCAATCTTTGAGACTATCTGGTAGCAGAAGTTGATGATGGTCCCTTACGATCGCCCGCATAGGATGCAGCAGAAATCATATTGTGTGAGAAGGTGTGCTTGCCGTACTTACGAACTGCCCTGGTGAAGGTGCCTCTAGATTTGGCGTAGCCGGGGAGAACATCATCAAGAACTTTCTTGACATTTGTGTAGTCTATCTTGGAGTTACGGTTCGGGTCAAAATACGTGACCATGGAATATTTCGGGCTTAAGAGGATGAGTGTGCAATGTGTGTCACTACACAGAACACGGAATGTTAGAAAAAAAAAAGAACGATCGAAATCTAAGAAATCATATGTTACGGGGCGGTTAAGGGATGACTTACTCGGGAAAGTAAGCCACAAGGAAGTTATCCTTATCTGGGTTTGCCAGAATGACGCCTTTGAGGTGTGAACTCGCAACTTGGCGGTCCCCAGCGCTGCTCAAGTGCTTGGCATGCATGTAGAAGGGGTCGACTATCACGATGTCCGGGGTCTTGTCTCTAATGATCCGCATCTCCATACTCAGCAAAAACAGCCGAACGAAGGTGTAGTGCAGCGGATGAAGGTTAAACATAGCAAAGATGTCATCAAACCGCAGGACGATCGTACCACTGATGTTGCCATCCACAAAGCCCTTGCCCTCTGGCACCTTGGCCACGAGTACCGGGTATGCCACATCCTTCTCTCTGAGACGCCGCTTCTCCAAAGAAAGAACACTGTCGTGCAGACTCCGCATAGCACCGGTTGCAGCATTCAGCATATTTGGCGGTAGCATCGCCCTACCTGCCACATGCACCCTCCTCGAGATATCCTTAGGTGAAGGTGGCCCGTCCTGAGCACGGATCGAACTCGGTGCCGGCTGGCTCGCACCGGTGCCCTTGTTAGTCTTTCGCTTCCGTCCCTTCTTCTTGATCTCCTGTAACGGGACCGAGTTCTGCTCACATACCGCCTTCTTGAGCATGTTGGGGCTGATAATATTTCGCACCTCAGCTATTTGAGGCTCGGTGAAGGCGGGAGCTGGAGGCGTGTCCTGAGAACTGAACGCCAGATGACGCCTGTTGTAATTGGATTTCTTCGTCGTACCAGCTAGATCACTGTCGTCTAGGTTGGGTTCTTGAGAAAGAGGCCCGCAGACCTCGTCAGTGTACCCATGTTCGGCAAAGTACTTATCAACTTTGGTAAATGTACAGTCGTCGTTGTCGTCACCATCCGGATCCTGTGCCATATGGCTATCCGGATCCTGTGCCATAGGGATGTCCGGCAGGTTCGGTAGCGTTGCGGCGTTCTTGCCATGGCTTGGCGCCGGCATGACTGGCGGTCTTGTCTGTGGGGTGGTGTCCCCCGTCCCCAAACGAATCTGGCTCTTCGGCCAAAGCAGGGGCCAGTTTATGCAGGCGCTGAGGGTCATCTCATCTTCTTCATCGGTCCCAGCGGGTCGAATCGGAGGTAACAGCTCGTCGCAGCCTGGCAGCACCCGAACCACTTCAACCCTATACATTGTGGGTGATATCGGATTACCGTGGAACATGCGGTTGCCCGGTTGAACGATTCTGCCCTTGGCGACATCGACCAACTCAGCGCCCACGAAGTGCAGAAGAGTGCAAGGAACGTCGGCGGTGCCCTGCGAAAATATGTACAGGGCATCAGGGATGCCCAGTGAAAGGCAAGGAGATGAAGTCATCGGCCAAGAGGCAAGGAGATGAAGTCATCGGCCAAAAGGCAAGGAGATGAAGTCGTCGAGCTCGGCTAATGTCGAGGCACCGCCAACGACGGGCGTGCAACTGACGGAGGGGGCGCTTGCTGGCGAGGTGTCGGCCGGCATACACCCAGGTGCATTAAGCTCCAATGCCCGTGCCGGCGCGGGAGACACGAATACCGCCTCCGCCGGAGACACCAATGGCTCCGCCGCCGGAGACACCAATGGCACCGCTGGAGACACCAATGGCGCCACCTGCGCGCTATGCGAGTTGCTGGCCGTCAAGCTGGGAACCGGGGGAGGCCCCTGTTGGCCGCCCGCAATTCACGTCGTCAGCCCATGAATCAACGTAGGCACCATGGCGTTGAGCTTCGTTCCCAGTTGTTGTTCCACTTGCTCTTGGACAAGCTCCGGAATCCGCGCCACTTGTGCCTTGAGTGCTTGTACCTCGCGCGTCTAGCTTTCCGAGCTGGTCTTTTTCTCCTTCCGCACACCAGCGGTATAGTATGACCCCCATTTTGTGGACAAGCCTTTGCCGGCCACACGACCAGCTGACGTCGGCTTAGTGAGCTTATCCTTGTTTTTCATTACGTTCAACGCCCTATTTAAAGGGGTGTCAAAAGGGGAGCTCTGAGACGACCCCGCGCTACTGCTTTCAGTTTCCTGCGGAAGGAACGTGAACCATTTAGAAATATTGGGGATTAATTAGAGTGCAACCATATGGAGCTAATTACGCGGGGGTGTATTCCTTACCAGAACAAGCTCAAGCGCCCTGGTCTTCGGATCTGTGGTAAGCTCCTTTGTTATCAGGTCCTCCTTGTACCGGGCCCTGACAAAGTTCCTGGTCTGCTTGTCACCGTTGTATTTCTCGAAGTGGGGCGGTAGGCCTTGCTCGGCACGCTCCGCGTCCTCCTTGTCCCATATACGCTCCGCCACTCTGTAACCGCCGGGACCGAGTTTGTGTTCCCCTAAGTTCAACTCCCGCATTTCTTTCCCCCACTGACTTGATTCGGAGGTTGCGCTGCTCTCGCACTTGATCTTGAACTCCTTGTAGTCATCTTCACTGATCGAAGAATATTTCACCTTGATCTTCTCATAACTATCACCTTTATCAATCATTCTCTTCACCGTTCTTCTCCAAGTAGACAGGGTCGTGCTCATCCTCATGAGGGCGGCACTTTTCACTTTATTCCCTGAGAGGCGTGTGTTTTCAAAATCGGTGGGGAACTTGTATCGTTCGTGCAGCTTCGTGAAGAGGTGGTTGCGCAAATTCCCTCGGTCCTTATGCCTAAGGGTCTCGGTGTTGATTGAGACGGTGCTCCGGAGAATGCACCCAAGCTGAAGCGAGTACCCCTTGACTATATGTTTGAGCTCCGTTGGATGCCCGTCGGAGTCCACTTGAGTAAATTCCTCCTTGAAGGTGCTAAGCGCATTCGGGCGCCGGTCCTTCCTTTGCTTCTTCGGTTGGCTGCCATCTATGTGTGCGCCGCCATCATCAGTGGTGTCATCCTCGGCGGCACCATCAGTGGTGTCATCCCCGACGCCACTAGGGGTTGTGTAGTCAGGATCGGTGTCTTCCGCGGTGTCCTCATAGCGGTGAGGTTGTTCCTCCATCTCCTGGGACAACTCCCAGAATTGCTTGCCGCCCGAACCGCCGGCCTCATCGTTGTTGGCCATGTTTCGCTCTAAATAGGAAAATAGTTTGGTCAAAAAGTTGGTTATTGTCAAGGAATAAGATCATGGTCTCATCCTTTAGGGTTTGTCAACACCAAGGTATCCTAAAAGCTAAGCTTTTATCATTTAGGGTTTGTCGACACCGAGGCACCCTAGGTTGGGCCTAATCACTTGGCACTAATCACTTGGCTCTATTGCCACCTATGTTGGGTTTATCATCTAGGGTTTATCGATGCTAAGGAGAATTCTAAGTTGGGCCTAATCACTTGGCTCTATTGGCACCTATATGGTTTAATGCAGCAAGAATGGCGGGGCAGTTGATCCTACTTAACTAAGTACTAAGATACCCCGGCCCATGCATTAGTCGCAAGTACCCCATATGTCCTATTTTTAGCAAAGTCATGCTAAAATTCACGGAAAATTTCAGCATGACCTTTGCTGAAAATAGGACATATGGAGTACCCGAATTTGCCGGAACGGAAGTTAATCAACATTCCGGCAAACTCAAGGGCCTCTCGGGGTACCTGCAAATTCATAACGACACGATGGTCGTAGACATGACCTTTGCAAAATGGTCGGAGACACGATGGTCTTTCTCAATGTGATCAATTGATGGATCAACACATAAAACATGTCCAATAAGTATGATTTATAGAGTCAACATCAGTATGAATATATATAAAGTTTTTCTTCATCAGCGAGGCCCATGCAAGTAACTGCATCCAGCAACTATTTCTGCTACTCTGTAACTAACTACACTCTGTATTTATAGATTCATTTCAGATGAGATCAGATGGAGCTCCAACTGTAGCTGCAGCTGAGGGATCCATGAGCCATCATGCCAGCCAGCCAGGAAATAAACTTTACTTTCCAAAGGAAATAAAATACAATGCATACATACATACTTAAGCAGGTAGATAGATAGATAGATAGATAGATGAGCATGTTCAGTTTACAAGAATGAATATAAACAAGCAAAAAATGCATGCATGCATATCAAAACTTGGCATCTACTACCACTGCTACTGCTTGCCTCTGCTGCTATTGAATATTTATAATTACCTGAAATTGTTCCTTTCACTACAAGTAAATGCAACTTTTCCATTAATTAAAACTAAATTGTTCCTTCATGATATTCTCTCTTCATCTACCCCTGGGAGTATTTCTATCTTGAAAATCACTGGTGAACTGCCTGATGATGTACTGGCAGTACAAGCTCTCTTCTTTTCTTACATTTTCTTGTTCTGTACATTTTTCTATTAACTGATTAAACATGTAGTGGAGTAGTGTATTTCAGTGCATGTAGTGGAGTAGAGCAGAGAATTTGCAAAGAACTATAGTATCACTGGAGTAAATTGCAGTAGTGCAAGTTTCAGTAGACCAGAGAATATCCCTATAGTAGTGCCCTCCAACAGTAGTTCTTGCTTGCAGTAGTTTTAGGGAGTACTGCAATTTTGCAAGTTTAAAGTAAAACATTTCAGTTAATGCAAGTACTCCTCTTGCTCTCTACTTTCTCTCTTCTCTTCTTCAGTTAATTAACTGAATTTTACTGATGTTGTTGTCGACTTGTTGTTAGTGAACAGTGGCTAAAGATATATAAAACTCCATTGCAAATGTGCCATGTCAATAAAACAACTCTTATAAGTGAAGAACATGTTCTCCAAAATGAGTAGAAAGGGAGCATACTAACATCTATACAAGACAATAATATCAGTACAACTAACTAGCAGTACTTAAACAAGTTAAGCTACTGACTACAGTATTGGCTACTCACTTAAGCTAGAAGCTACAAGTTAAACACATTATAACTTGAGAGTAACTTAGGACAAGTTAAACTTAAGCTAGAAGATACAAGTTGAACACACACCAGGCAATTTTTATAATATTATCAGACAAATATCTTCAGTGTAACTCAGGACAAGAAAAATCTCCACCAGAATAGGACTAGCATTTAAGAGTAATTTCCTCCAGTCAAACAAAGTTCAAACAAAAACTGACAATAGTCTTTTGATTAAGAGCCAAGTCACAACACTCTTTGAAGTTCAAAGAAAAACTGACAACACTTGTTTGATCTGTCTCCTCCAAGAAAGAGCCAAGTCAGTCTCACCTAACTAGGGAAACATCAGTTAGACCACTAGCAATTGGGAATACACAACTGGGGCTAGGTTTGTGCTCTAGCTAGGCAGTAATACAGAGCATATAGAGGCATTGCCTGCCTCTACTGCAAGTGGGGATGTGAGCAGGATTATCACAATTAGATCACTAATTTGCTGGAATCTTATTTACAATTTTCTTCAAACTAGTTACCACTCACTAGTACACTGTTTTCTAAACTGGTTGCCATCATCTCCCTTTTTATCATTTTGGTTATGTGAAATTAGTTGTAGTGAGTGGTCAAGCAACCACTAGCAATTTGTGCATAACAGTTCCCGGTAGTTTTACCTGTAAGCCCCCCTCTTCTGGCAACCTAGTAAAAAAAATTATACTACACAGGAAGCATCTGTTTCCATCTCTTTGTATAAAGGTTTAGCATTTGGCTGAATTGATTGAACGAGAAATGGGAAAAACTAACAACTCAAACAGCAAATGTCATATATATGTTGGAAATTGCAGTGATAACTGATCGGCGTGTTCCATTTGTCAGTGGTATTTCCAAACTAATTCTCTTCGTTTTCTTGGGGAAAAGTTGCTCTTTGCTTAACTACTAGCAAAATCATTGTGCATTGTTTTTTGTAATATTGTATCAGTTCTTTAAATGCTTGTGCCATCATGGCCCTAACTATACCCCAGAATGATGCCACTGCCGTTCGACGCTACTGTTGGATTGAAATACTACAGCTGGAATCAACGGGATTATCGCCGATTTGCTGGACAAACAGAGTGTTTGCGAGAAGGAAGATGGGAGAGGAGGCGGAGCTCACCTGGGAGGCGCAAGGAGGCCCTGCGACAGCTTAGTAGCAACAGAGGTGGCCGGAGTTGAGGAAGACAGCGGCGACCCGAGGAAGAAGAGGTGGAGGGGGGGTGGAGGGGTCGAGCACCGTCATGCCCTGGTTCCGTGGCTCGCCGGCCCGGTGTTGAAGCAGATTCTGCCCGCCGCCTTGCCTGCCGCCTCGCACGGTGGAGCTCG
>NC_041381.1:107073357-107073921 GCF_002162155.2 Triticum dicoccoides | reverse complement strand
CCCATTGTTGAAGCAGATTCTACCCGCCGCCTTACCTGTCGCCTCGCACGGTGGAGCTCGAGGGCTGGGAAGGCGAGGGAGGGGGTGGGTGGGTGCGGAGAAGGCGAGGGAGGGGGTGGATTGGGAGCGGGCGGCGATGGGGGGCAGGGCAGGGGCTGACTGGGGGCGGCGACGGAGACGGAGGCGCGGGGGCGGCGGCGGCGTGGGTCAGGGCAGCGCGGGGAAGTGGATCTGGCGAGGGAGAGGGACGAAGGGGATCTGGCGAGAGGGAGGGAATTAGCTAGGGGGGAATCTTACTAATGGCGCACCAGCGGTCGGTGCGCCATTAGTATTTTATTTACATAGCAATGGCGCACCAGGCAGAGGTGCGCCATTAGTAATCTTTTTTTTTATTTTTTGTTGCATGTAATAATTTTTTAGAAAATGAATATGAATATGAAACAGTAATATTTTTTTACAAAAATAGTAATAATTGTTGTTTAACTACAATTGTAGTCTACACTTTATTATTATTATTTTTAAAAAAATGAATATGAATATGAAACGGGGGGTGCTCGTCGGCGG
>NC_041381.1:106981882-107073184 GCF_002162155.2 Triticum dicoccoides | reverse complement strand
GGGGGAGGGTTCCGGTGGGTCGGCGGCGGTGGAGCTAGCGGGGGAGGGTGCGGGTGGGATCGAGATTTAGATCAAAAAGTGTCCATGAAATTTAAAAATATTCATGATATCAAAAAGTGCCCATGAAATACAATCGAGAAATGAAGACTACGATTTAAATACAATCGATCTTAGCTAGCTATCTTTTCACAATCTTCTTGCCCTTCTTTTTCGCAAATGGAGTTCTTCTATGGAACGGACGTCCTTTAGGTAGGGTTGTCCTGCTTCTTCTTGTTGTGTGTGCTGCTACTTCATCGTCGTCGTCATGTTCAATCTTCGGGTCGCCGTACTTGTCGAAGTCTTGCTCATTGGCGACTCCATCCATTCAGATGATCTTCCTTTTGCCTCTCCTCACGACAACACGACTGGGCTTTGACGGGTCGGTAATGAAGAAGCATTGGTCCACTTAGGAAGCCAGTACCCATGGCTCATTTTTGCGGTGACGTTTGTGCCTGCGGTCTTGGATTTGGCTTCGGGTATAACCATGGTGGTGAAATACCGGTCTTCTTTTAGGACGCTCTTGGCCCATCTGACACAGAACATTGGCACCTTCTCTCCAGCGTAGCTCAGCTCCCAGATCTCCTCGATCCTTCAGTAGTATCCGTCCTTGTCGTTGCCGGTGTAGGATTCCATCATTACCCCGGAGTTCTGATAACCATCGCTCTTCATGTCCTTGTCCTCGGTGTAGAATGTGTAGCCGTGGATATCGTACGCCTCATAGGTCATCAGGTTGTGCTTGGCGCCCTGTGACAAGGCGAATATGAGTTGTTATTCCGCGGAAGAATCCTCATGTAAAGGGTACGACAGAAGCTTCTGCTTGAACCAACGCGTGAAACATGAGTTGTGCTCTTTGATTATATCTCTATGCGTCCTCTGTTGGCCTCGGTCATTGTACGTCTTCTCAATAAAGGTTCTGTGCTCTACCACCCAAGGATCGACCACGTATATGTGTTGTAGCGCGACTAGGTTTGCTCTTTCAAAGTCGGCGAGTCGACCCTCGAAGTCGACATGTATTTCGCGGCGACCCTCACGGTGACCCCATCCAGCAAGCCTGCCTAGGTGCCTGTTGACGGGAAGACCAACGGGGTTCTCTATGCCTAGATAATTCGTGCAGTAGGAGATGCACTCTTCGGTCAGAAAGCCCCTGGCTATACTTCCCTCTGGACATGACATGTTGCGAACGTATCCTTTGATGACACCATTCATCCTTTTGAACGGCATCATGCTGTGTAGGAACGTCGGCCCGAGTTGGATGATATCCTCCATGATATGGACCAGCAGATGCACCATAACGTCGAAGAATGCGGGCGGGAAGTACATCTCAAGCTCGCATAGTATCACCACGATCTCTTCATGTAGCCTTCTGAGTTGCCTCACGCCAATGGACTTTCGAGAGATGACGTCGAAAAAGTTGCATAGGCCAAATAGTGTTTCATGTACGTGCGCGTCCATGATCCCACGGATTGCAACTGGAAGTATCTGCATCATCAGCACGTGACAGTCGTGAGACTTCATCCCGCTGAACTTCTGCTTCGCTGGGTCTAGGTATCTGCTTATCTTCCCCGCATAACCGTAAGGAAGTTTTACTCCTAGGAGGCAGGTGAAAAACTGCTCGATCTCCTCCTGACTTAGAGTGAAGCACGTGGGAGGGTAGTCATTTCCGGTCTTCTTGGCCTTTTTGCCTTTGCGACGACTTTCTGTGTCCTGCTTCGCCTCATCATCATCATCATTATTAGCGTGAAGCTCCTGCCTGATGCCCATTGATTTCAAGTCTGCCCTTGCTTTCAGCCCATCTTTGGTCCTCTCTGGCATGTTGAGCAGGGTACCAAGCAGACTCTCGCACACGTTCTTTGTGATATGCATGACATCAAGGCTGTGAGGCACACGGTGGATCTTCCAGTACGGCAAGTCCCAGAAAACATACCTCGTTTTCCATACCTTCAGCAGTGGCTGTGGCGCCTTTCGCTTTTTTCCCGGCTCTGGCGCCTTATGCTTCTTTCCCGGCAGTGGGCAGTCTTTCCAATTTTTCAACAGCTCATCTATTTCCTCGCCGCTCCTCGTACACGGGCGTTTTCGGGGTTCGGTTTCACCATCGAAAAGATCCTTGCGTTTCCTCCACGGGTCATCGTCGTGAAGCCACCTTCGATGTCCCATGAACACGGTTTTCGAAGACCTTGGGTATCTCTATCTAGCTCGCGATACGTTGTGTCATCCATGCACCTTACGCATCCAGAAAATCCGTGGACTACCTACCCCACGAGATATCCGTAACCGAGATAGTCGTGCACCGTCGTGAGCAGTGCGGCTCTCATAGGGAAATATTCTTTCTCTGCGGCATCCCACGTATTGGCTGGCATTTTCCATAGCATGTCTAGCTCCTCCTTCAGCAGCCCCAGATACAGATTGATGTTGTTCCCTAGTTGTTTCGTCCCTTCAATTAGCATACTCATGTGAATGTACTTCCTCTTCATGCACAACCAGGGGGGAAGGTTGTACATCCACACAAACACAGGCCAGGTGCTATGTGTGCTTCTCTGGCTGCCAAACGGATTGACTCCATCGGTGCTCGCGCCCAGCATGATGTTCCTTGGATCCTTCCCAAATTCTGGGTATTCGAAGTTCAACGCTTGCCACTGGCTTGCATCCTTAGGGTGACTCAGCATCTTGTCTTTTTTATTTATCTCCGGAGCATTTCCTTCATCTTCCCGCTTCTTCTCCTCCCTGTCCGCGTGCCAACGCAGGAGGTTTGCTACCTTAGGGTCCACGAAATACCGCTGCAGACGAGGAGTGATCGGAAAGTACCACACTGATTTTTGAGGAGCTTTCTTCCTCTTCTTGTATCGAGTGACGCCGCACACCGGACAGATGGTAGACTCCGCGTGCTCGTCACGATAAATGATGCAATTGTTCATGCACACATGGTATTTCACGTGCGGTAAATCCAGAGGACACACGATTTTCTTCGCCTCCTCGAAACTGGTCGGGCACTTGTTCCGCTTGGGAAGACGTTCGTGCCAGAATGACATGTTCTCGTCGAAGCATGTGTTGATCATTTTGTGTTTTACCTTCATCTCAAGAGCCATGAGCGTTACTTTCAGGAGGGTATCCTCAGGCCTTCATCCTTCATACAATGGAGTAACCGCGTCTATCTCCAGTTGATCCAGCTCAGCTTTCTCTCGGGCGGCAGCTCTTGCGTTATCCGTCTGCTTGCAAAGCAGCTCTTGAATATGAGGGTCCTGCACCCTGCTGCCATCGTCGTCTGCTCCGGAATCTTCGTCTTCATGATCATGCCCTTCGTCTTGATCTTCCTCATCGTCATGTACGACATCTTCTACATGATGACTGTGTACACCATCACCGCCGTGATCATGTCCTGGAGATTCTTCGTCTTCTCGCCCGCCCTCGCCGCAGTGGTACTTGTCTTGTTGCCCTTCCTCATTTCTTGCCCGACCCCCATGGACGACTTCATAGTCATCTTCATCACCTTGACACCGATAGCCATCCATGAAACCACGCAAGAGCAGGTGGTCCCGCACCTGCCCAAAATCCGGGTCCGCAATAAGGTTCTTCAGCTTGCATCTTCGACACGGACATCTTATCTCCGTCTCGTTCTTTTGAAGCATCTCGGCCTTCGCAGAGCTCAAAAACCTATTCACGATGCCTTCGGTCATCGTGCGGATCATGGTCTCCTGTAGGGTAGAGCAAAACGATATTTTAGAACCAAGAAAAAATTTGGCATGACCTTCCCTAAAGATAGGACCAAAAAGAATGCATAGTGCCAAAATTCTTGCCGAAACGGAAATGAATCAACATTCCGGCAAAATATTGGCAACTATCGCATTTCAAATACCGGTACCTGCAAACACAAACATATATGCAACACCACAAACACAAGAAACACCACAAACATACATAGATCTAGCTAGGCGACAAAAAGTGCATGTGCACGTTGTTGGAGCGAGCTAGGGAGAAAAAAAGTAGATCTACATCATGAAGATAGCTTTCCCCTTACTTACCTATCAAAAAAAGGTAAGTTCACCACTTAATTTTGATGAATCTATGGTGGAAATGAGGTGAGGAGGAGGAGGCAGCCGAGACAAGCTTGGAGGAGGAGGTGGAGAGAATGAATTGGGGAAAGTGAGTGGGTAGGTGGGCTGTCCAAAATATCTTGTTGGTCCCATGCTACTAATGGCGCACCACCACAAAATGCGCCATTAGTAACACTGGTTACTAATGGCGCACCAGCAGGTGGTGCGCCATTAGTACTTTTTGCAGAAAAGTAAAAAAAAACATATGTATACTAATGGCGCACTGTGGGAAAGTGCGCCATTAGTGGTTTAAACTAGTAATGGCGCACTTTGACATGGTGCGCCATTATTAGGTTTGCAAAAAAGGGAAAAATATACTAATGGCGCACTGTCTGGGTGGTGCGCCATTACTAGTTCTAAGTAGTAATGGCGCACTTTGACATCATGCGCCATTAGAATGTATGGAAAAATGGAAAAAAATTCAATACTAGTGGCGCACTGTGTGCCAGGTGCGCCACTAGTGTCTTCCACACTAATGGCGCACCTCCGGTGCGCCATTAGTATATAGTAGTGGCGCACTACTTACCTGGTGCGCCATTAGTATCAATCCTATCTATAGCCCTTTTCCTAGTAGTGGTAGGGGAAAATTGGCTTTATGCAAAACTGTAACCATAGAGCTTTCCACCAGCCATATATGCATGTAGTGATAGCATTATTCTGTTCACTACTCTCTATGTGTTACACTGCCAGCATATTCCATGTGCTGACCCATTTCCGGGCTGCAACATTCATGTTGCAGACTTTTCAGACGATGAGTAAGGTGCCTTAGGTCGTGGTCTTTTACTCAGTGATGCCGTTGGAGTTGATGGACTCGCTTTATCTTCCAAGCTTTCCACTGTTGTCATTATTAGATGGCCTTAAGCCATATTTATTGTAATAAGTTCTCTTTTGAGACATTTGATGTAATAAGTGTGTGATTACTACTCTGTTATAAATCCTTCAAGTACTGTGCGTGTCAGCATTACTGATCCAGGGATGACACTGATGCACAAAGATCAGACTGTTTGAGGTCTGGTCACTACAAGATGGTATCAGAGCACACGCTAACTGTAGGACACGACCACTCAGCTAAATCCCTAGATCACTACTCTCTTCTCATTTCTGACCCCTCATCTTTTCTACTCTTTAGAATGGCGGATGCAAGGAATAAGTTCACGCAACCGGATGAAGATACACCCTTTCGACGCCACTTGAAGGAAGTCACTAGATACCTGAACATCGGAGGACCAAGCTTCACCGGGACCTACATCACCACTTTACCAGAAGAGGAGCGTTGGATGATTCTAGTTCAAGTTCCAGGAAGGACGTTCATGCCCTTCACTGAGCCCATAGAGTTTTCCTTTCATGCACCAACCTGGAGTCTAGGAAAGAGCATGGCACCCCACATCACCATGGGACGCATTGAAGAAGATTACCACAAGGATCTCAAGGATACTATATACCAGATTTGTGGGCGCCGAGATGAGCAATGGGAGATGATCAGCACCAGGAAGGATAGATCAATTACAGCTTTCATCCAGGAGTTAAACTAGTACATTCGCCGCCAGGAGAACCAGATGTGCGCAGGCCTGATAGATCTGAAGAAGGCTATGACCAAGATCACAGAACTGGAGGAAGAACTCAAGTCTACACGCGACGGATATGAGGAGGAAATAATGACACTTGTGGAGAAGAATGATGATCTGAAGAAGAAGCTAAAAGTATTCATGGGATTCCCCGCGACTGGAGGAGAAAACAATGATTGCACTTGCCCAGAGAACTACATCATGATCGGCGACACTGACTAGGACCCTGACGATAGCGAAGCTGGAGCAGATATCATGGAGTCTTCGACCGATCAATTTTTCTGGTCGACCACTATAACGGTACTAGTATTCCCCCATGTATATAGTATAGTCCGAGCACTTTTGTAACGATAGTTAGACCGTTGTATGCCCTTGTTTGAATTGATTGAAGTGATATTGATTGTGTTTTGTCTCATGTGCATATGGGTAGTGTTTTCCCTCTAGATCTATTTCTGTTCTATATTCTCATCTTTTCTAAACCCTCATATGCATCCGAGACGTGACAATGGATTTGCTTTCCCACCGGAGCTCACTCAGTTTATCCAGCAGCAGAATGCATTGATGCTGATGCTAGTCCAGAATCAGAATCAGGGGAACAACAACAACAATAACCCACCACCACCACCACCTGTTGAACACCTAGCCCGTTTCTTGAGGCTCAACCTGCCGGTGTTCTCCAGTAGCACCAAGCCGATAGTTGCAGATGATTGGCTCCACAAGATGGGAAGGGAGTTGACCACTGCAGGATGCATAGATGCAGAGAAAGTGAATTTTGCCGCACATCAGCTTGATGGACCCGCAACATCATGGTGGGAGAATTTCACAACCACTTATCCCATCGACACTGTCACATGGGGCCAGTTTCAGCAGGCTTTCCATACCGCCCATGTTTCAGCAGGAGCTATGACCATGAAGAAGCGTGAGTTTCGCAACTTGCACCAAGGAGGATGTACAGTTGGCCAGTATGTGGATGACTTTAGTAAGCTTGCATGTTATGCCCCAGATGACGTTGCTACGGATGCAGCTAAGCAGGAGAAGTTTCTAGAAGGACTGAATGATGAGCTAAGCATGCAGTTGATAGTGGCAACCTTCAACAACTACCAGGAGTTGGTGGATAGAGCTCTCATGATTGAAGGGAAGCAGCAGCAGATTGACAACCGCAAGGGGAAGTATGGACAAGGGAAGTACAATTCTTGAGCTCAGCAGAAGCCTCGTTTTACCCTGAACTCGGGAGGACCTTTTCAGCATACCCATGGGGGTCACAACCACAATTGAGGGAGTTCGCACAACCATAGTGGCCCCAAGAATGGCAATGGGAATGGAGGAAGCAACGGACCGAACCGTACCAACCCATCAACACCAACCAAGACGGATCTAAGCCACATTACCTGTTTCAAGTGCCAGAAGACTGTACATTATGCCACTAAATGTCCTGAAGCTAAGAATGGAAATGGCAATGGAAGCTCTAGGAAGAAGCCGAACCCTTTCAACAGGGGACAGGTGCACCACGTTAATGTGCAGGAGGTTGAAGCCCAGCCAGATGTAGTAATAGGTAAGTTTTTGGTTAAAAATTTACTGCAATCGTTCTTTTTGGTACTGGTGCATCGCATTCATACATATCAAGGGGATTTGTGGATAAGTATAAACTACCAACCCAAGCCCTTATGTCACCCATGTTAGTAACCTCGCCAGGAGCAGAGTATATGGCTAGTCTATGGTGTGATCGGTTACCATTAAAGATTGGTAACTATGTGTTTCCCTCTGACCTAATTGTATTGGGGTCACAAGGACTGGATGTGATATTAGGCATGGATTGGTTATCGAAGTATGGAGGGAACATTGAATGCGCCAGTAAGTCTATTTTGCTTACCACCCCAGACGGAAGAAGGATCAAGTATGTATCCCGGCATGTGCCGAAGAGGACTCAAGTAAATTCCTTATCAGGAGTTGTACAGGAGGAAGTACCAGTGGTGAAGGATTTCCCTGACGTATTTCCAGAAGAGTTGCCAGGCATGCCACCGGATAGAGACATTGAGTTTTTGATTGAGCTTTTGCCTGGCACAAGGCCGATATCTAGGAGACTATACATGATGCCCGCAAAATATTTGGAGGAAATTAAGAAGCAGATTAAGGAGTTACTGGATAAAGGCTATATTCTCCCAAATTCGTCACCTTGGGGATCACCAGTGCTTCTAGTGGACAAGAAGGACGTATCATTGAGAATGGTTGTTGATTACCGAGGATTGAATGAAGTGACTATCAAGAACAAGTACCCACTGCCGATGATCAATGATCTGTGTTGACCAATTGCAAGGAGCTAAGGTATTTTCCAAGATCGATCTGCGATCAGGATACCACCAGCTGAAGATTCAAGAGCAGGATATACTAAGACAGCTTTTACCACCAGGTACGGGCTATATGAGTATACCGTTATGTCATTTGGTCTGACTAACGCACCTGCATATTTCATGAACATCATGAACAAGGTGTTTATGGAGTTTCGGGATAAGTTCGTCGTGGTGTTCATTGATGATATTTTGGTCTACTCGAAGAATGAAGAGGAGCATAAGGAGCATTTGCGTTTGGTACTTGGGAAGCTCAGAGAACATCAGTTATATGCCAAGTTTAGCAAGTGTGAGTTTTGGTTGAAGGAAGTTGGATTCCTCGGACATGTTATGTCCGGAGAAGGAATAGTAGTAGACCCCACCAAGGTTGTCACTGTGACAAATTGGGAAGCCCCCACATCAGTTGGAGAGATCTGGAGTTTTCCTGGACTCGCAGGATACTACCGGAGGTTCATTGATAATTTCTCGAAGATTGGAAAACCCATGACGGAGCTGTTGAAGAAGGACACCAAGTTCAACTGGACTAAAAGGAATGTGAGGCCTTTTTTCAAGAGTTGAAGAAACGTTTGGTTACATCACCGGTGTTGATTCTGCCAGATCAGCGCAAGGATTATGAAGTATATTGCGATGCTTCTCGTCGAGGACTTGGAGCAGTGCTCATGCAGGAGGGAAAGAGTTGTTTTGTATGCATCACGACAGCTTAAGCCCCATGTGTTGAGTTATGCTACGCATGATTTTGAGTTAGCATCCATAGTGCATGCATTGAAGACATGGAGACATTTTTCTCATCGGAAACCATTGTGAGGTGTACACGGATCACAAGAGTTTGAGGTACATCTTCACACAGAAGGAGTTGAATCTCAGGCAAAGGAGATGGTTGGAGATCATTAAGGATTATGATATGAGATTGCGTTATATCCCGGAAAGGCTAACATAGTAGCTGATGCGTTGAGTCGCAAGAGCCATGTCAACACTCTCATGACCGGAGAGTTACCCAAGGAGTTAGCCGAAGATCTTCGCGAGCTATATTTGGAGATAGTTCCGAGAGGCTATGTAGCGGCATTGGAGATTCAATCTACTTTGATGGATAAGATAAGAGAAGCTCAGAAGACAGACAAGGAGATTGCCGAGATAAAGGAGAAGATGAGCAAAGGAAAGGCTAAAGGATTTCGTGATGATGAGCACGATACCTTATGGTTTGAGGACCGCGTTTATGTGCCTAATGACCCGGAGATCAGGAAGTTGATTTTACAAGATTCCCATGATTCTCCTTATTCGATTCACCCAGGAAATACCAAGATGTATTTGGATTTGAAAGACACTTTCTGGTGGACCGGAATGAAAATGATATTATGAAGAATGTAGAAGTTTGTGATGTATGTCAGAGAGTGAAGGCAGAGCATCATAAGCCAGCAGGATTGCTACAGCCATTGCCGATACCCGAATGGAAGTGGGATAAGCTAGGCATGGATTTTATCACGGGATTACCCATGACACGTTCACGCTATGACTCAATATGGGTTGCAGTCGATCGTTTGACAAAGGTAGCGCATTTCATCCCAGTGAAGACCATTTATACAAGTGCTAAGTTGGCAAAGATATACAGGACCAGGATCGTATGTCTGCATGGATTCCGAGGACCATTGTATCAGATAGAGGAACCCAGTTTACCTCAAAGTTCTGGAATCAGTTGCATGAAACTTTGGGTACCAGGCTAGAGTTCAGTACAGCCTTTCATCCACAGATAGATGGACAGACTGAGAGAGTCAATCAGATCCTGGAGGACATGCTGAGAGCTTGTGCGCTACATTATGGATCAGGTTGGGATGACAATTCTCCATATGCAGAGTTCTCTTACAACAACAGTTATCAATCCCGTCTGAAGATGGACCCTTTCGAAGCTTTGTACGGAAGGAGGTGCAGGACAATGTTGTTGTGGGATGAAGTTGGAGACCGTCCGTTGTTTGGACCAGATTTGATTAAAGAGTCTAAAGAGAAGGTTAAGCTAATTCGCGATAGACTCAAGGTAGTCCAGTCCAGGCAGAAGAGCTGTGCAGATTCTAAATGCAAGGAGACAGTTTATGAAGTCGGAGATAGAGTTTATCTTCGTGTATCCCCACTTCGAGGAGTTAAGCGTTTTGGAGTTAAGGGAAAGTTAGCGCCACGTTTTGTGGGACCATACAAAGTTTTGGAGCGTATGGGAGAAGTTGCTTACAAGTTGGAATTGCCCGAAGGTTTGTCAGGAGTTCATGATGTGTTCAACATTTCCTAGTTGAAGAAGTGCCACGCAGAGATGGCTGATATACCTCTGAGAGATACAGTGCCACTGGAAGTGATTCAGTTGGATAGTGATTTGACCTATGATGAGAAACCAGTCAAGATTCTCGAGTTTTCCAACCGAGTCACGCAAAGCAAGGTTATCAAGTTTTGCAAAGTTCAGTGGAGCCACCATACCGAAGATGAAGCCAACTGGGAGCGAGCGGAACATCTACAGAAGGACCACCCTCACCTATTTTCTACCCAACCCGAATCTCGAGGGCGAGATTCATCTTAAGGGGGGTAGGTTTGTAACATCCCAAATTTTTAATTTGGAATGTTATACATTAGATCATCATTGCATATCATATTTTATTGCATTTTGGTTTGATCCTAGAAATTTCACGCAACTCAAGGACCCGCGGAGAGAGTTGAGAATTTCGTTATTTTCATATTTGAGTTTTTCTCAAATTTAGAAAAAGGATCATTTGATTTTAATTATTTTATCTTCGGATATTGCAATTATATAAATAAGAGAGAGGGAATAAAATGACTTCCCAAAATAAAGAAATATTGAGGATTTAATAATAACATTAAATAAGATTTTATTTCGGAGTTTTATCGCTATTTTATTTCAATTAGGAAAATACGCATTTTTCAAATTTACATTTTAGGCCCAAATAAATGTTCATCTTGTATGGCTTATTTTTAGAGGACAGGGAAAATTTATTTCAGGATTTTTGGAGTCTGTTTAGTATTTCTTTTCTTTCTTTTTCTGCACGTCCAAATTATTTTAAAAAAAAGGAAACCGACTCCGGGCCGTACCCGAGCGGGACTCCGCCCGGGGGCCTTTATAAGCTGCACCGCCCTGCCCCGAAGCCCACACCGCCGCCGCCAGCCCATCCGCGCCGAACCACGGGGGGCCTTTAGATCGGTTCATTGGTTTTTCTCGGTTTAGTTATTTAACGGACGTTCATCTGTATGTTCGTTTTAACGAACGGTTTTCGTCGTTTAGCGCAGACAGTGAACGTTCTTCGTTAGCCTGTTCGTCCGTTTTTCTTTTTCTCGGATTTTCCGCGATTATTTTCGATCGTGATTTCTGAGCCGATTTTCGTTCTAGTATAACTTTTTGCTTGTTTATCGGAATCAGGCGATTCAAGTGCCTAGAGTTTCGTCTCGAAAACCTCTTTCCGTTTAACCAACTCAAACAAGTTTTTGCTACTATAAAGTTGGACTTAGGTCCATATTAGTAAACGAAGCTTGTTTCTTTCGCCGTTTGACTTTCGTTGCTTCATTTGATTTGATTCTTTTTGCAAACCGAAGTTCTTTAGTTGAACTTTCTAGTTAGGTATCTTATTTGAGTTTACCCGTGCATTAGATGAGTGCTTATTGTATGCTTGTTTGTTTCCGATAGAGTACCCGGAGTTCGCCGCGTGCTACTACGAGTCTCTAGGTTTCACGGATCATCAGCAAGGCAAGTAAGACTTTGAACATACCTCTTTACTACCCAGTTTTATTGCATTATATCAATCCTCAAACAATTGCATGGTTAGGATCTGATTAATTCGGGGTTTGGGAAGTAGATGAGGTAGTACATATTACCTGTTTTATTATCAAACTTTGGGAGTTACTTCTATGTTTGCTTATATTGCTATGCTATGCTAGTAGACGTGGATTGGGTGAGTGTATCCATGACAGATGTGAGTTTGTTAATTAATGGTTTACTTAAGGTGGCAGCTTTAATACACATCTGGGTGGATTGAGGCACCTGGGGAACCCAGTGTTGCCTGTATTCTTGTAAATCCCGGGGTACCGTGTGATTCTCCTATGGACCGCCACCAATGCTCAAAGGGATCATGAGATTATTCATGCTAGAAAGTTCCGTGTGTAGCCGCAAGCTACTATGGGCTGTAGCATAGTTGAGTATGTTGTGTGACCTCTTTCAGTGGTAGACTAGCAGATGCAGGGGATGTAGGTTGGTACTGTCTAGCCAGAGTAAAGAGTTAATGCTTCTGAAAGACTGTCTCTCGGTCATCCGTTTCTCAAACACCATGTAGTGCAAGAAATCCAACGGAGGAGATCGAGTCTTGCGGGGAAATGTGCAGAAACCTCTGCAGAGTGTATAAACTAATCATGGTTAGCCGTGTTCCCGGTTATGGACGTGGGTTATCATGTGAATCTCATCATGTTATTTAATTAATTTTGTTTGGGTTTAATGATGATGCTTAATTGGGATTGAGTTGGGTGAACTTTCTCAATGTTTAACAACCACCATGATAGTCAAAATAATTTATTCCTTTGTTGTAGGGAAAAATTGGCTTTATGCAAAACTATAACCATAGAGCTTTCCACCAGCCATATATGCAAGTAGTGATAGCATTATTCCGTTCATTACTCTCTATGTGTTACATTGCGAGCATATTCCATGTGCTGGCCCATTTTCAGGCTGCAACGTTCATGTTGCAGACTTTTCAGACGACGAGTAAGGTGCCTTAGGTCGTGATCTTATACTCAATAATGTCGTTGGAGTTGATGGACTCACTTTATCTTCCAAGCTTTCCACTGTTATCGTTATTAGATGGCCTTAAGCCATATTTATTGTAATAAGTTCTCTTTTGAGACATTCGATGTAATAAGTGTGTGATTGCTACTCTGTTATAAATCCTTCAAGTACTATGTGTGTCAGCATTACCGATCCGGGGATAACACTAATGCACACAGATCAGACTGTTTTAGGTCTAGTCGTTACATTACATCACTGCTCCGAGCCTCTATTCATTACTTGTTTGTGTGTTCTTGATCTTTCCAAGTTGCATGACTAATTTGATGCTTCTATTAATTATGGAGCTGCCAACCCCATCAAGCAAAATATTTTTTCTTTTGGGGCTGGCACCTCGAACAAGCATAAAAATAGAGGGAAGCAGATATATTGTCGTGTATGCACACACCCTTCTTTCATTAGTTTAGATGAACCATCGATGATCAATTCGGACCAATGCATGCAATTAAAATTAATTTTACCTAAATAGAGGGTGTAGAATAAACTACAACAACTAGATTTGCAACCACGGGATGTTGACGACATCTTCAAAGAACATTGCAAGAGCAGCGAGGCTTCATAGCAACATATGGTAAGCTGGTGTGTTTTAGTACAGATGAAATGTAATGCGATTGGGCTGCTTTCTTGGCTTGTGCCCTCAACCTGTAATCCTACCGAATTACAAATAGTTTAGTTGTCTGCTTTGCTGTATTGCTTGGTTCGAATGCTTGTTTGTTGTTACGCTATACTTGAGTTGGTCAATATGTCAGCAGTGCGTACTGTACTATCGTAAAGAAATGCATGCCTATTTCATTTGAGTCCTTAACTTTTCCTCTCAACTTCATCACAAGACTGTCTTCATAGTTTATATGAGGCCATACTGTCAAGTGCTTTCTCAGATTATTTCAACTGCTTAGATGCATTGGCATCTTAAATATAGCGGTGGTACACTCCCTTTCAACTAGGGATGCCAACTGGGTCCCGTTTAATCCCGATTAAAGTCCACTAGTGGTATGATAGTTCAAAAGAGTTTTTGTTTTTTGAGGAAAATGAACTAGGGAGGTAGCAAAAACTAACTAGATGGGACTGGCGGATGTCGTTTATTTGCCACTTACATCCCTAGTTTCATCTTACCATTTTAATTTCGTTTCGGCTGATGCTTCTTCGAACCATTTAAATTTAGTTTGCCATGCTCAGCAATAATTCATCTCTCATTTACCATGTAAGCTTACTGCCTGGATCATACGATAACTATCTCTTCCTTATGTCCAGCGGAAACCTTTCAGGATGCCGTTCACACTAGGACACAATGTACAACCCCAGAATTTATTTGTGGAAGCAGTGCCCCGTCCATGTTACTAGATGGTAGCAGTTCAGAGGCAACACTGCCAGAGAGCAGTCTGGACAGATATTATAGTGCTTGAGGCTCTAATAGAGGCAGAAAGAGATGGTGTGCCTACCATGAATGAGGTAATCTTTATCTTGAGGCTGGAAATTACGGAATTAGCGGCACGCATTGTGCAAGCAACCCAAGAATTGGAGGAAGTAAGAATGTTGCATTGGAAGACGGAGGAGGTCCTGCTGTTTATGCTATCGGAAGCCCAAGGTAATCTCAGATCTTCTTTAGATACCAGTTGAAATTGTCATTACATTATTGTACTTGAATGTTGTGTCATGTCTCTGAATGGATTATGTTGCAAGACCCCCTATGTTGTCCATGTGTTGTAATGATCCGAATTTTTTAGACGAGGTAATCCTCTGTACTTGTATGATTGACATAAGGTGAACTGTTTTTCGTGTGAGCATATTGTATTGGATGAAATAACTATTTGACTCAGAGTGTATCCAACCTACTGAATTCGAAGATCACGACATTTCTAAATCATAATCATATATAAAGGTGGAATAAATATTTGTTGACGTTTTGAAGAAATAAATAAAAAATGTAGAATTATCTATGGATATTCATAATCGAATACAAATTGGATTTGAATTTAGTTTGCCAGGGCCCAGGGCAAACGTGAATGCTAATTCTCCCAAGTTTTGAATGAAGCGGCTAAACACCCACTATAATTTGTGGGCTGCCCGAAGCAAGTGTTTGCGAGATGGAAATTACTGTCTACCCCTGACACTTGACATCCTTATCGACCAGATTTACACTGCTATCGATAGGGGTAGACTAGTAACTTCAATCAGACGTGACACGACGGCCTCTGAGCCCATCCAGACACGATGGGCGCGAAACGTGGGCCGCAAAACACATTTGATTCAAGCTCGTCCGACAAACATGTGTCTCTTCCTCCATTTCCCCATTCATAGACGGTGGGCGGCAAAACAAACTATCATTGTCCTAAATCGATGTAGGCTAATATTTTAAATAGGTTCAGATGTGTAACTTCCCTCAAATGTGACACAACCACCCTACCTGTCAGCCCCGTTCATACACCATGGGCGCCAACCGTGGGCGGCAAAACACCCTCTCCTCGCACAAAATAGTTACCGGCAAATTTTTGGAGATGCGAGATTACCGTCCTATGCCCAACCGACCCGATGTCCGAAATTTTAAATGGGGGATAAGTTCATAACTTTCCCACATTTCAGAGAAGTGCATCGCAAAGTTTGAGATCCCCCCTGTCGGTGTCAAAACCGGCGGATCTCGGGTAGGGGGTCCCGAACTAGGCGTCTAGGCAGATGGTAACAGGAGACAAGAGACACGATGTTTTTACCCAGGTTCGGGCCCTCTCGATGGAGGTAAAACCCTACTCCTGCTTGATTAATATTGATGATATGGGTAGTACAAGAGTATATCCACCACGAGATGAGAGAGGCCAAACCCTAGAAGCTAGCCTATGGTATGATTGTTGTTCATCCTACGGACTAAAACCCTTCGGTTTATATAGGCACCGAAGAGGGTTAGGGTTACACAGAGTCGGTTACAACGGTAGGAGATCTACATATCCGTATCGCCAAGCTTGCCTTCCATGCCAAGGAAAGTCCCATCCTTACACGGGACGAAGTCTTCAATCTTGTATCTTCATAGTCCAGGAGTCCGGCCAAAGGTGATATTTCGGCTATCCGGACACCCCATAATCCAGGACTCCCTCAGTAGCCCCTGAACCAGGCTTCAATGACGACGAGTCCGGCGTGTATTGTCTTCGGCATTGCAAGGCGGGTTCCTCCTCAGAATACTTCATAGAAGATTTTGAACACAAGGATAGTGTCCGGCTCTGCAAAATAAGTTCCACATACCATCGTAGAGAGAATAATATTTACACAAACTTAATCTGCTGACGTATTCTGTGGCGTGACATCACACCACGGCCAAGCCTTTATTCGAATCGTTTTACTATCCCACATCAGCGCGTTTAGCGAGGCGGTTTCCTTGGCACGTCTTGTCAAAGCAGAGATCGTGTCCCCTTATTCCGAGATTCTCATCAATACTGGCATGGGTAACCCAACCGCGCCATTGATTACGGCGCTTGGGAGATAAGCGAGTTTTACCAGGCTGGTGGGGACGCATAGCTTCGTCCGCCCATATAAGGGGATAAGGATCCACCTTTTTACCTACGCCTTCTTCCTCCTTTGCTCATCCATTTCCGCGCACTCGAGCTCCAGGGCCCATGTCCGCACATCCCACCTCAACCTTCTCTAGCCATGTCCGGAGCAAGAGGCAAGTGGATGGCCTCCTCCGTCACGGAGGGGCACATCAAAAAGCTGCGGAAGGCCGGATACTTGTCCAACGACATCGCGCATTGGCTCCCCGACAAGGGGCAGCTCATCCCCACCCCCAGGCCCCATGAGAGGGTGGTGTTCCTCACCCACTTCCTCCGCGGACTAGGTTTTCCACTTCACCCATTTGTCCGGGGGCTCATGTTCTACTATGGCCTGGATTTCCACAATCTGGTCCCGAATTTCATCCTCAACATCTCGGCGTTCATCGTCGTGTGCGAGGCCTTCCTCTGCATCCAGCCCCACTTCGACTTATGGCTGAAGACCTTCAATGTCAAGCCGAAGGTAGTGGGCGGCCGCCAAGCAGAGTGCGGAGGTGCCATGGTGGCCAAGATGGCCAACGTCCTATGGCTCGAGGGCTCCTTCATGGAGATCATAAAGGGGTGGCAATCGGGGTGGTTCTACATCACCGAGCCGCGCGACCCTAAATGGGCAGCGGCCCCTGAATTCCGATCTGGCTTCCCTACACGGCTCACCTCCTGGAAAGAGACGGGCTTGATGTGGGGTAATTCGGAAGAGCTGACCAGACTTCAAACCTGCATCGAAAACCTGGTGAACAAGAAGCTCAAGCTTGTCAACGTAGTCCAGGTCATGCTCATCCGCCGGATCCTCCCATGCCAACAACGGGCCTTCAGCTTGTGGGAGTTTGATCCGGCACAACACCAAACCTTGAGTAGGCTCTTCGACACTACGTACGAAGATGCCTGGAAGGTGCTGTTAAAGGGCGCCGAGGCTCCTGCATTAGCTACCTAAGATCGCGGATTCAGCTCGCAGCGTCAAGCCAGCGAGGTAAGCTACTTTACCCTTTACAGGACTCTTTTTTTCCATAGTTTGACTCTATGCGGGATCTAAACTCCCTTGCCTTTGACAGGATTGGCAGAAGACGTCCGGGCAGGTTGACTGTCCGGCTCCCTTGCCAGAAGACCTAGCGGACGCCCGATTGATGGGGCTGCTGGATCCGGCACCTTACGTGGTGCCGGAGAAGAAGGCCAAGAAGAAGGCCATGAGAACTCGAAGGAGTTCCCGGCGCCAGGTGTTGTCGGACTCATCGTCTGATGACTCCGAGGCGGACTCCTCCCGTGAAGACGAAGAAGAGGAAAAAGAGGCCTCTCCCCCAATGGGGGAGAGAAGAAAAGGAACGTCGCCCCAACTGGGGAGGCCGGAGGGTCCAAGAAGGGAAGGAACCTCCCTCCGGACTACTCCACCAACGCCGACAACGGCGAGGAGGAGTGGCCACGGAGGGCTAAGCCCCTGGCAAAATCATAAGTGTCCGGATTCCAGAATAACTCATGGCGTTTCATTTGTCGCACAGAATCTCCTAACGCCGAATATAACCCTGCAGCCCGCCCAAGGACGGGCTCGACGCTTCAACGAGCGGCTCCTTGGATTTGTCGGACGTGAATAGCACCTCACTTCCGGCTGCCTCCTCTCCTCGCACTACGGATGACGCTGAGGTGGGGTCCCAAAAGGGGCCCAGCCAGGAGGAGATGGTCTAGGAGGCGCCGTGAGGCAACCTCGCGGACTCCAGGCGCAAGGGGGATAAAACCCCAAAGGGCTCTAAGTCCGGCCCTAGGCCGGACTCCGCACTGGAACCTTCAGTGGTTTCGGAGTCCGACAGGCGTCCCCTTCGTAAGAAGGGCAAGAAAGCGAGACCGGTGACCTCCATCCAACCGGAGGCACCGGATAATTTGCTGGAGGCGCTTAACGGCGCCTCCATCGACGAGGAGCACCGCACTGTTATGAGTGTGGTGATCCAGAAATTCCAGTCTACCAAAAGAGGGCTGACTGAAGCCTGTGCCAGCCTTCTAACAGGCTTTGAGGTAAGTATTTAAGATATGTAAAAATGTTACCACATAGATAGTAGCCCCTGATGCTCAGTTTGGTGTTCGGAAAGAAAAGCCGAACTGAGGATCTAAAAGATGTACACAGGAGTCTAACATAGGTATGTCAATATGGGAATGCAGGCTGTGCTGCTGGCCTATGCCGCACTGACTGCGGAGGTCAATGCATTGAAGCTTAGCCTCGAGCGGTCCGAGAACAAGCTCGGCCTTGCCAAAAAGCAGCTCGAGGACAGGGAAGGTAAGTAATACCTTATGGAAGTATATAAAAGATGTGGTTGCCAAAAATGACAGGAATAACGTGAGTATTGCAGGGGCCACGAACGAGGTGGCAACCCTGAAGGAAGCGGTGTCCAAGGCCAAAAACAATGCGGTCGCGCAGTGCACCGAGCGAGAGAAGAAGGAGGCGCGGGTGGCGGAGGTGCGGCAAGAGCTCCAGGCTCTCGAGGAAAAACATGAGAGTTTGGAGCGTGACTCAAAGACTCGAGAGTCTGAGCTCGCCTCGGCCCTTCAAAGCGCCAAAGACGCTAAGGCCGAAGCCCAAAAAGCCCTCCAAGAAATTGAGGCATTGAAGAAGATAGCGGCGGGTAATGCATTCTTTATGCAAAGAAAGCACGTGAAAGTGAATTATCTGTTACTTACCCGAATCCAGAGCTCTCCAGGAGTATTTGCAGATCTGCCCCGTGTGTCCGATGCTGTCGCATTATACCGAGCCGAGGAGGGGAGTTCGAAGGAGAAGGTGTTCTGGTCTCAGTATGCTGAGGCCGGTCACCCGGTGCCCTTGAGCGACCAGCTGAAGCAGCTGGTCGAGCTCCATAAGGTGGCCGAACAGGCCATGAATGGCCTCATAGTTCGGCTGTGGCCTAAGGAAGCCATGCCTGGAGCTACTTCGGGCTGGTGAGGTGGCTGGTGGATGCCTATCCATGGATTGAAGTCGTCAAGCGCTCCGTCTGCATCGAAGCTGCCTGTAGGGCCCTTGCCCGTGCTAAAGTGCACTGGGGCAAGATGGACGCTGAGAAGCTTGTGACAAATAGACCACCACCGGGCAAGGAGTATCACAAGCCCAAGATGTATTATGAGGGCGTCCTGAAGGGTGCCCGCCTTATAGTGGGTGAATGCTCCAAACATGTAATTTTTGAGTAAACTACAATTTGTTATCCTGTACGCTGAAAACTTGTTCATATGCACTAAGCAACGCTTGTGAATTTAAAATATTACCTTCTGTGCGGCCGTTTATTAAATTTGAGAGATGGCGAGTCGTCGGCTTCTGCCCCCATGCCACGAGTACTGGGGTGTTCGGGATAAACTTGAGCGCTCTTTTCCCCATTCTTGGGTCCTTCGAGGGAGGCGCTCAACTCAACGAATGAGGCAACCGGACTATAATGCTTGAACACTCTCACTTAGCCATAGAATTCTATAATTTTAAATTTCGGCAAAGCCCCTGGTTTTTGGAAGACCGAGTTCGGGGCGCTATCCACGCCTGGGCCGGACAAAGCCGACTCCTCGCTCTAAGCGGCATAAGTCTTTAGGGACTAGAAAACCTCTCGAACGGCAATCGGCTCTCGCCCTATCATGACGGTCAGTTTTAGATTTCTCCACTGAGGTGCTTAACCCAGCTCAACCGGGGCACAATCGCAGTAGTTCTCCCAGCGCTACCTTAGCCGATATAATGGAACGTAAGGTACCGAAACATGGGAGCCGGGCAAACCCAACTATTGACCCAAGACATGATTCGGAGCCGATGCATATAATGCTATAAGTTCGGGGTGCCGAACTTGTGAAAGTGTTCGGACTTATCACACCATATTTTGGGGTACTTAAGCCCCTGGTGTATTTGGCCATACCAAAGTGTACGGGTGCAACATGTCATAAGTGAACATATATAGATAAAAAAAGGAATGCAATAATAGGCAGAAGCTATGTATTGTTTATTTAAAAAGGTTGCGGTAAAAGCAGAATGATACAAATAGTGCGATAAGCAGTGGATGGGACTATTTGACATGTCCCCCTCCAGGGGCGAGCTGCGGGATGATATGTGAAACAAGTATACTGCTCGTTATAGAGTCCACCTAGACACTCGACGTAGCTTTCTGCTTCCCTGGCTGTTGCATCGTGTGTTTGGCGATTCTACTACCGGACAGGGCTTCTTGAGAAAGGAGTCCTGAAAGTAAGAAAAAATAATGACACAATCGGCAGCCCCTGGTGCGGTTGAGCCGCATTCTGGGCCTGCCGTGGTCGTGCCCCTCCCCCTATGCCCATGGTATTTCCAGAGCATAATTATGTACGCGTAGTAATGGTTTCACAATTTCGCGAGGGCTGGGGTTGGGGCCGCATTGCTACGCATGCTCGGGACATGTCGGTCGGTCTTGTTATAGGTTACTCCGGGCGTGCTTGACGGTGTCCGGACGTTTAATAGCCGGACTCAAGGATTTCCTTGAGACGCTGCTTTGTACTTCCGCCGCGAGGGCCGCCGTATGCTCCTCCGTTCGGAGAGAGCGTTCGGTGTTTCCGTTGACCGTAGTGACTCCTCGAGGGCCTGGCATCTTGAGCTTGAGGTATGCGTAGTGCGGCACCGCATTGAACTTTGCAAATGCGGTTCGTCCGAGCAGTGCGTGATAGCCGCTACGAAACGGGACTATGTCGAAGATTAACTCCTCGCTTCAGAAGTTATCCAGAGATCCGAAGACCACTTCAAGTGTAACTGAGACTGTACAGTTGGCCTCTACACCTTGTATGACGCCTTTAAAGGCCGTCTTTGTGGGTTTAATCCTTGAGGGGTGTATGCCCATTTTGTGCACTGTATCCTGATAAAGCGGGTTCAGGCTACTGCTACCGTCCATCAGGACTCTAGTGAGGTGAAATCCATCAACGATTGGGTCTAGAACCAATGCGGCGAATCTGCCATGGCGGATGCTAGTGGGGTGGTCCCTTCGATCAAAAGTGATCGGGCAGGAGGACCATGGATTGAACTTTGGGGCGACTGGCTCCATCGCATATACGTCCCTTAGTGCACGCTTCCGCTCCCTTTTGGGTATGTGGGTTGCGTATATCATGTTCACCGTCTGCACTTGTAGGGGGAAGCCCTTCTGTCCTCTATTGTTCGGTGGCCGGGGCTCCTCCTCGTCATTGCTATGCAGCCTCTTGTCATTGTTTTCGGCATTTAACTTGCCTGCCTGCTTGAACACCAAACAATCCCTGTTGGTGTGGTCGGCTGGTTTTTCGGAGGTGCCGTGTATCTGGCACGAGCGATTGAGTATTCGGTCCAAATTGGACGGGTCCGGAGTATTTATTTTGAATGGATTTTTCCGCTCACCGGGTTTAGAGCCTCTGAATCCGGCATTGTGTGCCGTAACCTCAGCATTATCGCCGTTAATGCGGCGCTTGTGCTTGTTGCGACGCAACCTTCCGTTGCTGTCCTCGGTATCCTAATTACCAGGGCTCTTGGTAATGTTGTTACTACGAGCTAGCCAGCTGTCCTCTCCCGTGCAAAAGCGGGTCATGAGTGTTGTGAGGGCTGCCATGGATTTCGGCTTTTCCTGTCCTAGGTGCCGGGCAAGCCACTCGTCGCGGATGTTATGTTCGAAGGCTGCAAGGGCCTCTGCATCCGGACAGTCGATGATTTGATTTTTCTTGGTTAGGAACCGTGTCCAAAATTGTCTGTTTTCGAACAGTCGAATCACGTTTTTGCTGTGGCGGGATTTAGAGCGGCGCCGCTGATGTCGGCGCTTAGGCCGTTTCTTGGAGGGGTCATCCTTCGTTGTTCCATCGCCATTCCCATCTTTTGGGATGTCCACCATGTATATGTCGTATGATTAGGTGGCCTTCCAGTGCCCTGTAGGCACTGGTTCTTGGTCGTCTCCTGCATCATCATCCATACCGTTGATGTCTTCGGAGTCAAAGTCGAGCATGTCGGTTAAATCATCGACAGTGGCTACAAAGTGGGTGGTGGGTGGGCTTTGAATTTCTTCGTCATCCGCATCCCAACCTTCCTGACCATAATCCGGACAGGGCTCTCCTGATAAAGAGAGAGACTTTAGCGAATTCAGGATGTCGCCAAAGGGCAAGTGCTGAAAGATGTCCGCGGCAGTGAACTCCATGATTGGTGCCCAATCAGATTCGATTGGCAGGGGCGCGGAAGGTTCGGAGTTCGGAGAGGAGTCCGACACCTTGGAGTCACGAGCTTCGCAAAGGACATGGTTGGTGTTCGGCTCGATCGCCGTAGAGATAGCAGCCCCCGAGGCGGTGTCCAGCCACCCGTCCTCGATCGGCGCTGTCGGATCCGAGCTAAGGGGCGGAGCGGACACTGGTGTGGCCTCCAGGGCACTGTCCGGCGGTAGAGCTAGATCATGCCCATTGTGACAGTGCGGCGCACTTGGCTGTGGCTCGAACCCGTCGAAGATCAAGTCTCCACGGACATCAGCTGTATCGTTCAAACTTCCAAATCTGACCTGATGGCCAGGGGCGTAGCTTTCGAGCAGCTCCAGATGGCCAAGCGAATTGGCCCGCAGTGCAAAGCCGCCGAATACGAAGATCTGTCCGGGGAGAAAAGTCTCACCCTGGACTGCATCGTTGTTGATGATCGGAGGAGCCATCGGGCCTAAAGATGATGACACAAAGGAACTCCCAATGAAAGCACCAATGTCGGTGTCGAAACCGGTGGATCTTGGGTAGGGGGTCCCGAACTGTGCGTCTAGGCGGATGGTAACATGAGACAAGGGACACGATGTTTTTACCCAGGTTTGGCCCTCTCGATGGAGGTAAAACCCAACTCCTGCTTGATTAATATTGATGATATGGGTAGTACAAGAGTAGATCTACCACGAGATCAGAGAGGCTAAACCCTACAAGCTAGCCTATGGTATGATTGTTGTTCGTCCTATGGACTAAAACCCTCCGGTTTATATAGGCACCGAAGAGGGTTAGTGTTACACAGAGTCGGTTCATTGGTAGGAGATCTACATATCCGTATCGCCAAGCTTGCCTTACACGCCAAGGAAAGTCCCATCCGGACAAGGGACGAAGTCTTCAATCTTGTATATTCATAGTCCAGGAGTCCGGCCAAAGGTGATAGTTCGGCTATCCGGACACCCCATAATCCAGGACTCCCTCACCCCCTCCCCTCCATTTCCCATTCATACACCGTCCGCGGCACGACAACCTCCGCATTGCGGCCAGCCTCCTCCGTCCTCCACCTCATCCTCCACCTTGCCGGAGCCGCTACCCCTACCCTGTCGTTCACTGCAAGGGATGGACGTCTCTCATCCACGACGTTGGACCAGGATCCTTTCATCGCCTCCTCTCGCTTCATCGGCGCCGTCGTCCACCTTGCCGTTGCCGCTCCTAAGACCGCCTCATCCACGACAACAGGATATATCCCCCGACCGGGCCGTCTGCCGTCTAAAGTCTTCTTCCCTGCCGCCGACAGCCATCGCACCTGCAGCACCCTCAACGTATCTGCATAGGCCTACACGACGTCGCAAGAGAGGTGGTACTCTTCCATATGTGCTTAAGTTATTGATCTCACCCGGAAAATAGATCGTAATTTGCTTACTGTACTTTTCTTGTCCGTACCAAATCATAGTGGCTAGTTGAAAGCAAACATTGGTTGCGAAGTAGCTTTGTCTGGTTTGCACCTTTAGATCCGCCATGGCACGGCCACTATACTCGTCAAGCTTATGGTTTCCCCCCTTTATATTCACTACCATCATCGTAGGTGCTTCGTGTTGTGCTAGCACTGCTCCTCAAGACCTCAACCCAAAGCTTAAGTGTTGAAATATGAATCTGATATGATGCTCATATCACTAAAACAGAGAACATTTAATTGGTCACCTAATGTTCCTATATTCATTTTGAAAAGCATGTGCGCCACCCACTGGTCCAGCTAGTTGCACTTTCCTGATTTTTCCTTTGATGCTTAGGGTTTTCCCATTTTATCTACTCTACTATGGTCTGCGTAGATGCTTTCTATCGTTCTAGCATTACTCCACCCTTCAAGCTACACAACACAACACTCAGAATTCGAAAGATTAGTTGTTCAAATATTATTGTGATATGATACCGATATTAGTTAACCGACACATTTAATTGGTTATCTAAAGGTCCCACTTGAGTTTCCAAATGCATGTCGCGACATATAGAGAGACAGCATAATTGCATTTCTTTGTCATTTCGTGTGCGGTACCCCCCTCCACTGTTTACTCCTCCGGTCATATTTGTCGTATGATACGTCCATTTTGCATCAAAATTTTATATCGATATTTATTGCATTATGGGCTATTATTACATGTTATGTCACAATAATTATGCCTATTCTCTCTTATTTTACAAGGTTTACATGAAGAGGGAGAATGCCGGCGGCTGGGATTCTGGGCTGGAAAAGGAGCAAATATTAGAGACCTATTCTGCACAACTCCAAAAGTCCTAAAACTCCATGGAAGTCATTTTTGGAATTAATAAAAAATATTGAGCAGAAGAAATACTGGAGGGGGGCCACCCACCGTCCTCGAGGGTGGGGGGCGCGCCCTCCTGCCTCGTGGGCCCCCTGGCAGGCCTCCGGCGACCATCTTCTGCTAAAGTCTATTACCTTGAAAGAATCATAAGCAACCTTTCGGGAGAAACACCGCTGCCACGAGGCGGAATCTTGGCGGGACCAATCTAGGGCTCCGGTGGAGCTGTTCTGCCGGGGATACATCCCTCCGGGAGGGGGAAATCATCACCCTCGTCATCACCATCGATCCTCTCATTGGGAGGGTGTCAATCCCCATCAACATCTTCACCAGCACCATGTCCTCTCAAAACCTTTTTCATCTCTTGTATCAAATCTTTGTCCCAAAACCTCAGATTGGTACCTGTGGGTCATTAGTAGTGTTGATTACTCCTTGTAGTTGATGCTAGTTCGTTTATTTGGTGGAAGATCATATGTTCAGATCCTTAATGCATATTAATACCCCTTTGATTATTAACATGAATATGATTTGTGAGTAGTTACGTTTGTTCCTGAGGACATTGGTGAAGTCTTGCTATAAGTAGTCATGTGAATTTGGTATTCATTCGATATTTTGATGAGATGTATGTTGTCTGTCCTCTAGTGGTGTTATGTGAACGTCGACTACATGAAACTTCACCATTGTTTGGGCCTAGAGAAAGGCATTGGGAAGTAGTATGTAGATGATGGGTTGCTAGAGTGACAGAAGCTTAAACCCTAGTTTATGCGTTGCTTCGTAAGGGGCTGATTTGGATCCACATGTTTCATGCTATGGCTAGGTTTACCTTAATACTTCTTTTGTAGTTGCAGATGCTTGAAATAGGGGTTAATCATAAGTGGGATTCTTGTCAAAGAAAGGGCAGTACCCAAGCATCGGTCCACCCACCTATCAAATTACCAAAGTAACGAACGCGAATCATATGAGCGTGATGAAAACTAGCTTGACGATAATTCCCATGTGTCCTCGGGAGCGCTTTTCTCCATATAAGAATTTGCCCAGGCTTGTCCATTGCTATAAGAAGGATTGGGCCACCTTGCTTCACCTTATTTACTTTCATTGCTTGTTACCCGTTACAAATTAGATTATCACAAAACTATCTGTCACCAATAATTTCAGTGCTTGTAGAGAATACCTTACTGAAAACCGCTTGTCATTTCCTTGTGCTCCTCGTTGGGTTCGACACTCTTACTTATGTAAAGGACTACCATAAATCCCCTGCACATGTGGGTCATCAAGACTCTTTTCTGGCGTCGTTGCCGGGGAATGAAGCGCCTTTGGTGAGTGGAACTTGGAAAGGAAAAATATATATATTGTGCTGAAATTTACTGTCACTTGTTACTATGGAAAATAATCCTTAGAGGGGCTTGTTCGGGGTATATTCACCCCGACGTGTAGAGCAAATAGTTTCTCCTCAACCTACTGAACCTACTGAAAATGTTTACTTTGAAATTCCTTCGGGTATGATAGAGAAACTGCCAGCTAATCCTTTTACAGGAGATGGAACATTGCATCCCGATTTACACCTAATCTACATGGATGAAGTTTCTGGATTATTTAAGCTTGCAGGTATGCCCAATGATGTTGTCAAGAAGAAGGTCTTACCTTTATGTTTGAAGGGAGAGGCATTGACATGGTTTAGGTTATGTGATGATATGGGATCATGGAATTACAACCGATTGAAATTGGAATTTCATCCGAACTTTTATCCTATGCATCTTGTTCATCATGATCGTGATTATATATATAATTTTTGTCCTCGCGAAGGAGAAAGCATCGCTCAAGCTTGGGGGAGGCTTAAGTCAATGTTATATTCATGCCCCAATCATGAGCTCTCAATAGAAATGATTATTCAAAAATTCTATGCTCGGCTTTCTCTCAACAATCGCTCCATGCTCGATGCTTCTTGTACTGGCTCCTTTATAATGAAGACTACTGAATTCATATGGGATTTATTGGAAAGAATTAAACGCAACTCTGAAGATTGGGATCTCGACAAAGGTAAGGAGTCAGGTATGACACCTAAGTTTGATTGTGTTAAATCTTTTATGGATGTCGATGTCTTCCGTGAATTTAGCACTAAATATGGACTTGACTCTGTGTTAGTAGCTTCTTTTTGTGAATCATTTGCTACTCATGTTGACCTCCCTAAGGAGAAGTGGTTTAAATATAATCCTTTAAAGCTTCAATTGTGGTTCGTAAGAGTAATACTAGAACACCCACACCACCTTAGCAAATGAAAGTTGAACCTAGTATTGATATGGTTAAATATCTCTTGGCCGATAATATTGATGGGCATTTTATTTACTTCTGTGATGAAGCTGCTAGAATTGCTAGACCTGATACTAAGAATAAACATAGACCTGTTGTAGGCATGCCTATTATTTCTGTTTAAATAGGAGGTCATTGTTATCATGGCTTATGTGATATGGGTGCTAGTGCTAGTGCAATACCTCATTCCTTATACAAAGAAACTATGCATGATATTACACCTGGTGAGATAGAATAAATTGATGTTACAATTAAGCTTGCCAATAGAGATACTATTTCACCGGTTGGATTGTTAGAGATGTTGAAGTCTTGTGTGGGAAAATTATATATCCTGCTGATTTTCTTATTCTTGGTTCCCCACAAGATGACTTTTGTCTCATCATATTTGGTAGACCCTTTTGAATACTTTTAATGCTAAGATATACTGCAAAAAGGATGTTGTTACTATTGGTTTGGGGGATATGTCTCATGATCTTATTTTTGCTAAATTTCGTAGACAACCCCATAATAAAGAATTGCCTAGTAAGGATGAAATTATTGGTCTTGCTTCTATTGCCATGCCTCCTAATGATCCTTTAGAAAAATATTTGCTAGACCATGAAAATGATATGTTTATGAATGAAAGAAGGGAGATAGATGAAGTATTCTTTAAAAAGGGACCTATTTTGAAACAGAACTTGCCTATTGAAATTATAGGGTATCCTCCACCACCCAAGGTTGATCCCGTGTTTGATCTTAAGGGCATTAGTCCCACTGTATGCCAACACAAAATAAAATTGGAGAAAGACATCAAACCAGTTATTAATCACCAACGACGGTTAAATCCTAAGATGAAAGAAGTGGTAAGAAAAGAAATACTAAAGCTCCTGGAGGCAGGTATAATTTAGCCCGTTGTTGATAGTCAGTGTGTAAGTCCTGTCCATTGTGTCCCTAAGAAGGGAGGTATTACTGTCGTTCCTAATGATAAAAATGAATTGACCCCGCAAAGAATTCTTACAGGTTGTAGTATGGTAATTGATTTCCGCAAATTAAATAAAGCTAATAAAACGGATCATTACCCTTTGCCTTTTATTGATCAAATGCTAGAAAGATTTTCCAAACATACACATTATTTCTTTCTAGATTGTTACTCTGGTTTCTCTCAAATACACGTGTCAGCAGAGGACCAATAAAAGACCAGTTTTACTTGCCCTTTCGGTACTTTTGCTTATAGACGTATGCCTTTTGGTTTATGTAATACACCTGCTACCTTTCAAAGATGCATGATGGCTATAATCTATCACTTTTGTGAAAAGATTGTTGAGGTTTTCATGGATGATTTCTCTATTGATGGATCTTCTTTTGATGATTGCTTGAGCAACCTTGATCGAGTTTTGTAGAGATGCGAAGATACTAGTCTTGTCTTGAATTTGGAAAAGTGCCACTTTATGGTTAATGAAGGCATTGTCTTGGGGCATAAAAAAATTTCTGAAGGAGGTATTGAAGTTGATAAAGCTAAAGGTTGATGTTGTTGAAAAGATGCCGTGTCCCAACGACATTAAAGGTCTAAGAAGTTTCCATGGTCATTCTAGTTTTTATAGGAGGTTCATTATGGACTTCTCTAAAATTTCTAGGCCTCTCACTAATCTCTTACAAAAAGATATTCCTTTTGTCTTCGATGATGATTGTGTAGAAGCATTTGAAATACTTAAGAAAGCTTTGATTTCTGCACCTATTGTTCAGCCACCTGATTGGAATTTACCCTTTGAAATTATGTGTGATGCTAGTGATTATGCCGTAGGTGTTGTTCTAGGACAAAGAGTTGATAAGAAACTACACGTTATTCAATATGCTAGTAAAACTCTAGACAGTGCCCAGAGAAATTTTGCTACTACTAAAAAATAATTTTTAGCACTTGTATTGGCTTGTGATAAGTTCAGACCATATATTGTTGATTCTAAAGTAACTGTTCACACCGATCATGCTGCTATTAAATATCTTATGGAAAAGAAAGATGCTAAATCTAACCTTATTAGATGGGTTCTCTTGTTAAAAGAATTTTATTTGCATATTATTGATAGAAAGGGAGCTGAGAACCCTGTTCCAGACAACTTGTCTAGGTTAGAGAATGTTCTTGATGACCCACTACCTATTGATGATAGCTTACCTGATGAACAATTAGAAGCCATAAATGCTTCTTGTATTTCTCCATGGTATGCTGATTATGCTAATTACATTTTTGCTAAATTTATAGCACCTGGTTTCACATACCAGTAAAAGAAACAGTTTTTCTATGATTTAAGACATTACTTCTGGGATGATCCACACCTTTATAAAGGAGTACATGGTGTTACTAGATGTTGTGTACCTGAGCATGAACAGGATCAGATCCTACACAAGTGTCACTCCGAGGCTTATGGAGGACACCACGTTGGAGATAGAACTGCACACAAGTTATTGCAATCCGGTTTTTATTGGCCTACTCTCTTCAATGATGCCCGTAAGTTTGTCTTGTCTTGTGATGAATGTCAAAGAATTGGTAATATTAGTAGACGTCAAGAAATGCCTATGAATTATTCTCTTGTTATTGAACCATTTGATGTTTGGGGCTTTGATTATATGGGACCATTTCCTTCCTCTAATGGGTATACACATATTTTAGTTGCTGTTGATTACATTACTAAGTGGGTAGAAGCTATTCCAACTAGTAGTGTTGATCATAACATCTCTATTAAGATGCTTAAACAAGTTATTTTTCCGAGGTTTGGAGTCCCTAGATACTTAATGACTGATGGTGGTTCACATTTTATTCATGGTGCTTTCCGTAAAATGCTTGCTAAGTATGATGTTAATCATAGAATTGCATCTCCATATCACCCACAGTCTAGTGGCAAGTAGAACTTAGCAATAGAGAACTCAAGTTAATATTGCAAAAGACTGTTAATAGATCTAGAAAGAATTGGTCCAAGAAACTTGACGATGCATTGTGGGCTTATAGAACTGCATATAAAAATCCTATGGGTATGTCTCCATATTAAATAGTTTATGGGAAAGCATGTCACTTACCTCTCGAACTAGAACATAAGGCATATTGGTCCATTAAAGAGCTCAATTATGAATTCAAACTTGCCGGTGAGAAGACGTTATTTGACATTAGCTCACTTCATGGATTGAGAACCCAAGCCTATAAGAATGACAAACTATTTAAATGAAAAGTTAAAAGATGGCATGACAAAAGTATACAAAAGCGTGAGTTTAATGTAGGTGATTATGTTCGGCTATACAACTCTCGTTTAAGATATTTTGTGGGAAAACTTCTCTCTAAATGAGAAGGCCCTTACGTTATCGAGGAGGTCTATTGTTCCGGTGCCACAAAAATAAACAACTTTGAACGCACAAGTCCGAGGATGGTGAACGGTCAAACAATCAAACATAACATCTCAGGTAACCCAATAAATGTTGAAACTAATGTTATCGAAACCGTAACCCCGGAGGATCACATCAGGGACAGTTTCCAGAACGTTTCAGACTCCAAAAAGGAATAGGTATGTGATATGGTAAGTAATAGAAATTTTCTCTGTTTTGGAATATTTAAGAAAATAGGAAAATAAGAAGTACTCCGAGAAGGACACGAGGCGTCCACGAGGGTGGAGGGCACGCCCTACCCCCCTAGGCGCGCCCCCTGCCTCGTAGGCACCTCATGTGCTCTTCAGACTCTGCTTTCTTGCACGATACTCCTTTTGGTCAGTAAAAATTCATTATATAATCTCCCAAAGGTTTTGACCATCGTATCACGCAAATATCCTTTGTCTTTGGTTCGAGCTGTTTTCTGTCAGATTTGTCAAGGCTGGGCATCATGTCATCTCCCTCCTCCAACAATGAAGACAAGGATGCTTGGCTAATGAAGATAGAGCTGAAGAGAGAAGAACCCGAGGATATCAACAAGGATGATGGGATCAAGAAGGTCATGGAGGATCAAGCTCCGGCGGCAGAAAAAGAAGACATCCTTCAACATCATGAAAATCTTCTTACCCCAACTGAGATTGAAGCTTTCAAGATGATTGAATTAGCTCGCATACAAAACAAGTATATCACACGTGAAAATATTTTGTTGAAGGATCATATCACTGCACTCAAGGGCATTATCCGCAAACTGGAGGAACTCCTATGCTCGATGTGCGACTATCCATCATCACCACCACCTTCATCACCTCTGAGGAAGGAGACATAAACACATGGGTGTGGGCACTCCCCTTGGCAACTGCAAAGCTTGGGGGAGGTGCCCCAGTATCATATCACCATCACACTCCTATCTTTACCGTTTTTCTTAGTTTGATCCTTTTACCAATAGCTTGATCTAGTAGAATAAAGTTTTGATATGATTTAGTTTTGAGTTTTGCTTTACGATCCCTCTATGTAATCGAGTCCGTGAGCTATATATAATAAATATTAGTGTGAGTCAAGGGCTTTGCTATCTTGCTATGATCTTGAGGGAATAAAAGAACAAAAAGAAATGAAGAGATCATATGGATCTTATGGAGAGTAATGACTTCACATGTAAAGAGTATGATGAATAAAAGTTGGTGAGAGTTGGCAAACATAGTTTTGGTCATCGTTGCAATTAATAGGAAGTAATAAAGAAAGATAGGTTCTCACATATAAATATACTATCTTGGACATATTTTATGATTGTGAGCACTCATTAAAATATGACAAGCTAAAGAGTTGATGTTGGACAAGGAAGACAACGTAATGGGTTATGTTTTCTTATATCCGAAATAAAGTATATTGTCATGGATCGTCCAACATGTTGAGCTGCCTTTCCCCCTCATACTAGCCAAATTCCTTGCACCAAGTAGAGATACTACTTGTGCTTTCGAATATCCTTAAACCCAGTTTTTCCATGAGAGTCCACCATAACTACCTATGGATTGAGTAATATCTTTCAAGTAAGTTGTCATGTTGCATGCTATAAAAATTGCTCTCTAAATATGTATGACTTATTAGTGTGGAGAAAATAAGCTTTATACAATCTTGTGATATGCAAGCAATAAAAGAGACAGACTGAATAATAAAGGTCCATATCTCAAGTGGCAATATAAAGTGACGTTCTTTTGCATTAAGATTTCGTGCATCCAACCATAAAAGCACATGACAACCTCTGCTTCCCTCTGAAAAGGGCCTATCTTTTACTTTTTGTCTTATACATTATGCAAGAATCATGGTGATCTTCACCTTTCCTTTTTATATTTTATCCTTTGGCAAGCACCTCGTGTTGGAAAGATTCTGATATATATATCCAATTGGATGTAAGTTAGAATGAACTATTATTGTTCACATTACCCTTGAGGTAAAAGGTTGGGAGGCAACACTATAAGCCCCTATCTTTCTCTATGTCCGATTAGAACTCCATACCCATAAGTATTGCTTGAGTGTTAGCAATTGTGAAAGACTAAATGATTGCTTCAAAAATCTATACACCTTATATTTCAGATTTTTTTCTCAAAAATCTATACACCTTACATCAAGGAATGGAGGGAGTAGTTGAGTATGTGGACTTGCTAAAAAGGTCTTATATTGATTCTTCCTGATGTTGTGATAAATTGCAATTGCTTCAATAACTGAGATTATAGGTTGTTAGTTTTCAATGAAGTTTCTGATTCATACTTGACATTGTGAATAGATTGTTACTTGAGCATAAGAAATCATATGACAAAATAAATATATGTTGATGTTATAAGAATCATCATGTCGCCCTCATGTCTGTATTTTATTTTATCGATACCTCTATCTCTAAACATGTCGACATATTTTTTGATATCGGCTTCCGCTTGAGGACAAGCGAGGTCTAAGCTTGGGGGAGTTGATATGGCCATTTGCATCATGCTTATATACTTATTGAATTATGGGCTGTTATTACATGTTATGTCACAATACTTACGCCTATTCTCTCTTATTTTACAAGGTTTACGTGAATAGGGAGAATGTCGGCGGCTGGGATTCTGGGCTGGAAAAGGAGCAAATATTAGAGACCTATTCTGCACAACTGCAAAAGTCCTGAAACTCCACGAAAGTCATTTTTGGAATTAATAAAAAATACTGAGCGGAAGAAATACCAGAGGGGGGCCACCCACCGTCCACGAGGGCGGGGGGCGTGCCCTACCCCCCTGGGCGCGCCCCCCTGCCTCGTGGGCCCCCTGGCAGGCCTCTGGTGACCATCTTCTACTATATGAAGTCTTTTACCTTGGAAAAAATCATAACCAAGCTTTCGGGACGAAACACCGCCGCCACGAGGCAGAACCTTAGCGGAACCAATCTAGGGCTCCGGCGGAGCTGTTCTGCCGGGGAGATATCCCTCCGAGAGGGGGAAATCATCACCATCATTATCACCATCAATCCTCTCATCGCGAGGGGGTCAATCTCCATCAACATCTTCACCAGCACCATCTCCTCTCAATCCCAAGTTCATATCTTGTACCCAATCTTTGTCCCAAAACCTCAGATTGGTACCTGTGGGTCACTAGTAGTCAAAAAAAAACACTTCCGTGATGATACGTGTTTGTCACAGTAGGTCGAGTTTTTTGTCATGCATGTACATCCATGACGATTTATGACAGAATCAAGATAGTTATACCTGTGTTGTCGTAGAAGTGTTCGATGACATTACCAAAATTATCATCACGGAAGTGTCCACTTCCATGACGATAAATCGCGCGTCATAGAAGTGTTTTCGTCAAGGGTAACCGACACGTCGCATCCACCATAACGGAATGCCGTTAATCTATCGGGTACGGTTTTGGATCCGATAACCCACTAATAGCCCCGACCAATGGGGATTTTCCACGTGTAAAATTATCATTGGCTGCAGGAAACACGTGTCGGCTCACCGTCGGGACAGATGTCATCCACTCATTCGACGGAAGGCGCCTATGATATGTCGACATGTGGCACAGCCCAAGAGAGGTCCATTCCTATGAAAAGGCCGGCCCGTTTGACTTGGTCAAAAGGTGGTGGGCCGGCCCACTGAAAGCCTATTAATGGTCTGTTCGCATATAGCCCATTTACAGCCCGCTACCCCAGGGCCCATTACGACCTATCCGAATTAGGCCCAGTAGCGTCAAATGGGGCATCCAATATGATTCCAGCCTATTTGAACTTCCGGCCCATTTATGGCCCATGACGTCTTTCGGCCCAGATGAGGCCCTTTGTAACTCTTGGCCCATTAACAGCCCGTGGTGAAACTGACCCGTAATGAACAATGTATCACTTTATACCCATTAACGACCCATTATTCCAGTGGGCCGTTTCCATCCCATCTTATCTTTCGGCCTTCTCATGGCCCATTTATTTTGGTCTCATTTCCAGCATTTGGTTACTTACGACCCGTTACTGTCATTTTCTGCTCGTGGGCCAAATTCAGCCTGTTGTTACAGTTGGCCCATTTGTGGCATGTTAATACGTTGGGCCGTTTTCATAGTGTTATCAGATACAGCCTATTAACGACGGCCAGTTATGGTCGTCCCATGAATGGACAATTCCAACTCTATCCCGTTTACGGCCATAATGTGGTCTGTTATTGGCCCATGTTTGGCCAATCCATCATACGGCCCATATAAGGCCCATTGATGATACGGCCCATATAAGGCCCATTGTGTCTATGGCCCGTACAAGGCCCATTGTTTCTACGGCCTGTAGAAGGCCCATTGTTTCTACGGTCGGTAGGAGGCCTAGTGTCACTACAGTAAATATGTAGCCCATCCTTATTATGGCCTAGTTTTAAAAAATAGGTTATTGCAGCCACTAGCAGACAGCAGAAAAACAACTGCACTGACTACAAGCAAACAAATAAACAAGACAACAAGGAAATAAATAAGCAAGAAACTTATGCTAGGCTATCCCGGCTTTTACACATATTACATCCACTGGGCATCAAAGTTTGCCACTAGTGCAAATATAGGGAACAAAGCAGCATATCATATACACTGGTTGTCAAAGATGGCGACCAGCGCAAATAAACGCCGTAGCAAAACAAGTCCAGAACTGAAACCACTTCAGAAGATCTCAAGAAACAATATCCTGGGTACCCATAATGCTGGCAAGATGCTTAGCAAGCTTATTAACTTTCTCTTGCTTGGCGCTTAAATCCTTTAGCGCTTGCTGTTCCACCAGAAAGTATGCATCCGAATTCTGCAGGGACTTCCTCAGTCCTTCAGCTTCCTGTCGCAGCACATCTGATCGATGTCTTTCAACTTGAAGTTGAGACTCAAGAAGACGAACTGATTCAGGCAGCGAGTTCGAAGAGCTTGTGCCAGCAGTAGTGTCCAGTAACTCGAACACTACATCAAGACAGGACTTTTGGGTTCTCTCACTGTCGTCAAGATAAGTTTAATCAGTTTTCTTGTAGACCAACAGGGATGTCTCACTATCTTGAACCTTATCTACATTACTTCCTTTACCATTACATAACGGGGTATTGTTCTCCAATATTTTGTCCACATTCAAAAAGAGAAACAAGCAGACACATCACAGGTTTACCATGTTGTATATGAAACTCATTTTGGTAAATGATTTCAGTAGTAAAGTGGACAGGATAACAGCATGAAACAAACATATATCTATGTACCATGGTCACTTTATGGTCTATATCATTCTAGTTTTTGTTTCCAAATCAAGATAGAGACACAATTCAAGTAATATTTGTTCAAGACAAAGCAGAATAGACAGAATATAAGTGTGGGAAACTATAGAGAAATAACAACACTTGTAATGTGCATGACATGAGAACATAACTGTTTATTCAATTGAAAATGAAATCAACATAGAGTAGGTTACAACAGCAAACCAGTTAAAGAAACAGGTTTAAAACATACAAATTGCACCATTGGAGTTTTAGTTCCATCATTGAAATTTCGTCCTTGTGCTTTGGGCACTGCAATTCCTTACTAATTTCTCGTGTTTGGGTGCTCTATGGTGGAGACGGTGTTGTGTCAACTATAACTAGGTTACTATCTGCCTGGGTTGGGGTTAGAAGGGGTGTAGTTGGTTCTCTGTCCAACTGGGTATGGGTATAAGCTGCGATAGTCTGGGTTATGTGTGGTGGAGCTGGTTCTTGGGCAAGTACAACCGTGGTTCTATCTGCATCAACTGGTAGCACTATGTTTTCTAAAGGCCGTGTTGTTACTCCCTTAGATACTGCCATCACCCTCTCCAATTCAAATGGTCGATAAACAATAAAAGTAATTGAAAGTACAAACATTGTATGACAGACAGGTGCAATGGATAGTGGGGAATTAAATAGGGCATGAAATAATTCACATTTATGTTGTCTAATCAAACAGGATAGCATGACACAATTTCACATATATGATGGCTAACTAAACAGGATAGCCTGACATGATTTCACATTATGATGGCTAAATAAAAAATATGGAAAGACATAGTTCAAAATATGATGACTATGTAAACAAGATGACATGATATAATTATATAATGTGTTTATTAAATAGGTTGGCATGCCATAATTCACATACATTCACGGATAGAATGCCATAATTCAAAATATGATGACTCTAAACACTAAGCAGGATGAGATGATATAACTATATGATGTCTTTATTAAATGGGTTGCCATGCCGTAATTCAGATAGATGATGTGTATGTACTATGTAAACATGATGGCATGATATAATTCAAATATATGATTTATATAGTAAGCAAGTAAGCAGATAGCAATCCATATATGATGTAAAAACTAAGCAATGCAAGACAACATGCATGACATGGGTAATATAACCCTGCCAAGTTTGAGCATAGACCTCTGGGGGGGAAATAGGACTAGTCATTAGTCTCTGAATCCTCCTCTGAGGAGCTCTCTGTAACCAGCAAGATGTCTGCTTCAGCAGGTAGCATTGTCTACTCTGAATACCTTGTTTTCACTCCAGATACTTCCATCACCGCTTCAAATGGCTGATACACAAGAAGAGTAGTTAAATATACAAACGGTCTCGACAAATGGAACACGTAATACAAAAAAATGATAGCATGATATAATTCACATACATGATGATTGGCTAAATAGCATGGCATTGCATAATTCACATATAAAATGCCTTTGCAACAAGATAGCATTGCAATATTCACATATATAATGTCTTGCAACAAAATGGCAATGCATAATTCACGTATATGGTAATTAGACACTAAACATGTGGCATTCACACAAAGCATGTCTAAACTAATCAAATGACATAGCAATGCAAGACAATGTTCGCACACGAACACGCGACGTGTACCCTCAACGCTGGGGGTGGGGCACCGCAGCTCACGTCGAAGCAGTCTCACCGGAAGCGCGATTCACAAGTCGACCAGGGAGAGCTTTTGAGGACCCGAAACCCTACACTCCCGGGAGGGACCCCGTCGGGGAGTGCGGCGGCTATGGGCTGCCCTAGGTCGGTCAAGCCGCCCCTAGAGCGTCGCTGTTCGTAGCTCTCCAACACGCAGAACAACGAAGAACGAGGGAGGGACAAGACATAGATGAAAAAGTTGTAGATGCGTTTGCAATTGTTTGTTATTGTTCAATCGGCCGTAACTCCTGAAGTATATAAGAGGCGGCTGGACTTCCCGTGCAAGGAAAAGTTTAATTCACGTCCAAAACCGTAGTCCAATTCGGATTTGTTTGGTCCAAACTTTCCAAAACTGTTCAGTAAAATCTGGCTGCACCTTGCGGGCCATGTTTGAGGGAGTAAACGATCTCTGATGGAAACAAGCCCAAAGCAATCTTGACCATTTCAACGAGACGAACAACTTTCATGTTGAACGCTTGTTTATCTGAGGCAATCTTGAGGTGGTTTTCGGCTGTTTTCCGAAGTATGTAGCAGCGAAATTCAAAACCCGGACGAACATACCCGGAGTGTCCGGCCATCCACAGAGAAAATCAAAACCCGGATGGTTTTCCCCGGAGTGTACGGCCATCCACTGTAGCAACGTCTTGTACTGGCTGTAACTTTTGCATACGACCTTGGGTTAAGATGAGTTTTATATCAAAATTGACCGTTTCGACGAGGTGAAGACAACTCGTATTGAGTATTTTTCCTGATGAGGACAACTTAATTGGGTTTCCAGCCATTCTTTAATCCGGTGTCAACATGAGCATCTCTAAAGTTGTCATAATTTTTGCATCCGAGCTCCGTTTTAGATCATCTTCATATCCATCTTGATCTTCTCGAAAAACTCCATCCATGATGACCTCTAATCATAAGTTTGAATTAATCTTGACATAGCTTAAAGCAACTTTTAACATTGTGCCACTTTTGAGCGTCAACACATGCCCCCTGTTTTTCGGCAAAGCTAGGGTGCCAAAAAATAACTTGTACCGTATTTGTTCTAAGAACGATGTCAACACTCCATCGGCCATTTATATGTTCTTAGGGCGATAATTATAAATCGGCCATGTTTATGCTAAGGGCGATAGTTATATATCGGCCGTTTGCCTATCTAGGCTTCTTGCCACACACTTGGGTGACACTTCTTTAAAGATTTGTCATTGAGAGCTCGAGGTAATAATGTGCCTTGTATGGATTCCACCAAATATGAGTTTCCAGGAACCACTCTTGTAATGTCAAAAGGACCTTCCCAACTTCGAGACCACTTGCCGAATTTTCTATCTTTTGAACCAATTGGTAGAATCACCTTCCACACGAGATCGCCAACTTGAAAATTCTTCAACTCGACCTTCTTATTGTAAGCTCTTTCCACCCTCAACTTATCTCTCTCTATGGCATTCAGAGCAGCCAAACGTTTATCGGCGACTGATATGTCTCGAACGTATCTATAATTTTTGATTCTTCCGTGCTATTATATTACCCTTTTTAGATGTTGATGGGCTTTATTTTACACATTTATACCATTTTTGGGGACTAACCTACTAACCGGAGGCCCAGCCCATATTGTTGTTTTCCTGCCTGTTTCAGTATTTCGAAGAAAAGGAATATCAAACGAAGTCCAAACGGAATGAAACCTTCAGAAAAGTTATTTTTGGAACAGAACCAATCTCAGGAACTTGGAATGCAAGCCAGGGGATCATCGAGGAGGCCACGAGACAGGGGGGCACGCCCACCCCCTGGGCACACCCTACCCTCTCGTGGGCCCCTCGAGGCTCCCCCGACCGACTTCTTTCGCCTATATTAACCTACGTACCCTAAAAACATCGATAATGAAGATAGATCGGGAGTTCTGCCACCGCAAGCCTCTGCAGCCACCAAAAACCTCTCGGGAGGCCGTTCCGGCACCCTGCCGGAGGGGGAATCCCTCACCGGTGGCCATCTTCATCATCCCGGCGCTCTCCAGGACGAGGAGGGAGTAGTTCACCCTCAAGGCTGAGGGTATGTACCAGTAGCTATGTGTTTGATCTCTCTCTCTCTCTCTCGTGTTCTCTCTATGGCACGATCTTGATGTATCGCGAGCTTTGCTATTATAGTTGAATCTTATGATGTTTCTCCCCCTCTACTCTCTTGTGATAAATTGAGTTTTCCCTTTGAAGTTATCTTATCAAATTGAGTATTTAAGGATTTGAGAACACTTGATGTATGTTTTGGTGATTGTCGGGGGTTGGGTACGACATATGCCAAAGGATGGCTTATCATGGTGGGAGCGAGTAGAACATCGCTGGTGCCTGGAAGCGGGCTGAGGCGAAGACATGCACGCCGGTGGAACTTACCCAGCTTCAGGGCTCTCCTAGGAGATAACACCCCTACTGCTGCTCTACGGGGTCTCCGCATGATCACCAAAGCAAGGCAACTACAATCGTGCTCCTGAAGCTGTTTCGGGAGGTAGAAGAGGGCAAGGCTAGCTCTCTCCTTCCTGGGCTATCTGGTCTATCTTCCTCTCTAGGTACCAACCCTTTGCATGGGTGCCCCGGGGGGTTTATATAGGCCTACCTCCCGGGGGTACAATAGTAATCCGGCTAGGCGCGGGTCCCTGCCGTCTGTCTCTCAGGCCGCCGTCCTTTCTGCCGGCTTTTGGGGCCCACCGACTGGCGGGTCCCGCGGACAGGCTTGATACTGTAGCGGCACTCCCGATGACGCAGGCTCGGTCATCGGGTCGTGGCAACAGTGCCGCCGTCTATCGGGCGATCACTGTCGCCATTCCCCATCTTATCTGATTAATGGCTTGTGGGGCCCGGGAGGAGTCGGCCGACTCCTGGGAGGCCGACTCCCGCGGGCCCGTCTTCGAGTTGCCCAGGCCGGCTTCGGCCCTCCCACTGACAGGCGGCCCCGCCGCCTTCGGGCCGTAGAGGCCGGCGTCGTGGGCACAGTGCACTGCATATTGTGGCTGAGGTCAGGGCATGCATGGCAACAGTGCCGTATCTCGCAGGAGATCTTCCAATGGTACGGCTTACTGTAGCCATGCCGGCCCTTCGCAAGCAGGGGGGAGACGGCCATGCCATACCCGTACCCTGCGTCGTACTTCGGGATAAGGGAGGAGTCTTGGGCCGACTCTCCACAGTCGGCCTCCCTGGAAGTTGCCGGCTTGGAGTTGGCTTATTTGGGAGTCGCCGCCTGGTACTCGGCATATCTTGGAGTCGCTCCTGGGACTCGGCATATCTTGGAGTCGCTCATGGGACTCGTCCTGAGGGGCGCGGCCTGCCCCGATGTCTTGAAATGTCCTGGGGCTCGGGTTAGCCTACCCGTGGCCCATTACTCCGATAGTAGTCCCCGAAGCTGGTGAAACCCTGCGGTCGCTGCATTGTGGGGCTTCAACAGCTTCAATCTTTAAAAGTGCAGACTCTGGGACTTCGGCTGCCGTCTTCCCTTGGGCCGACTGTCGAAAGTCGCAACTTCGGTGAAGAGCCTCAGTTCGAAGGTCGCAGCGGGAAGCCAGGCGGCGTGCCTGATACGCTTCCCCGCAGCCATCGGGGCGGTCTTATCGCGTGGCGCCACATGGGGAGAACAGTCTGCTTGCCCACGCGCGCGACGGGACGGGCCGTCAGGCGGGGCCCGCCACTACCGCGCCTCGGCATACAGACGGATCCACTGTGGTAGAGGACGGTTGGTTTTCCCATGTCGTTACTGCACGCAGTAACTTCTGGGTAAATCGCGGGTAAATCGTGGAGCCGCGTGGAGCGTCGCGCGCAGTTAATCCCATGCCCGCCCCCTCAGCTCCTCAGCCCGCAGGGCTATAAGTAGGCGGGGGGAGGTGGAGCGGCACAGCTTGCACGCCTTTCTTCCCCGCTCCCCCGCCTCATCTTGCTTTCTCTCCTTCCTTCCTCTGTCGAGCAGGAGCACATCATACCGCGACGATGAGCTCTTCTTCCGCCGCGGCCTCTGCCGTGCGCTCCAGCGTGTGGGACGGCTCGGAGGTAGAGGAAGAACACCTCGAGTTCCTCCGCCAGACCCGTCGTCTCCCCAGCGCGGACCTCGTGCGCGCCCGCGCCGCGCCGGAGGGGGAAATCCGGGCGGCGCCGGAAGAGGGCGAGCGGGTCATCTTCCGCTCGCACCTTATGCGCGGCCAGGGGCTGCCGGCGAGCGGCTTCTTCCGCTCGTTCCTGGACTTCCATAGCCTTCAGCTGCACCACCTCACACCGAACACGGTGGTGCTGCTCTCCGCCTTCGCCACCCTGTGCTAAGGCTTCCTCGGCGTTCTCCCCACCATCGAGCTGTGGGGAGAATTCTTCTCTTCTAGGCTCGGCACGCACATCGCCGGTGTGCCCGCCCAATGCGGCGCCTTCATCATGATGCGGCGCTCGACGGCCGACAACCCCTTTCCTCCCATCACGCTGATCAAGTCGGTGAAGATGTGGCAGCGCTCGTACTTCTACGTGAAGAACCTCGCCTCCAACGGCGACTGGGTCAACTTGCCGCCTTACAATGCCGCCCCCCTGACTGGGCGGCTCCCCAGCTGGTCCCACCGAGTCAAGACGCTGACTCCCGCCGGAGCCGCCGCCATGGCGTGACTCCGAGTCTTGACGTAGTTAGAGGGACTCGTCGGGGCCGACTTGTTGGCCGCCTTCGTCGCGCGCCGAGTTCTCCAACTCCAAGGCCGGCCTCACCTGATCAGTCAGATGAGCGGCCTCCGAGACCCAAGTCGGATGAGCACCAAGGAGATGCCCCGCAAGGAGGTGGCAAACATGGTAAATTACATCGCGCACTGCGAGTACGAGGAGGACTAGCAGTTCGGCAAGGAGCCGTACTCGCGCGTCAACCCTCCACCAGTGGTAAGTCGCGTCTCCCTGCTGTTTTATCTTTTTCCGCAGCCGACTCCAGATTCTGACTCTTGCTGGCTTCTTCTAAACTAGAATCCTCTTATACAGCCTGCCACCGGCGCCATGAGGCAGCCCCGCGAGTATGTCCCCGACCGTGCGGAGAGCGACGTCGACGACCCCGACTTGGGGGCGGCGGCAATGGAAGCCGATGCCGAAGGCGGGGGAGGGGGGGCAGAAGGCTACTTCAGGCCCTCGGCCACCTTCGCCGACTGGCCTGATGACGACGCCGAAGGCGAAGTCGCTCTGCAACACCAGCTGCGGATCGGCCCGTCGGGCGCTGGCTCCTCCGCCGGCCAAGGCGGCGCGAAGAGGCGGCACGCCGGGCCGAGTGCGCCCGGCGGTAAATTGAAGAAGTTCAAGGGGGCGGCCGCCGCGACCAGACGAGAGGAGTCGGTCGCGAAGGCCAACCGCTTCCGAAGGGAAGTGCGAAAGCCGCCGCTAGTATCCGCGTAAGTCTTTACGCTCTTTTATTTTCTTCGTTGAGTCTTGTCCGAGTCTTCGTTTACATACTCCCTCCATTCTTCTTTAGGGCCCCTCTTTCCCTTGAGAGAGTCGCCGTCCCCTCCGTCATGGGGTCGGCAGAGTCGTCCGCCAATTCTCGGCGGTCCGACGTTGCTGCCGACCTTCGGGAGGCGACGGAGCGGAATGCGCGGGAGAAACGCGAGGAGGAGGAGGCCGCGCGTTTGGAGAAGGCGGAGGCCGACAGGGCGGCCGCCTCCGCCCAGAAAAAGATGGATGATGCCGAAGCCGCCCTTGCGGCGAGACGGCGCGCCGAGGAGGCCGCGCATCACCGATCGGCGATGCTCGTCCGCCCACTATCATCTGCGCCGCCACCTCCGGAGTTCACGGGGCAGACCGGGGGAGCTGGCACAGAGAACCCCATCGCGGAGAAGGAGAGCAGCGAGGCCTCCATGTCGGATGCTCTTGTGCCGCCGCCGCCGCTTCCACCGCCGTCTGGGAGGCCGCACGGCAAACAGAAGGTGGATCCGTCGGAGCCGCCGGCCATGGACGAGGCCGAAGCGCGGCTACTTCTTCAGGTCGCCTCGCTGGTGCGTCGTTGGCTTGAGAGGGCGACCTCGGCACCGCGACCTCGGGAGATCGCCGCTGCCAGCTCGGCGGATCTAGACGCCGAGGCCACAAGCGCCGTGCCCACCGGGTGGGTGCGCGGAGGCGGCATCGGGCCGCTAAATCAATTACTCCTAGAAGTCCACGCGAAGTTGTGGGCCGAAGGCGACGCCCTTCAGGCCTGCACCAGAGCGCACTTGGCCGCGCAAACGGCCGTCCGAGTAAGTTTCTTCTCCTTCTTCATCCTTGTTTTTCTCTATGGGGGCGCGCCAGCGCACCCACTGGGTGTAGTCCTCGAGTTCCGAGCCGGCTGCTGAGCAGGCGGTTCGGAACTCCCTCCGGCGAGTTCCAAACACTAACTTCGTCTTCAATGACTTACTGCAGGAGTATCACAACCTCCGCGCCACTGCCTTCAACCGCAATGTTGAGGAGTTGAGCAAGCGAAAGCCGGAGTGAGTCCTTCTTCTTCGCGGGGGCGCGCTGGCGCACCCGCAGGCTGTAGTCCCCGAGATTCGGGCCGACTGCTGAGCAGTCGGGCCGGATCTTCCAGGCGATCTTCTTTGCTGACGACTGATTTGATTTGCCTTTCGATTTTCAGGAGCCAACGCCGCTCTTCAGGAGCAGCTGGGCGAGGCCAATACCGCCCGTCGCGCCAAGGCGGAGGAGTGTGATAGGCTCGCCATGGAGCGCAACCTGCTGGCAGCGCAGCTGGCCGAGCAGAAGGAGATGCTCCAGAAGGTGCAGGACGAGGCCGAGAAGAAGGAAACCGCTCTCCTAGCCGAGTTCGAGAGTGAGCGTTCCTCCTGGACTGACAGGGAGGCGATGTTGACCTCCGGCTTCCACGAGATCGAGGATATTGTCGACGGTACATTTCTTTCGCTTCTTCGTGCTTCCGACTATGTGTCGGGCCGACTTCTGATTTTTCGACTTTCTTCTTTTTTGTCATGGCAGACTTCTTCCCTGGCCACTCGCAGGCGGTCCCCCTGGCCATCGAGGTTGCTCGTGAGGCGCAAAGGGTGAATGGTGAGGAGATCGCCGCCAATGCCCCCCGAACCGTTGATGAACAACTCCTGAGCATTGAAGCCCGTCTTCGTCCGGTCCACCGATAGATGCGCCGGCTTCAGCATGCCGGCGCCCAGGCGGTTCCCGCTTTGTGGCCGGATATGCCGGCTCTGCGCACCTCTAGTCGGACCGTCGATTGGCTGGAAGTCGCTGCCGGCCGTCTTGAGGCCTGGAAGGGCTCCTCGGCCCGGGCCGAAGCGCGCCGGGCCTTGGAGTTTGTCAAGGCGTGGTATCCAGGGCTGGACCTGGACCGCCTGGCCACGTTCCGGTCAGAAGCCTAGGCCGAACTAGAGGCCATGGAGGGCGCCCTTATCGAGCGTGCGGCGGCCATCGCCGAGTACACGGACACCAACGTCTTCGTGTCCGAGCGGGCCGAAGGCGGCGAGGAAGTGCCGGTAGAGTGGTTCAGGATGAACCCAGAGTATGGCGAGGACTCGGCGGAGGTGATCGACTCCAGCACTGAGGAGGAGGACGAGGCGGAGGCCGAAGGCGAGGCGGAGGTGCCAGAAGACGGAGCAGGCGGCCAGCCTCAGCTCGACCGCGCCTCCAGCAACGAGCCGCGTCAGGAGAAAGCGACTGCTGCTGGAGGCGATCAAACCGAGACCGCCCGGCCGACTGCCCCGACACCTGACACCGCCGTCTCCTCCGATCCTGCAATCCCAGACGCCGCCTCCTAGGCTGCTTTTTCACCTCTGTTTGTCTGTCTTAGTAGTCTTCTGAAAACTTTGTTAGATTCGAACAATTCCACCCACGGGGTGTATCTTGAACTTCTTATTCGAAGATTCGGCCCAGGGCCTATGTAAATATTAATCTTCTTTCCGTCTTTCCTTGCTTACTGCTCTTTAGGCTTTTCCTTTTGCCGCCTTCCTTTAGTCGCTGCCTTGTCAGTCGAGCAGCCGCTCTGTGGATAGTCGCTGGGTCAAGTGCTTGGCTACTTTGGGAAGGCAAGGACTTGGCCGTTTAGAGTTTCTTTAGCAAGTCGAACAGAAAGCGACATGCCGACTACCCAAGAGTCGGCCGTCCTTAATAGAGGCTAATAAGGGAGGCGAGCCGTCTACTCATGAGTCGGCCTTCCGCTTCAGAAATGCCGGGGGCCGTCTTATGCTATGTTCGTGCTTTAGGTCCTTAGTCATTTTTCGCGTGGGTGACCGTTCTTCCTCACTCCTGCCTGCCTCACAGTCTCTCTGCGAGCTGCGGCTTTGCCAGGAGGCGGATTGAGCACCGCACACTACTTGTCTGACTGCGGAAAGCTTCTCATAGCGCAAGGCGGCGAGTCCCCGGGCCGACTAGTCAGGCCCGGTGCCAAGCGGCTTGTAATGAAAGTTATGTACTTGGAGGCATAATTCTTATCGTACAGATAACAAAAAAGGCAGTCCCCGAGCTTGTCTCGGGGGCCCAAAGCCTTAGTACTTTAATACAAAGGGGTAGTGTGATACATACTGCATCAACTATAAAATCTTCGAAGAAGATCTGCATTCCACGGGCGCTCTGTCTCTTTGCCGGAATCGTCCCTCTTGCACGCTCGGGGCTTCTAGGCGTCGATCAAATAGTAGGCGTCATTCCCCAGCACCTTGCTGATGATGAAGGGGCCTTCCCAAGGTGCCGACAGCTGGCCGGCTGTTCGTTGGATCAGCCGGAGCACAAGGTCGCCTTCTTGGAAGGATCTTGGCCTGACCTTCCTGTTGTAGTATCGATGCAGACTCTGCTGGTAGATGCTGGACCGGCTGAGTGCCAACAGCCGTCCCTTTTCCAGCAGATCGACGCTGTCTTGATGTGCTTCTTCTGCTTCTTCCTCGGTGTACATGGTGACTCGCGGGGAGTCGAACTCTATGTCCGTTGGATGACGGCTTCGGCGCAATAGACGAGGAAGAATGGTGTGAAGCCGGTTGACTTGTTTGGAGTTGTGCGCAAACTCCAGAGGACGGCTGGCAGCTCCTCGAGCCAACAGCTGGCAGATTGCTCCAGCGGTATGACGAGTCGAGGCTTGATGCCGGATAAGATGAGGTCGTTTGCTCGCTCCACCTGGCCGTTTGACTGCGGGTTGGCGACGGACGCTAAGTCCATTCGGATGCCCTGTGTCGCGCAAAAACGGGCCAAGGCGCCTTTGGCAAAATTCATGCCATTGTCGGTGATGATGCTGTGTGGGATGCCGTACCGAGTTGTGATGTCAGCGATGAAGGTCACTGCAGTCGGACCATTCAGTTTCTTGATGGGTTTCACCTCCACCCACTTGGTGAACTTGTCCACTGTGACAAGTAGGTGAGTCAAGCCACCTCGTGCCGTCTTGGATGGTCCCACCATGTCCAGGCCCCAAACTGCAAAGGGCCAGACGATGGGGATAGTCTTGAGTGCGGACACCGGCTGAAGTGGCTTGGAACGAAAAATATGGCACCCCTTGCACATCTTCTGGTAATGGGGGTAGTTCTGCTTGGAGGTCGATAGCACCTCGCTCAAGTAATATACCGGTCTCTGGACGGGGAGCGCCTTGCCTTCCTCCTTACGCTCGACTACAATGACCATACTGACTACTCGGCTGGTGGCGGCAATGTATAGAAGTATGGGCTCTTTGGGAGATGGAGCCGCCAGCACAGGGGGAGCAGTCAACATCTTCTTTAGCTGGAGAAAAGCCTCGTCCACCTTGGGAGTCCACTAAAAGAAGGTCGTCTTCTTCATGAGCTGATACAAGGGGAGAGCCTTCTCGCCCAACAGACAGATGAATCGGTTGATGGATGCCAAACAACCGGTGAACTTCTGCACATCTAACAGTCGTCTGGGTGCCTCCATCCTCTCGATGGCCTTGATCTTCACTGGATTGCACTCTATGCAGCGTTCGGAGACCAGGAAACCGAGGAGCTGGCCGGCTGGTACTCCAAAAACGCACTTCTCTGGGTTGAGCTTGATCTGGAATCGGCGCAGATTCTCAAATGTTTCTTTGAGGTCCTCCAGCAAGGTTCCACGCTTCTCTGTCTTCACCACCACGTCATCCACATAGACGTGGGCATTTCTGCCGAGTTGCTTCAGGAGGCACATCTGCATGCAACGCTGAAAGGTGGCGCCGGCGTTTCTCAAGCCGAACATCATGGTCAGGTAGCAGAAGGCTCCAAACGTCGTGATGAAGGTGGTCTTCAGCCTGTCAGCCGGGTTCAGCTTGATCTGATGATATCCTGAATATGCATCTAGGAAACTCAACAGCTCGCATCCGGCTGTGGAGTCTATCACCTGATCAATTCTTGGCAGAGCGAATGGGTCCTTGCGGCAGGCTTTGTTGAGGCTCGTGTAATCAATGCACATCCGCCACTGCTTGTTCTTCTTCAGCACCAGAACTGGGTTTGCCAGCCACTCTGGAAAAAATACTTCCATGATGAAGCCGGCTGCAAGGAGTCGGGCTATTTCTTCTCCAACAACTCTTCTTTTTTCTTCTGACAGGCGGCGCAAGGGCTTCCTGACGGGCTTCATATCAGATCGGACGTGTAACTTGTGCTCGGAGAATTCCGTCGGGACACCAGGCATGCCCTTGGGGGACCATGCGAAGATGTCGCGATTCTCACGGAGGAAATCGACGATCTCGCCTTCCTATTTGCTGTCAAGGCCCGTGCCCATGACAGCGTACCTCTCCTGGCGCTCCGGGTCCAAAGGTATCTTCTTTGTTTATCTGGCCGGCTTGAATGATCCTTTTGCTTCCGACTCCTTGGGGTCGGGCGATAACTCGGGCTGCTTGCCGGCCATCGCCACGACCCGATCAAGGAGCCGTTTCTCAGCTGTGATCACCAAGGACTCGGCCAGCCGACTGCTTTCGGTCGCGCAAGCGGACGACTTCCTGTAGTTGCCGGACACGGTTAGGATTCCCTTGGAACTCGACATCTTCATCTTGAGGTAGGCGTAGTGCGGGACCGCCATGAACTTGGCCAAGGCGGGTCGGCCAAGCAGTGCATGATATGGGCTCTCAAGGTCCACCACCTCAAACCAAATTGGCTCTCAGCGGAAATGATCTTTGTCTCCGAAGAGGACATCTATCAGGATCTTGCCGATTAGTGAGCAGTAAAGACCAGGGACGATTCCGTGGAACACAGTTCGGCTGCTCTGAAGCTGTCTTCGCTTGATTCCTAATTTCTCCATTGTATCCTTGTACAGGATGTTGATACTGCTGCCTTCGTCTATCAGTACTCGAGACAAGCGAGCGGCCCGCCTATCCGTGGCGAGCGTGGCGCCTAAGACCAAGGCGTAGGAGCCTGGACTTGGCATCACCTCTGGGTGATCAGCTCTGCTCCAACTGATAGGCTTCCTGGACCAATGCATGAACTCTGGAGTGCTTGATGCAACCGCGTTCACTTCTTGCTGCTGTTGGCGCCTGCTGCGCCAGTCATCCTCTACACTGGTGAACACCACATAGGCTCCGTGCTCATCTGGGAACTCGTCTTGTATCGTGCCGACTGGCCTGACGGCCGGCTACTGGGGCGGTGGTGGAGGAGGCGGCCCAGGAGGAGCGGGAGGGAGCAGGCCGTCCCCCTTGGCGATTCTGGTCAGCCAGTGGCATTTCCTGGTGGTATGGTTTGACGGCTTCGCACCGCTGTGAAACTTGTAGGGACCATCTAGAGTCTGCTCGTAGGATAAAGCCGGTAGCCAGTTGGACTTTCCGCCCTTCTGCCGCTTCGCTGGAGGCGGTCCCTCCAGCTGCTGGTCCTCCGCCGTTGCCACTTGCCGACTGCTGGAAGTCGGTTGCGGGGCTTTGCGCTTCTGGTCATTCTGCTGTTGCCGCCGACTGGTGTCTCCAGCCGGAGTTCTTGCAGCCTGAGGGGCGACTTTGCCAGTTGTGCTGACCCGAATCTCCGCCTTCATGGAGGAGTCGGCCATGGCGTACTTGTCCGCTGTGATCACTAGCTCGTCGATGGTCTCCGGCTCGTCGCAGAGGAGCTTGTGCTTGAGGAGGGTGCCTTCTCTGCACCCGGCAGTAAAGTACTCGATGGCCTGCACCTTGTGCACGCCCTCGCAGGAGTTCCGGAGTTCGCCCCATCTCGTGAGGTAGTCGCGAGTAGACTCGTCAGGGCCTTGCACGCACAAGGAGAGCTGGCGTGGCTTGGGAGGTCGCTTGTACGTGCTCGTGAAGTTGCGGACGAAGGCCTCGGTGAAGTCGACCCGGCTATTGATGCTGCAAGGCTTCAGACTGTTTAACCACGTTCGGGCCGAGCCCTGGAGCATGAGCGGGACGTATCTTACGCAACACGCTTGTTGTCGTTCGCTATGTTGACGGCTATGGAGTAGTCGATCAGCCAATCTTCCGGCTTCACGGTGCCGGTATATTTGGGCGTGTCTCGGGGGAGCGTGAACCCTTTGGGAAAGGGCTCGTCCCGGATGCGGGGTCCAAAGCAGGGGGGACCCAACTCGTCTTCTTCTTCCAGCGCCAGGGATCGGTGGAGTCGGTCAATCTGGTGGCGGGCGTCGTTCTCTCCGACTCCCTCTCGGCGGCCAAGGCGGTCGCCGAGAGTCAGATGTTCCACGAGCAGCGGGGAGACTTGTCTTTCTCTGCGAGGAGGGGGAGGTAGGTAGTCGTCCCGCCGTTCCACCGCTCTAGGACGGCCGTCTTGGTCGTGCTCGACGGTGATGTGAGTCCGACTGCGGCTGGCAGCCGGCTCCTTCCCCTTCTTCCCGCGGGCCCCGCTGGTCGGCGTTCCAGACGTCGCACCTTGGTCTCGGCGAGGCGGTGGGTCGTCGTTTTGGCGCTGCGGCACCTCGGTGCGGCAGCTGACATTATTCTGCGCGGCGGCCGCGTCGAGGAGCTGCTGAACTCGCTCCGTCATTATGCGGCGCTCTTCGCCTTCGAAGTTGTCGAGCTTGTCGGCTGCCGCCTGGGCGGCACGGATATTCTCTGCGGGCGTGGCATACACAGGGCGATCAGCCCCGAAGAGGTTGGCGATTGCCGCGCCGCACTGTCGAACCGCGCCTAGGCGGCTAGGCCTGGTTGGAGCCGGCGAGCCACCTACGGCGCGATCCATCTCTTGTTGGTAAGCTTCTGACAGGCGCCTCATGCTTGCCAGCTTCTTTGCGCCCTCGATGAGCTGAAGGGGGAGCGCCTCCAGCGTCCCGGCATCGGCGTCTTCCGGAATCGGTGTTGTAAGGTCTCGCAGGGCCGCGTCAAACGGGTCATGCGCTCCTTCGCCGGAGCGCTCGCCGTGCTCGAGGACGAGGACCTCAGTGATGGTGCTTCTGCCGCCTCCCGCGTACGAGAGCAGCTTGTCGTAGACCACCACATTGGTGGGGAACACGTCCAGCGACGCGGTGTCGGAGTCGACCAGCATTGGGTCGGTGGATCCTATGGACTCCAGGTCCGCGGCAGGCTCGCCGGCGACGTGGAGTTGGTCGACGAGGCCCGCGAGGAGGCTCTCGGGGCCACTCGCACCTGCATCGGGTGCAGGCTCGTCGGAGAGGCAAACCTTGCCGACAAGATCGGCGAGGCAGCTGGCTGCACAGGCGATCTCAGCACCGCGTAGCGCGTCGACACAGACGCCATCCGGCGTACCGGGCTGGCTGTGCTCGCCAGGGAGGAACAGGGTTCCCGTCCAGAGCAGATCTCCGGACGACGGTGCACCTCGCCCCACGGTGGGCGCCAAATGTCGAGGGTTGGGTACGACATATGCCAAAGGATGGCTTATCATGGTGGGAGCGAGTAGAACGTCGCCGGTGTCTAGAAGCGGGATGAGGCGAAGACATGCACGCCGGCGGAACTTACCCAGCTTCAGGGCTCTCCTAGGAGATAACACCCCTACTGCTGCTCTGCGGGGTCTCCGCATGATCACTAAAGCAAGGCAACTACAATCGTGCTCCTGGAGCTGTTTCGGGAGGTAGAAGAGGGCAAGGCTAGCTCTCTCCTTCCTGGGCTATCTGGTCTATCTTCCTCTCTAGGTACCAACCCTTTGCATGGGTGCCCCGGGGGGTTTATATAGGCCTACCCCCCGGGGGTACAATAGTAATCCGGCTAGGCGCGGGTCCCTGCCGTCTGTCTCTCAGGCCGCCATCCTTCCTGCCGGCTTCTGGGGCCCACCGACTGGCGAGTCCCGAGGACAGGCTTGATACTGTAGCGGCACTCCCGATGACGTAGGCTCGGTCATCGGGTCGTGGCAACAGTGACGCTGTCTATCGGGCGATCACTGTCGCCATTCCCCATCTTATCTGATTAATGGCTTGTGGGGCCCGGGAGGAGTCGGCAGACTCCTGGGAGGCCGACTCCCGCGGGCCCGTCTTCGAGTTGCCCAGGCCGGCTTCGGCCCTCCCATTGACAGGCGGCCCCGCCGCTTTCGGGTCGTACAGGCCGGCGTCGTGGGCACAGTGCACTGCGTACTGTGGCTGAGGTCAGGGCAGGCATGGCAACAATGTCGTATCGCGCAGGAGATCTTCCAACGGTACGGCTTACTGTAGCCATGCCGTACCCGTACCCTGCATCGTTCTTCGGATAAGGGTGGAGTCTTGGGCCGACTCTCCATAGTCGGCCTCCCTGGAAGTCGCCAGCTTGGAGTCGGCTTATTTGGGAGTCGCCGCCTGGTACTCGGCATATCTTGGAGTCGCTCCTGGGACTCGGCCTGAGGGGCGCGGCCTGCCCCGATGTCTCGAAATGTCCTGGGGCTCGGGTTAGCCTACCCGTGGCCCATTACTCCGACAGTGATCAACTTGCGGATTCCGCCCATGAACCTATGCATAGGGGTTGGCACACGTTTTCGTCTTGACTCTCCGGTAGAAACTTTGGGGCACTCTTTGAAGTACTTTGTGTAGGTTGGATAGATGAATTTGAGATTGTGTGATGCATATCGTATAATCGTGCCCACGGATACTTGATGTGACAATGGAGTATCTAGGTGACATTAGTGTTTTGGTTGATTTGTGTCTTAAGGTGTTATTCTTGTACGAACTCTTGAATAGATCGACCCAAAAGAATAATTTGAGGTGGTTTAGTACCCTACCATAATCTCTTCGTTTGTTCTCCGCTATTAGTGGATTTGGAGTGACTCTTTGTTGCCTGTTGAGGGATAGTTATACGATCCAGTTATGTTATTATTGTTGAGAGAACTTGCACTAGTGAAAGTATGAACCCTAGGCCTTGTTTCCTATCATTGCAATACCATTTTCGCTCACTTTTATCATTAGTTACCTTGCTGTTTTTATTATTTCAGATTACAAAAACCTATATCTACCATCCATATCGCACTTGTATCACCATCTCTTCGCCGAACTAGTGCACCTATACAATTTACCATTGTATTGGGTGTGTTGGGGACACAAGAGACTCTTTGTTATTTGGTTGCAGGGTTGCTAGAGAGAGACCATCTTCATCCTACGCCTCTCACGGATTGATAAACCTTAGGTCATCCACTTGAGGGAAATTTGCTACTGTCCTACAAACCTGTGCACTTGTAGGCCCAACAACGTCTACAAGAAGAAGGTTGTGTAGTAGACATCAGCGACTTCATCAATATTGCCCATTGTCAGTGTCAAAACCGTCGGATCTCGGGTAGGGGGTCCCGAACTGTGCGTCTAGGCAGATGGTAACAGGAGACGAGGGACACGATGTTTTTACCCAGGTTCGGGCTCTCTTGATGGAGGTAAAACCCTATGTCCTGCTTGATTAATATTGATGATGTGGGTTACAAGAGTAGATCTACCACGAGATCAAGGAGGCTAAACCCTAGAAGATAGCCTATGGTATGATTGTTGTTCGTCCTATGGACTAAGGCCATCCGGTTTATATAGACACTAGAGAGGGCTAGGGTTACACAGAGTCGGTTACAATGGTAGGAGATCTACATATCCATATCGCCAAGCTTGCCTTCGACGCCAAGGAAAGTCCCATCCGGACACGGGATGAAGTCTTCAATCTTGTATCTTCATAGTCTTGGAGTCCGGCCGATGATGATAGTTCGGCTATCCGGACACCCCCTAGTCCGGGACTCCCTCAGTAGCCCCTAAACCAGGCTTCAATGACGACGAGTCCGGCGCGCATATTGTCTTCGGCATTGCAAGGCGGGTTCCTCCCCGAATAATTTATAGAAGATTGTGAACACCAGGATAGTGTCTGGCTCTGCAAAAATAATTTCCAAATACCACCGTAGAGAGAATAATATTACACAAGATCAATCTGCTGACATATCCTGTGGCGTGACGTCACACCACTTCCAAGCCTTTACTTGAATTGTTTTTATTGTTCCACCTCAGCGCATTTAGCAAGGCGGTTTCCTCGGCACGTCTTGTCAAAGAAGACATCGTGTTCCCCTTATTCCGGGATTCCCATCAATACGGACGTGGGTAACCCAACCGCGCCCGTTGCCACGCCCCCTCCATCGAAGGCGGGTTTCAAACGGTCACCGGGACGGCTCTCGGTATTCTTCCTCTTTATAATGAGACCAAGGCCCGTTCTTTTTATTCAATCCTCTATCGAATCCGCCCCTCTCCCTGAGTTCCAACACCCAGGGCTCCGAATTCAGGTACCTTCGATCCTCGACAATGTCCGGTCCTTATCTACGAGGCCGGTGGATGCCCTCCTCCGTCACAGAGGAGGACGTGCTAAAGCTAAGAGATGCCAGGTATTTAACCTACGAGATTTCGCATAGGCTGCCTGCCCGAGGGCAAGTTATCCCAACTCCCGAGCCTGGCGAGATCGTCGTGTTCATGTCTCACTTCCGTTGGGGTTTAGGCTTCCCGACAAATCCCTTCATGAGGGGGCTCATGTTTTACTATGGGCTGGAATTCCACGACCTGGCTCCGGAGTCCATCCTCCATATCTCATCATTCATTGTCGTCTGTGAAGCCTTCCTCCGCACTACCCCTCACTTCGACTTATGGCTCAAAACCTTCAACATGGAGCCGAAGATGATTGAGGGGCGTCAGGAAGAGTGCGGTGGGGCGGTTATAAGCAAGAGGGCCGAAGCTCCATGGCCCAAGGGCTCTTTCCAAGAGGAGCTCGGCTTGTGGCAACAGGAGTGGTTTTATATCACCGCTCCCTGGGGCAGCAGGCAGAAGCCGCCGCCCGTCTTTCTCTCGGGCCCTCCACAGTAGCTGACGTCATGGGTCAACAAGGGGCGTGACTGGGGGCCGCCCAAAGACGTCCCCCTGTTGCAGGACCGGATTCGAGTCCTCCAAGAAAGGGAGATCAATCTGGTCGCAGTGGTGCAGGTCATGTTGATCCGGCGCCTACTGCCCTGCAAACGTCGCCCCCTCCGTCTGTGGGAATTTAATCTAGAGGGGCCGCGAGCTCTTCAACACTTCATGGGTTTGACTCCCATGGAGATGTATAAACTGTTCTTCGGATCGCAAGAGATGCATCCGGAATTGACCGAGGATGCTGGCCTAAGCTGCAATCGCCCGGATACTCAAGTAAGTAGCCCTGTGTCCGGACACACCATCCATTTATTTATCGTGAGCATGCCTTTTAACCAGCTATCCCTGGACAGGAGTGGATAGCGCAAGCAAAACTGATACGGTGTCCGGCCCCCCTCCCTGAGACCACGCAGGATCCCGTGTTAATCAAAATGTTGGAGGTTGCACCTTCGAATGAGGGCGAAGCGGGGCATGAGGAAACTGTCACCTCTTCCAAGGAGGTGTTTAGTAAGGGAGGAATCGAGAGTCCCTCCTTCCAGGGGGAGAAGAGGAACGCTTTCGAAGACCCGGAGGCCAAGGCCTCAAAGCGGGGAAAGAAATCTGTACCGGAAGGTCCTGCGCCAGAAAGTGCCCCGGCCGTACTGTCTCCTCAGAGGAATCAGCCCTCTAACGAGCCGTAAGTGAAAAAGGGGGATTTTATAATTATCAGACACCCCTGCTTAATGTCTAAAGGTAACGAAGTTTTTACCTTGTAGTTCGGATCCCAGCCCATCTCAGCACAGCTCATCTTTGGGAGACCTTCGTCCGAAGATGATGGAAAGCGAAACGCCTTCATCTGCCACCCCATCGTGCGGGGCGGACGACCCTGAGGTGTCGTCGTGGAGGGTCTCCCCGAATCCGGCGGGACCGGAGAGCTCGGCGCCCATTAGAGTACGGCCGGTGGAGCTGCAGGAGAGGGCGTCCATCTCAGAAGATCACCGCACATTAATGGGTGATGTGATTGAGAGGATCTCGTCCGCCAAAACCGGGTTGTATGAGGCCGTCGGAAGTTTACTAACGGGATTTGAGGTACGCAAAAAATGACATACCTGTTGATAGTTTTGCACATGAAGTGCGCCCTGTATAGATAGTAGCCCCCGAGACTTGGCATGCTGTCGAGAACGACAACGTGCCTAGGATCGTAATCTCGATTATTAACTGTCGACTTTCCCATGCAGGTGGCAGAATGTTCGGTGGCCAGCCAGACTGATGAATTTGCCGAGCTGAAGAAGCAACTCGACGCTGCAGATGCGGACATCTCGCTGGTCAATAGACGACTTGATGAGTCACAAGGTATGTGGTTGCCCAGGCGGTTGGTTAGTAAGGGAGCTAACGCCCATTCCTTACCAATTATATGCTTAGATGCAGATGGTGCTGCTGCTGTGGAGGACCTTCGAGCAGAACTTGCTCGGGCCAAGGAGCAAGCCAGAAAAAGCGAGGCGGCTGCCTTGAAGGCAGCGGAAGGGCTAGAAGCCGAGAAGGCTGCTCACTGCTGAAGCAGGGAGGAGATGGCTGGAATGGCCATGAAATTAAGAGTTGCTACCGACCGCCTGAAAGTTCTTGAAGGAGAACGCCGAGCGGAGCAAGAGGACCTGAAGAAGGCCGATGCCAAGGCCAAGGATGCCCGTAGTGCGATGCGGGCTACGAAGGAGGAACTGCGTCAGGTCGGAGACATTGTGGCTGGAAAGCCCTTTATGCTGCATAGGAAGTTCAGGATCTGAAGTATGCTCAACGGGGCTGATTGTACGGTGCGGAGGATCCTTATCTGGACTTGGCGGCGAGTGCGGCTGACGCAGTCGTGCACTTTCGAAGCAAGGAGGATCATGAAATGGAAGAGCTTTTCTGGTCTCAATTCCATAGTCCGGAGCGTCCACTTCCGTTGAGTGATCGGCTGGTTGAGTGGGCTGAGCTGAATAGATTGTCTGGACTGGCCATGACGGATGTGGTAACTCATCTATGGCCGAAAAGGCCCAAGCCGAAGAGTTATTTTGGCTTGTTGCAGAAATTCCTTGGGGCAGTGCCGCATATTAAGGCGATGAAGCGGTCGGCATGCATAGAAGGTGCGCGGATGGCTCTCGCCCATGGTAAAACATACTGGGCGGAGATGCATGCCACCGCTGTTGAATCCCGGGGTTCGGACAAAAGTCGATTCCCCACCGAGCATTACTTGGAGGAAGTCCTGCAGGGCGCTCGTATAATAGAGTCACAGTGCTCGAAAGATGTTATGTTTGAATGACATGTATGATTTCTAAGATCATGTTTATAATGCAATGACTTTTTATACTTGTGTGTTCAAGTATTGAGCTATCTCCTGTGCGGCCGTATATGTATGTATAATCTGAAAGATGGCAGTCTTTGGCTTCAGCCCCACGCACATGGTGCGGGGGTGTTTGCAAAAAGAAAAATGCTTTTTTACACTCAATCCAACGTCTTGGTCCTTTTAAGGAGGTGATAGCATAGCAAACTAGGCAACCGGACTATAATACTTTATCACTTTCACTTAGCCATAGGAGCTTGAATGTGGGGCTACTATATAGCCCCTGATGGCACCGCGCTTCTCTGAACTTGGGGCGCGTATGTGCCTGACCGGGAAGCAGTCCTTCGTCAAAGTGAGGAATTCTAAACATTCCAATGGTCGATCGAGTGGTTGACCAGTCTCTCGCTATATCATGACAGTCAGTTTTCGGCTTTTTCTACTGAGGTGCTGTCCCGGCCGAACCGGGGCACAATCGCAGTAGTTCTCCTGGTGCCGCGTTAGCCGATGATACGGAACGTAAGGCAGCAAAACACAGGAGCCGGGCAAACCCAACATTTGACCAAAGACATGATTTGGAGCTGATGCATATAAGGCCTAACTCGAGACGCCGAACACTCCCTGAGGTGTTCGGTCTTTATGATGTCAGGCAGAATAAAAGCCCTAAGACCCTAGTATCCAGGTACAGGCCGGAACTTCTGACGCGGCCGATGCCAAAACTCCAGCCTCCTCCTCGGCTTTGGTAAGAAACCGGGGGATGTTTATCAACAAGAGACAGTGAGAAAGGTTTACGTAGGGTCTTAATCTGAAAGGAATCCTTGCAACGGGTCCCTACTGCACGTCTGCGCCTGTGTCTCCGTTGTGCTGTATTCTGGACGGGTGTAGCGCGTGCTTCATCTGTAAAAGAGAAGGACTTAGTTTCTAAGAAATATCGTGCAAAAAGTGTATCAAAATAAAGTATAATTTGGAAGATGAAGAAAGTTGAGCTTTATTAGCTTTCATCATCTATGCGCGCTGCCCCCTAAAAAAAGGTGTATGCGGCTGGGAAGCCCCTTGTTAAGTTATGCCGGACTCGTCTAACCATGTCCGAGGTCTAAATGACCTGTTTTTAGGGGCTTTGACCTGCAAGGTGGGAATAATGTGTGGCTGTCTAGGCAGCCGCACATTCTCCATGGTCGAGAGACACCTGGAGTCTTAAGAATATGCCACGTGGACCGGGCATTTTTAAGCGTAAGAGACGCGTAATGTGGTATTGCATTGAAGCGGGCGAAAGCTGCACGCCCCAGTAGTGCTTAAGAGCTACTGCTAAATGGGGCGATGGAGGGTGAGCTTTTCGCGACACAGGTTGTCGGATGAACCGAACACGACCCCTAGTGGTACAGAGCCTGTAAAATTGGCTGAAAAGGCCTGGCGCACTCCTTTGAAGGAAGTGCTTGCTATGGCGAATTTTGGTGGGTTCTATCCCCAGTCTGCGGACGGTGTCCTGGTATAGCAGGGGTCGCGCTGCGTGTTATCACGTGAAGTGAGTTCACTGTTTTGACTTCTAATGGGAAAGTCTTTTGGTTTCCGGAGCGCTGCTTTTGGGTTTCGTCACTTTCACTTGGTGTGTTGAGCCCTTTGTGTTCGGCGTTAAGTCGGTCGGACTGCTTGAAGACCCAACAATCTCTGTGGGTATGGTTTGCAGGCTTCCCGGAGGTACCGTGTATTTGACACGGTCTATCCAGAATCTTGTTGAGGTAGGATAGCTCTACACTGTTATCCTTTAAGGGCAGTGTTTTGTTGTTCGGCCGAGAGCTTTTGAATCCGGCGTTGACCGCCGTACTATTTGGACCATTCTCCTTGTTCCGGCGCTGATCTTTTTTGCATCGTGATTTCCCATTTCCATCCCTGATTTCGGATGTACTCGGGTCGCTGGTGCTGCATCTAGCCAACCAGCTGTCTTCCCCCGCGCAAAAGCGGGTCATGAGACTTGTTAGTGCGGCCATTGTTCTTGGTTTTTCCTGGCCGAGGTGTCTGGCGAGCCATTCGTCTCGGACGTTGTGTTTGAAGGGTGCTAAGGCTTCAGCGTCCGGACAGTCGACTATTTGGTTCTTTTTAGTGAGGAACCTGTTCCAAAATTTGCGTGCTGATTCTCCGGGCTGTTGAGTTATGTGACTTAAATCATCTGCATCCGAAGGCCGGACATAAGTCCCCTGAAAATTTGCTTGAAACGCATCCTCAAGCTCTTCCCAACTCCCAATCGTATTTTCTGGGAGGCTTTTAAGCCAATGCCGGGCCGGCCCTTTGAGCTTGAGGGGAAGGTATTTTATGGCATGGAGATCGTCTCCTCTTGCCATGTGTATGTGTAGGATATAATCCTCAATCCAGACTTCGGGGTCTGTTGTTCCGTCGTATGCCTCTATGTTTATGGGTTTAAATCCCGCTGGAAATCCATGATCCAGTACCTCGTCGGTAAAACATAGTGGGTGTGCGGCGCATAGATAGACCTGGCCGGGTTGTGTTACTCGGCTGGTTGTGTTACTTCCTGGAGTGTTCTTTTTTGGCCCATAGATAGACCTGGCTGGGTTATCCTTTTTCTGAAGATCTTTATGCTGATCATATGCCAGCTTGTGTGTGGCGGCCCGTGTTGCTCTTGGCATGTCATCTGGTCGTCTATCCGGCCAGGCGGCCCCTTTCTTTTTTGACTGCGGGGGCTCGAAGGCCTCCTCGTCAAATTCGGGCAACAGCTTGCACTTCGAGTAGCTCTTTGTCTGGTGACTAGTGCCATATTTATCTGCGGTGTTGAGTACTTTGCTCCATCTCATTCTGAATGTGTCTTCCGCTGTTTTGAGCTTCCGCTTTTGCTTCTTCAAACTTCTTGCAGTGGCGACGAGCCTGTTATGGATATTCATATGCTCTGGTGATGTGAGATCATCTTCGCCGGGGATGGGTTGCTTGTCCAGTTCATGTCCGGCTGGCTGCTTGTTGACGTGTGCGTCGTCCACTGCTTCGCCCTGCTCTAGGGCCGGGTCCATATGGGTACCGTTTTTGTCGATGCCGGTCTTCGGGCGGCGCTTGCGTCGCCGCTTTGTTTGTCTGTTGGGGGAGTTGTCCTTCGCCACGTCCCATTTTTCCTCATTGTCGCTTCCTTTTGGTGTGTCCACCATGCATACGTTGTGGGATGGGGTGGATTTCCTACGCCTGTTAGGCGCTGGTTCTTGGTCGTCCCCGGCATCGTCGTCCATACCGTCGATGTCCTCGGGGTCGTAGTCTAGCATGTCAGTTAAATCATCGACAGCGGCTACCAAGTGGGTGATGGGTGGGCTTTGAATTTCTTCGTCCTCCGCATCCCAGCCGTCCTGGCCACAATCTGGCCAGGTCTCTCCTGATAACGAGAGGTATTTTAGCGAACACAAGATGTCGCCGAAAGGTGAGTGTTGAGAGACGTCCACTGCGGTGAACTCCATGATCGGCGCCCAGTCGGATTCGATCGGGGCGGGAGCGGGAGTTTTGGAGTCCAGCGAGGAGTCTGGCACCTTGGAGTCACAAGCTTTATGAGGGACGAAGTCAGTGCTCGGCTCTATCGCCATAGAGGTTGCAGCCCTCGAGGCGGTGTCTAGGCATCCATCCTTGATCTGCGGAGCTGGCTCCGAATTGAAGATCGGAGTGGTTTAGAGTGCGGCCTCCAGGGTACTGTCCGGCGGCAGAGCTAGATCATGCCCATCGTGACAGTACGGCATGCTCGGCTGTGGCTCGATTCCGTCGAGGATCAAGTCCCCGCGGATCTTGGCCGTGAAGTTCAAACTTCCAAATCTGACCTGACGGCCAGGGGCGTAGCCTTCGATCTGCTCCAGCTGGCCAAGCGAATTGGTCCGCAGTGCGAAGCTATCGAATACGAAGACCTGTCCGGGGAGGAAGGTCTCACCCTAGACTGCATCATCGTTGATGATCGAAGAAGCCATCGAGCCTATCGGTGACGACACAGAGGAACTCTCAATGAAAGCACCAATGTCGGTGTCAAAACCGGCAGATCTCGGGTAGGGGGTCCCGAACTGTGCGTCTAGGCGGATAGTAACAGGAGACGAGGGACACGATGTTTTTACCCTGGTTTGGGCCCTCTTGATGGAGGTAAAACCGTACGTCCTGCTTGATTAATATTGATGATGTGGGTTACAAGAGTAGATCTACCACGAGATCAAGGAGGCTAAACCCAAGAAGCTAGCCTATGGTATGGTTGTTGTTCGTCCTATGGACTAAGGCCATCCGGTTTATATAGACACCGGAGAGGGCTAGAGTTGCACAGAGTCGGTTACAATGGTAGGAGATCTACATATCCATATCGCCAAGTTTGCATTCCACGCCAAGGAAAGTCGCATCCGGACACCGGACGAAGTCTTCAATCTTGTATCTTCATAGTCTTGGAGTCCGGCCGATGATGATAGTTCGGCTATCCGGACACCCCCTAGTCCGGGACTCCCTCACCCATCATCAAGGTATAGAAGTCTACCGCCGATAAATCATTTTGTTTGGGTATTATCAAAGCATTCAAATTCACTTCCACTGGTAAAATGGCCTCTTGAGCATATACGAGCTCATATGGAGTTACCTTTGTAGCACCATGCCTTGAGATTCTGTGTGCCCACAAAGCTTCGGACAATAGCTCATGCCATCTCCTTGGATTATCCTCAATCTTCTTCTTGATGAGCTTGATTTATACTTTATTACTAGACTTAGCTTGTCCATTGGCTTGGGCATAATATGGAGAGGAATTGAGCAACTTTATCTTATATGATTCGACAAATTCTTTGACTTGATGTGTCATAAAGGATGAACCTTGGTCCGTAGTTACTGTTTGAGTAATGCCGAATCTATGAATAACATGCTCAGTTATGAATTGAATTACCTTTGTATCCATCATATTTTTGAGTGGTATTTCTTTATACCATTTAGTGAAATAATCAGTTGCCACCAACACGAACCGATGCCCCTTTGAAGAAGAAGGATGAATCTCTCGAATAAAGTCTAATCCCCAACCTCTAAAAGGCCACGGCTTGATAATAGGATGTAACATGGCAGGGGGAGCTAACTGAATATGACCAAACTTTTGACAAGCTTCACATCCTTTATAGTACTGGAAGCAATCACTAACCATTGTCGGCCAATAAAACCCAGCACATCGTAGTAACCATTTCATCTTGGGAGCCGACTGATGAGTGCCACAAATACCATCATGGACCTCTCCCATAGCAACTCTTGCTTGGTCCTTGTCCAGGCACTTTAAAAGAACATCATCAACCGATCACCGATAGGGACCATCATCTCTCATTGTGTATTTGAAAGCCATACGCCGAATAGTCCTGTCCACCCTTTTACTAGGATCACACAAATAATCAATAATGGGCTTCCTCTAGTCTTAATTTTCTCCTGCATTAAATATTTCATTAGTGGCCGAAACGGTGGGCTCCGGTTCAGCCTCCCCTATGTTGGCAAGACTAGACATCGGCCTTTGAGAAATATGAAACATTCCACGATCAACATGATAGTCGGATGCTTGTTGTGCCAACTCATGTGCTTTCCAATTGTCATGTCTAGATATATGAGCAATGCTAAAATAATCCGAAGTAGAAATTATATCTAGACACTTATCAAGATAAACATTAAGTGATTCGTCAAAACATTAAAAGACTTTGGATATTTGTTGCACTACTAATAACGAATCACCAAAAGCCTCAATATGTGTAGCACCTATGGCAAGCAACATCTCTAAGCCGAATAACAATGCTTCATATTCAGCTTGATTATTTGTGCAAAAATATTCTAAGCGGCATGAGGCTTCAAAAATAGCACCATGAGGAGATATATAAACAATACCAACACCTTGGCCATTGCTACAAATTGAACCATCAAAATACAATCTCCATGGTACTAACAAGACAAGGTTTGTATCAATATCATGCTTGTCACACTAGTAGAAAAGGGGGCATTTGTCCCGGTTCGTAAGGGCCTTTAGTCTCAGTTCATGAACCGGGACTAATGGGTCGTTACTAATACCTCCCCTTTAGTCCCAGTTCTACCACGAACCGGGACAGATGGGCCTCCACATTGCCGAGGCGCCGAGCCCAGGCAGGGGGGCCTTTGGTCCCGGTTGGTGGCACCAACCGGGACCAAAAGGCATCCACGCATCAGCATTTCAATGGATGGGGTTTTTGTTTTTTGAGAGGGGGGTTGGGGGTTTGGGGGGTTAATTTAGGTGTTTCATATATTGTGTTAGATAGCTAATTAATACAGAGAAGTGTCCTCTCTTATGTCCGTGCTTGGTCGACGCAACGTACTATACATAGAGAGGCCCTCGACACGCTAGCTAGTAAGAAAATGAAGGGAACCATTAAGTACAGAAGTTCGTCATGCATACCGAGAGAAGTGATCGATCGACCTCTCCTTCTCCGAGAGATTGGTCGAACAACAAGTTTTCGTATTATCTATCCGACGCTACTGGCTACATACATATACAATATGTAAGATCTCTTAATTAAAATCCACTAGCAATTGAAATCAACTTCCACATGGTATTCTCCGGCTTTATTGATGACGTGGTCAAGAAAGAATCCCACCAATTCCTCTTGAATTGCTTTCATGCGATCTTGTTCTAGGAGTTCATTCCGCATCTGCCACGTCTAATTTGAAGAAGGGGGTTAATTAATACATATATATGAATGAAACTCAACAGAAATGATGGTGTAATAAACTGAAATTGTGAATATTATTGCTTACGCACTTCATATTGTCTTTTAGAGTAGCCCCGCTTATTTTTCAAAGTCGCATTGTAGATGAACTCGCACACGTAGTATCCACAGAAATCATTCCCTTGTTCCTGCCACAAGCACTTATAAATGAAGCTGATAATGAAGCATTATAAATGGCATTGATGAAAGTATATCTATATAATCAACTCGAGATGCGCGCAACTAGCTAGCTAGTAGTATCTACTTTCGGGTATGTATATCGCAGCTCCTTCGGCAGTCCCGGAGCGTCTGCGGTGAACTATTTCCAAACCCTGCAAGACAAAGAAAATAATAATTATTACTTGAGATATCAGGAAATGAACAAAAAGTTGCCGATATGGTGTGATAATGATCGATTGAACTTACTTGTTGAGCAATTCAGTCATGTCCGCATAGGTTTTGGGATCTTTTCATCTCGAGTCTAAGACAGTTACTAGTCTCCGCTCAAGCTTAATCTCCAGAAGAACATAGTGGTAGCTGCACACGCATGCATAATTCATCAATTACTTTATTATAACCTCGCTCGAGTAATAAGGGAAACCGAATATGCACACGACAGTAACACTCACTTGAAGTTGTAAGGAAAGAGTATGGTATCTTTGTTTTGAGTTTTGATCAACGATTGTAGCAAGTTGGCCTCGGCCTCTTCGGCGTGCCTTTTAACCTGCATATCATCTATGATATTTGTGTTAATGAACCCAATATCTTACATTTCTTGTTTTCTGCACTCGACGATCTTCAATCTGCATAATATATTGAGGATAATTAATTATAAATACATGCAATGAAAGAGTTGTGCTATATATAGAGACTTAATGACAGAAATAGTACTTATAGACAGTAGCAAAAGACCGTTAATTTATCGAGGCCTTTTGATTGAAGAACACGAAGAACTCCTCAAATGGAACAACCAACAGATCAGTTCCAACGAGGTCGTGCTCCTCTTTAATGTTCAGATACAAACTATTCGTCCCCCAGACTCTCTGCATGTTTTCATGTACCAATTATGGAATCTTCGCATCATTGTTGTTAGAGATTTTTCATCTTTGATGAGAGGCTTCGCGTACTCGTATCTGTGTTCATCCACCTCCATGAAATCAGGAAGTTGATCGTCAGGCAGGTAATCTGATAGATTGCCATAACCGGCCACCATCCCCGGAGGATTAGCGACGATTTCGCCGCTAGACACATTGAGCAGGGGGCACGATTGATTTGCTTGTTCGCCGAGCTGGGCAATTTTTTCGCAGCTGTTCGTTCTCTTGACCTTTGATGTCTGACAGTACTTCCCGACCACTCCGCTTGGAGATATGTCTATTCAGTAATGCGCTCATAGTTGGTTCTCGGCGAGACTTTGCCAGTTTCCTTAGGGCATCGAGAGTGCGCTTTTCTTTCACCGGATCTACCTTCTCCTCCGGAGGTGGATGTCTCTTTTCTTTCACCCCTTCAAAGAAGTCCTTCACGTGGGTCCGCACGATCGTCGCGTTTTCCTCCTCGGTCCTCTCGTACGGTAACTTCTCTAGAGGCTTGAGAGGTGGACCGTATCTGTATTGCCTCCCGCCTCTGGCTATACTACTAGACGCTAGAGTAGACGGAGCGGCTGTGGCGTCTGTCTTCTTCCGTGCTTGCTTACGAGCCGGAGGAGAAGGACTACGACGCACCGGAGCAGCCGGGATGGCGGCGGGTCTCTTCCGCCCTTGCTGGCGAGGCGGAGAAGGAGGAGGTTGCTAGCTGCTCGGGCACGCCGGCGTAGGCAGAGAAGGAGGCGGAGTGCCGCCACGTGCCGGATAAGGAGGCCCAGTGCCCTGATCGTCAGTCGCCGGAGGAGGAGACGGTGGAGGAGGCAGAGTGCCCTGACTTGCCGGAGGAGGAGGAGGAGGTGGAGGCGTCTAGTTCGGAAGGTTGATGAGCTCCTTCCGCCATAGGCATGGAGTCTTCAGAGCAGAACCCAGCCTAGTCTCCCCTTAACCGGTAGGGTGGTCAAGCTAGAGGTCCTCAAATCCCTCCGTTATTTCATCCACCATCACCCTAGCATATCCTTCTGGAATCAGCCGGCAGTGAAAAGTTGCGCCGGGTTCAGTAGGATAAACAGAGCCAACAGCCGCCTTGACCTTCAAATTCATCCATCGCATCATAATGTGGCAACTTTGAGACTCCATGATAGCATCCACGGGATAGCTGGCAGGAGCCGTCAAGACATGCTCCGGCTGAAGCAGCTCGATGGAAGCCACGCTGATTCTCCGCTGAGATGGCGGGGTAGCTTCGGGGGAAGCTTCGGCAGGTCATTTGCTGCGATCTGCTTCTCGTTCCTCTAGCCCCATTACCATTTCGTGGAGCGCCTGCAGTTGGCCCTGCTCCAGTTTCTTCCTCCTCTCCTTGGTTTTGTAACCCCCTGCATCCGGAAAACCAACCTCCCACGGAATGGAGCCTGGCGTGCCTCGTGTCCGTCCAGGGTGCTCAAGATTCCCGAGGGCCATTGTGAGCTCGTCCTTCTCCCAGTCTGGAATGAACATCCCTTGCTGCGCTCCATCGATATAGTGTCGAAGCTTGGTGACTGGTATGTTCAGTTGCTCGTCCGTCAAACGGCACTTCCCTGATACAGGGTCCAAGGTTCCGCCAGCCCCGAAGAACCAAGTCCGGCAACGGTCTGGCTAGTTCATTGTCTCTGGTTCGATCCCTTTATCAAGCAGATCATACTCAGCCTTGGACCACTTAGACAGGGCTTTGAGGTAGCCACCTGACCCCGTGCGATGGTGAAACTGCTTCTTCGCAGAATTTTGCTTGTTTGTCATCGACATCTTCTTACTCTTTTCCGATGTCTTGTGGGCCACAAATGCGGGCCAGTGATCTTTGATCTTCTCATATTTGCCGATTAATTATGGTGTCTCTTCTTTGTCGACAAACTTGTTCAGCTCTTTCCTCCACTTCCTGAATAGGTTTGCCATCTTCTTAAGAGCACAAGGCTTGATTAATTGCTCTTTAACTGGCTTCTCTGAATCCTCCTCTGGCGGTAGGGTGAAATTTGCCTTCAGCCGAGTCCAAAGATCATCTTTCTGCATATCATTGACATAAGACACCTCAGGGTCTTCCTCCTTAGGCTTATACAATTGATGGATGCTAATCAGGATCTTGTCCCTAACAAGAACCCCGCACTGAGCAGAAAATGCGTTCTTTGTCCGAATGGGTTCAATCGGTTCTCCATCGTGCGCGATTGCTGTGATCTCAAACCTTTCATCCGAGCTCAACTTTTTCTTCGGGCCTCATCTCCTTACCGAAGTTGTGCTCGATCCGGAGGGCTAGAAAAAGGAAGAAAGACGAGAGTTAATTAATATGTGTACATATACCAAAACAATGAATGCATCAATTAACTAGTCAGCACGGGCTTAACTAATATATATATACCTGGCCGGACTCAGTTCGGTCAATGGAGCAATCAACACAGTCTCCTTCTTGTACCTCAATTGGGTCACCGGAGCCATCATGAACATAGCCCTCTTCTTGTACTGGCATTAATGGGCCGGAGCCATCATGCACATAGCCCTCTTCTTCACCCAGTCCTTCTTGACCATCGGTGTCGCTGAGAAACGACGCAACGACATCACTTCCTTGTGCGATTATGTCCCCCAACATCACTTCTGTTGCTTCGTCTCGGGAGTGCTCCATAGTTTCTGCAACTATTTACAACAGGTCAATTATTATTCAAACATGGTACAGATGGATATATATTAGTGGCAAACGTAGAACTAGCTAGCTAATCACAATAAGGAATCATGTTAGTGGCCTTGACGCTGCTTCTCTAGGGTTTGGGGTGGCCTCAACACAAAGCTTCAAGGGTTTGGGGTGGCCTCGACGACAATGCCCTTTTAACTTAGTAAATTTGGGTAGCCTCGACCGAGTTAATTTGTCGGGTAGTGGCGCGGCGGGAGGGGGTAGGAGACTAACATTGTTTTCTCTCTAGGGTGTGGGTGTCCTCGAGAGTTTTGGTCGAGCGAGAGGGCCGAGGGGGGTGCTGCCGTGGTATAAGTTATCACGGTCGAGAGGGGGTATATATCTCGACCGCCCCTCATGTCGAAGTTATCTGGGAGGGGGTTATATCGACAACGACGCGACATACATATACATTGGAAAATAATGTTATCGGGAAGGGGGTATCGGTACCCCCCCTCGTGTTGAAGTTTCTTCTTTCTCCTCTATTCCTTTCTTCTTCTTCTCCTCTTCTTTTTCTTCTTCTCCCTTGAGAAAGGAAAATAAGGAAAAGGAAGAAAAGAGGAAGAAGGAAGAAGGAAGAATAAGAAGAAAAAGAAGGAGAGGAAAAAGGAAAATAAGAAGAGGAAGAAAGGAGAAGAAGAGGAGAGGAAGAAGAGGAGAAATAAATAAGAAGAGGAAAGAAGAAGAAAAAGAAGAGGAGAATAAGAAAGGAATAGCGGAGAAGAAGAAAAAATATTTCTTCTTCTCCTCTTCTTTTTCTTCTTTTCCCTCTTCTTATTTATTTTCTTCTTCTCCTCTATTCCTTTCTTCTTCTCCTCTTCTTTTTCTTCTTTTTGCCTCTTCTTATTTATTTCTCCTTGTCTTCCTCTCCTCTTCTTCTCCGTTCTTCCTCTTCTTATTTTCCTTTTTCCTCTCCTTCTTTTTCTTCTTCTTCTTCCTTCTTCCTTCTTCCTCTTTTCTTCCTTTTCCTTATTTTACTTTTTCCTCTAAACTAACCTAAAATGCACTAACCTAAAATCGATATCTACTAACAACCTAAATAAAAAATTAATACATATATGAGAAAACATATATAAACAAAAAAATGCTATGAACATTATATTCATACATACATAGCCACATCCATTCAACATATAGCTACCACATACATATATACATTATATATATGAAAAAATGCAATGAACAAAAAAATACAATTTTGAAAAAAATACTATGAACATGTACACATATATACAAATACAAACACATATACACAAAAAAAATACAAAAAAAGGCTATGAAAAATGCAGGGTAGGGGCAGCGGGGCGGCATGCGGCGGCCGCGCAGGGCAGGGGCGGCGGTGCGGCGGCCGCGCAGGGCAGGGGCGACGGAGCGGCGGCCGCACAGGGGCGTGGGACGCGAGGGGCGCGGGAGCAGGTTGTGCTCACAGGGGGCGGCGGCGACGGTGAAGGCGAGCAGCCTGACGGCGTCGGTGGCGGCGGCGACGGCGAAGGCGAGCAGCCTAATGGCGTCGGTGGCAGCGGCGACAGCAAGGTGGAGCAGGGGTGTCAGGCGCCAACGGCGACGAGGAGGAGCAGGGGCGTCGGGGTAGATGTGGGGGATTTGGTCGAAACTGCTAAGTGATGTATATATAGCAAGAGCATTGGTCCTAGTTCGTGAAACCAACCGGGACTAATGCACCCCTTTAGTCCCGGTTGGTGGCAACAACCGGGACCAAAGGCCTCTTTTCAGCAGCCGAAAGGGCGAGAAGCGGCGGCCTTTGTTCCCGGTTGGTGGCACCAACTGGGACTAAAGGGGGGGCATTGGTCCCAGTTCGTAGCACCAACCGGGACTAATGCACCCTTTTAGTCCCGGTTGGTGCCACCAACCGTGACCAATGGGCCTTGCACAACGGCGTGGTGGTGGGAGTTTAGTCCCACCTCGCTAGCTGAGAGAGAGCAGCACCTGTTTATAAGGTGCGATGCGCCAACCCTCTCGAGCTCCTGTCTAAAGCAGGCTTTCGGGCCTAATCTGTCTTTATGTGCCTATGGACCTGCTGGGCCTTCTGCGGGCCTGAATCCTAGCCCATGGTAGGGTTTCTAGTCATATTCAGGCCGTGGGGGCCAAGTAGGAGGCACTTTTTTTTGTTTTCTTTACTTATTGTTGCTATTTTTATTTTTTTCCAGTTTTTTTGTTTTGTTTTCTGCATTATTTATTTTCTTTTGTTTTTTGCTTTATTTTTTAGTTCTTTTTGCTTTTAGTTTTAGCAAAATAATAAACATTATGTTAGTGCCATTAGTTTTCATATTTGAAAACACTTTGTTTTGTTGTTTTCTTTCTTGCTTTATTTGTTTTATTTTGTTTCTACTTACAACAAAATACTTATTGTTGCTATTTTTATTTTTTTTCTAGTTTTTTTGTTTTGTTTTCTGCATTATTTATTTTCTTTTGTTTTTTGCTTTACTTTTTACTTCTTTTTTGCTTTTAGTTTTAGAAAAATTATAAACTTTCTGTTAGTGCCATTAGTTTTCAAATTTGAAAACACTTTTTTTGGTTTTTTTTGCTTTGTTGCTTTATTTATTTTATTTTGTTTCTACTTACAACAAAATACTTATTGTTGCTATTTCTATTTTATTTCCAGTTTTTTTGTTTGGTTTTCTGCATTATTTATTTTCTTTTGTTTTTTGCTTTATTTTTTAATTCTTTTTGCTTTTAGGTCAGCAAAATTATAAGCTTTCTTGTTAGTGCCATTAGTTTTAGAAAAATTATAAACTTTCTGTTAGTGACATTAGTTTTCAAATTTGAATAATTAAAATTTGAATTCTTTGAAGGATTGGTCATGGGCCAGGGTCGAGGCTCATTGGTCCCGGTTCATGCGTGGAACCGGGACCAAAAGGTCCAGACGAACCGCGACCAATGGCCCATGTGGCTGCCCTCTTGAAAACATTGTTGACAAGGAGCGAAATGGGATTAATGGTATTACGAGGGCCGAACCATAAGACATTAAAGCATTTCAAATGAACTCTGAAAAAGTTGAAAGTTGGCATAGTATCATAAATTCACCAACATAGCATGTGCATATACAAAATGGACAATGGTATCATACTCGTCTATTACAAAGTTGGCATGGTATCATCATAATAGTTGCGGGAGAAAGTCTTCACTTTTTCTTCGCTTGTGTCATTTGCTTATTGCGCCGTAACCACGGATAATCTTCATCGTTTATCAGGATGCTGGGGTCATCCTTGACTTTGAAGGGAGGAATTTCATGAATCTTTTCATAATCTTCAGACATGTCTGTCTTGCCCTCCACTCCCACGATGTCCCTTTTTCATGAAACAACTATGTGGCACTTTGGCTCATCGTATGATGTATTCGCTTCCTTATCTTTTATTTTTCTCGGTCTGGTAGACATGTCCTTCACATAGATAACATGTGCCACATCATTGGCTAGGACGAACGGTTCGTCAGTGTACCCAAGATTTTTCAGATCCACTGTTGTCATTCCGTACTGTGGGTCTACCTGTACCCCGCCTCCTGACAGATTGACCCATTTGCACTTAAACAAAGGGACCTTAAAATCATGTCCGTAGTCAAGTTCCCATATGTCCACTATGTAACCATAATATGTGTCCTTTCCCCTCTTGGTTGTTGCATCAAAGCGGACACCGCTGTTTTGGTTGGTGCTCTTTTGATCTTGGTCAATCGTGTAAAATGTATTCCCATTTATCTCGTATCCTTTGTAAATCAATACAGTCAAAGATGGTCCCCTGGACAACAAGTACATCTCATCACAAAGAGTGTTGTCACCTCTGAGACGTGTTTCCAACCAACTGCTAAAAGTCCTGATGTGTTCACATGTAATCCAGTCGGCGCACTGCTCCGGGTGTTTGGAGCGCAGACTGTTCTTGTGATCATCGACATACGGGGTCACCAAGGTAGAGTTCTGTAGAACTGTGTAGTGTGCTTGAGACCAAGAATATCCGTCCCTGCATATTATTGAGTCCCTTCAAAGCGTGCCTTTTCCAGTCAGTCTCCCCTCATAACGCGATTTAGGGAGACCTATCTTCTTAAGGCCAGGAATGAAGTCAACACAAAATCCGATGACATCCTCTGTTTGATGGCCCATGGATATGCTTCCTTCTGGCCTAGCGCGGTTATGGACATATTTCTTTAGGGCATGGACAACACATAAAACCATTCTGTTTGTTTGCCTCAGCCACTTCGAGAAAATCATGCACGCCCTTAATGTACTCAGAGGTGTGTCTTGAATCATACATCCATTGCCGGTTCATCTGCGTGCATTATATATAATTAAGTGTGTCAAAAATCATTACAGAACATCATGAATAGATAATTAAGTGATCAAATTAATAGAAGTTCATCATCACATTAAAACCAAAGTACATACATAGTTCTCATCTAACAACATAAAGCTCTGCAGAGCATCTAAATTAATTAAACCATACATTGAAACTATGTAAAACATTTCAATGCGAAAAAAATGCGATCATAATCGCAACCAATGTAACAACTGATCCAACGGCATAATGATACCAAGCCTCGGTATGAATGGCATATTTTCTAATCTTTCTAATCTTCAAGCGCATTGCATCCATCTTGATCTTGTGATCATCAACGACATCCACAACATGCAACTCCAATATCATGTTCTCCTCCTCAATTTTTCTTATTTTTTCCTTCAACAAATTGTTTTCTTCTTCACTAAATTTAACCTCTCAACAATAGGGTCGGTTGGAATTTCCTGTTCAACAACCTCCTAGATAAATAAAATCTATGTCACGTTGGTCGGCATAATTGTCATAAACAATAAATGAACCAATAGTTATGAAAAGATAATATATACCACATCCGAATCATAGACAAGACGAGGGCTGACGGGGGTGGATCCCAAAACCATCGCACTATATAAGATGCAATAATAAAAGTAAGAAAATTATACAAGTATCTATATAAACATACAAGTAAGAATTTTTTCCTTTCAGAAAGAAGATAAGAACAAGAGGCTCACCACGGTGGTGCCGGCGACGAGATCAGCGCGGACGATCGACGGCGGTGAAGACGGGGACGGGACGTGAGGGACCGCTAAACCTAGACAAATATTGAGGAAAATGGAGCTTGGAGGTCGAGCTTTGAGAGGAGAAAGCTTAAGTAGTGTGGCTCGGGCATTCCATCGAACACCTCGTGTGCATAGGAGGTGAGCTAGAGCACCACAAAGCTCTCCCCTCGCCGGCCAGGAAAAATAGAGCAGTGGGAGTGCTCTGCTCGCGGGTGAGGGGTATATATAGGCAACTCATTGGTCCCGGTTCATCCCACGAACCGGGACTAAAGGGCAGCCTTTGGTCCCGGTTCATGCCACCAACCAGGACCAATTGTGTTGGGCCAGGAGCAAGGCCCGTTGGTCCCGGTTCGTCCCACCAACCGGGACCAAAAGGTCCAGACGAACTGGGACCAATGGCCCACATGGCCCGGTGTAACGCCCCGAGACCGACGCTCCAGAAGACTTCCAGCGACTCTGAGTTTCGTCGTGTGATTTGTTTTGTTTGTTGCATCATTTGCATGTCATCATGCCATCATGCCATTTTAATTTTTAAAACTCAACTAAATAAATTGTATGGATCTTCGATCCATTTAAATCGAGGGAAGGGTGACTTCTCTTTATAACATACCCTCCCGATATTTAGGGAGCTATAATAAAATATTCCATTGTTTTGGAATCACCTTAACACACTTGCAAAATATCCCAATGCCTTTATTATCTTAATTCTTGGTCTCCAATTCTGCCCATAAATTATTTCATCATTTTCCGGAGCTCCACCAAAAATCCGAACATTTTTGGACCTTCCCAAACCTCACTTCCTATTCAAATCATTTGAATTTAAATCAAATGAGTTTGAATTTAATCTTTCAATCATGGCTCTTTCTATTTTTCTTGGTACGAGCATATTTTTGTGAGTCCAAGGAAATTATCCCCTTGCGCATTTTCTTTCCCTAACCCTCCTTTTCTTTTCTTCTCTCTTTTTGCTTTTCTGCTAAAGTAAATATAAGAGAGAGAGAAGAGAGAGGTAAGCCCAGCCAGGCCTCTGGCCATTTCCTCTCCACCTGGGCCGAACCAACCGGCCTCTCAGGCCCAGCCCCACCGACCGAACCCTAGCCCCCCTAGCACGACCCTCATCTCTCCCCTCGTCCTCCCTCCAGCGCCGCATCGCTCGCAGTCTCGCTCGGTCCCCCTCGTCTCTTCCTCCCTCCACTCTCTGCCTCGCGTCGCCCTCCAGCGCCGCCCCGCCCGGATCCGTCGGGTCCTGCCATGGCCGCGCCTCGCCTGCTACTTCTCCGTGTCGACGACCTCCATCGCGCCTCCCTGCTTCGTCCGCCCGCGAGCACCACCACCTCCTCAGCGCCGCGGCCTCACCCTTCCTCCTCCACCTCGCGCGACCTCCTGCCTCGTCCTCGTCCCGCGCCTCTCCACCTCCTCTGCCCCGAGCTCCAAGCGCCTTCCGATGACGCTCGAGGCCCCATTGCTCCGGTGAAGCCTAGCTCCGCCGCCAACGAGGCCTACCATGGCCCCGCCTCTCCTTCACGCAGCTCTGCACGCCGCCCCGCCTCCAAGTTCGTCGCCACCGACAGCAACAACAACTACTGCACCCTCTCGTCGCCCGCGACCTCCTCCTCCTGGCTCTGCTCGGGTCTGCCGAGGCCCATCGCCTCCCGATCCGGTGACCTGCGCCCAGGTCGGCCCTCCTTCGCCCGGATCCCGCCGGACCAGCTTCCCGTGACCTCCTCTGCCTCCGATCCGGTCGCTCACCACCGCCTTTCCACGCTGCTCTAAGACACCAGGTCGGCCGCCCGCTCGCCCGTCGTTCTGCTTCGTTGGAGCAGAGAACCAGCGCCGCCCTTCATGCCCATCGCGCCGTGCTCGTTGCATGCCAAGTCAGTCCCGTGGATTTTGTCAAGAGTTCCACTTCGACCCGTGCACGCCTTGTGGATTCGCCGAGTACATCTACCGCCTTCTTCGGAATCACCAAGAACGCCAAGTACCCCTACGAACCGTGTACGACTACCGGCGCCGAAGTCCACGAGTACCACTACGTTTGCGATGTACATCTACATCAAGACTGGACCGAAAAGTACCGCGAGAACATTTGTACCTCTACCGTCACCGTGGATCCGACAAGTACCCCTACAACAAGTGTACCTCTACCTCGTCTTCGGAATCGCTAAGAACGTCAAGTACCCCTTCGAGATGACGAGATCGGCAAGTTCGAATGACCCCAAGTACCTCTTCGAAACGACCGAGTACTATTACCATCGGACGCTTGAACGACTACTTCCTCTACTTCCGACGACGACCGCTCCGTGAACGACTACTTCCACTACGAACGCGTTCCGCCCCAAATGCACGCTTCAAGGTATAACCCCGAGACGACGACCGCGATGAGATGCCCTTGCATGTATGAGATGCACCGTTTGCACCGTGTTCGAATTGTCACTCGTTTTCCATGCCACTAACCCGTGGGAACCCGGTAGTCGGGAGCACCCCACCATCTCTAGCATGTTGCGCACATCCGCACGCCTCCTTTTGCACCGGTATCTCCATGAGTTACCGGGACCGGAATGTTGCCGTGGCACCATTTTTGTTTCGCCGCCGTGGCACCCTTTTTGTTTCGCCATGGTGACCAAATGCTTCATAACATGCTCATGTCAACATTTTCATAATAATTGCATAAACTTGTATATGTCATCTGCATCATGTTAACAACAATTAAAATGTTTAATATTGTGTTTGCATTAAACTGCTAAATGACATGGGGATTCTCCGGAATTGTTGTTTGTTGCTTCCGGCCTCATTTAACCTTGACTAGATAGGTAGTTTTCATTTGCTTCACCCTCTTGCCATGATTAACAACATTTAATATTGTTGGGTACATAAACGAGAGATAACTAAATAATTGATGTGGTGTTTCGTCAACATGCACCTCGTTGCATATTGAGCTCCACTTAACTTGTAGTATTGTTTGTTGCACTTTGCTATGCCATGCCTCATTAAACCGGACATGCATCATACTCGTTTGTGCATCATGCCATGTTGATGTGTTGGTTATTTACTATGTTGTTTGTTCCTTTCCGGGTTGCTTCTCACGTTAGCTTCGGTTTCGTTCCGGAGTTGTGAGGTTTCGTTCGTCTACGGCCGTTTGTCTTCTTCTTGGATTCGTTCTTCTTCCTTGCGGGATTTCAGGCAAGATGATCATACCCTCGAAATCACTACTATCTTTGCTATGCTAGTTTGCTCGCTCTTTTGCTATGCCAATGCTACGATGCCTACCATTTGCTTGTCAGCCTCCCAAATTGCCATGTCAAACCTCTAACCCACCATGTCCTAGCAAACCGTGATTGGCTATGTTACCGCTTTGCTCAGCCCCGCTTATAGCGTTGTTAGTTGCAGGTGAAGATTGAAGTTTGTTCCTTGTTGGAACACGGAGATGTTGTTCCTTGTTGGAACATGTTTACTTGTTGGGATATCACAATATATCTTACTTAATTAATGCATCTATATACTTGGTAAAGCGTGGAAGGCTCGGCCTTATGCCTGGTGTTTTGTTCCACTCTTGCCGCCCTAGTTTCCGTCATATCGGTGTTATGTTCCCGGATTTTGCGTTCCTTACGCGGTTGGGCTATTATGGGAACCCCTTGACAGTTCGCCTTAAGTAAAGCTCTTCCAGCAATGCCCAACATTGGTTTTACCATTTGCCACCTAGCCTCTTTTTCCCTTGGGTTTTGCGGACTCAAGGGTCATCATTATTTTACCCCCCCGGGCCAGTGCTCCTCTGAGTGTTGGTCCGAACTGGGCAGCCTGCGGGGCCACCTCGGGGAAACTTGAGGGTTGGTTCTACTCGTAGCTTGACCTATCTGAGTGTGCCCTCAGAAAGAGATATGTGCAGCTCCTATCGGGATTTGTCGGCACATTCGGGCGGTGTTGCTGGTTTAGTTTTACCCTGTCGAAATGTCTTGTTGTACCGGGATACCGAGTCTGATCGGAACGTCTCAGGTGGAGGTCTATTCCTTCGTTGACCGTGAGAGCTTGTGATGGGCTAAGTTGGGACACCCCTGCAGGGATTTGAACTTTCGAAAGCCGTGCCCGCGGTTATGGGCAGATGGGAATTTGTTAACGTCCGGTTGTAGAAAACACGAAGTTGACCTTAATAAAAATACATCAACCGTGTGTGTAACCGTGATGGTCTCTTTCCGGCGGAGTCTAGGAAGTGAACACGGTGTTGGAGTTATGCTTGACGTAGGTTGCTATAGGATCACTTCTTGATCATACTCTTATCGACCGTGCTTTGCCTTCTCTTCTCGCTCTCATTTGCGTATGTTAGCCACCATATATGCTAGTCGCTTGCTGCAGCTCCACCTCATTACTCCATCCTTCCTATAAGCTTAAATAGTCTTGATCTCGCGGGTGCGAGATTGCTGAGTCCCCGTGGCTCACAGATACTTCCAAAACCAGCTTGCAGGTGCCGATGAGTCTGTGCAGATGACGCAACCAAGCTCAAGAGGAGCTCGAAGAAGATCTTGCCCTTTGTGTTGTTTCGTTTTAGTTGATCAGTATTGGAGCCCAGTTGGGGTCGATCGGGGACCTTTGTCGCATTTGGGGTTCTTCTTTTATTTTAGTTCCGTAGTCGGACCTTGATTGTATCTGGATGATGTAATGCTTTATTCATGTAATTGTGTGAAGTGGCGATTGTAAGCCAACTATGTATCTCTTTCCCTTATGTATTACATGGGTTGTGTGAAGATTACCTCACTTGCGACATTTCTTTCAATGCGGTTATGCCTCTAAGTCGTGCTTCGACACGTGGGAGATATAGCCGCATCGAGGGCGTTACAAGTTGGTAATCAGAGCCTTCCCCGACCTTAGGAGCCCCACTGATTGATCGTTTTTAGCAGCCGAGTTTGTGTCTAGAAAAAAAATGTTTTGAGTCACTTAGGAATTATATATCGGAGAGTTTAGGAATTCTTTTTACTTCCCAGTCTCCTCATCCCTCTGGTAAGGCATCCTGACGTAGAGTTTTGACTCTTCTCTTCTCAAATTTCTCTAAAAAAATTTTTAGGATCACGCGAGTATTTTGGTTTTGTTCCGATGGTTTTATGATGAGAACATTGTCTTGGTGCCTCCTATCAGGGGTTTAGTGGAAGTGTCCCGGGGAGTTGAGCTCTGAGGTGTTGTCATCATAATTTTATCGTTGTAGTTCTGGAATACCTGAGTTTAGTACGCCGACATCGAAAATCTCTTTTATGCAGTTCGTTGGTGAGATAACCCCGATAACCCAGTACTGAGGTGAGTACGGGAGTATTGCCATGACTTGTATAACGGATGCTTTTCGAAGGTTGAGGTAGACGATTTCCGAAGGTTTCTTGGTTATGTGTTGAAGGATGGATACAGCTGGATGTAGGATTTTTTTAGTTTTGGGTGAGATATTATGCTTCCCCTGTATCCCCAACACCTGATTGCATAACCTGAAAATTTCGGGAGTTTCATAGGTGGGAATTCAAGTAGCTCTTAGGATATCTTTCCGACGGATGTATGATATGAAATTGGGGTTCGACGTCTAGTGGTCCGCCTATTCACGGTCGATTTTACAGTGGTCTCGTTGTGTCTTAAAGAGTCCTTGGCTATGCCAACTCGGGGACACTTCGTATGTCATGTGCACTGCCTTGTACATGATGGTGCCGTACACTCGAGCCCGTGTAGGCCCCACCACGAAAACTTCGGACGAAATCTCTATCATATGTTTGTTCTGGCTTATTTTGCAAGCCAATCCTTTGTTTTGTTTTGAGTTGTGGTATTCGAGTTGCTTCGAAGTCAAATGTTGATTCCATACCTTCCCCAAATGGTGTTTTCATATTCCTATGTGAATACCAATCCTCTTGATCATCGAGATTGTTTTTTTTGTCAATCCTTTTCACCGGCGTGTTTTCTCTTCAAGTGGATCCGTCCATTTTCAACTACCGCAAGATCAATTATCACTTCTTCTCAACGGTGTTCGTTTCATCCATTCCAAATTGTCGTTGTTTTTCCCACCCTCCCTCCCTTGTTTTTTTTTCTTCAAGGACTCAGATTTCTTAATAGAGTATCCATTTTATTGATGGGAAGTTTCTCCATTCTTTTCCGTCAATGTTCTTATCCGGTGATTCTCATGAAGATTCTAATGGAGCTTCAAGTTCGTCATTCCTCATTCCTTTCTCTTCTCCGGTGGATTCAAGTCAAGTTTTGTTGATCATACCTTTTTCCTCATTTCAATACCTTCCCTTGACGGTGCTCCTCATATTTATTCATTTCTCGCTATTCTATTGTTCTGGAATGCTCAAGATATCTCAAAGATTCATGTTTCCACTATGTTTTCGTTCAAACTCTTTTGAGGATGTGATCCTATTCTAGCCATTTAATTCAACCGGTGCTTTCTCTCTTTTAAATCATTTCAACGGTGTTTTCTTTTGAGTGGGCCCTAACCCACAGGTTTTTTTCCCAGGATCTTACCTGACTCTTCTAATTATTCTGGTGCTATTCCCAAATTCTTCTCCAAGTTTGACGTAAGAATGAGTTATCATTAGTCAAATGCTTTTCTCCAAGATCTTTCAAATTCTTTTCATAGTTGGCTCAACCTCTTCGCTTTTGATTCTTCTGGTGTGCCTCAATAATTCTTGGTGGTGTTTCTCGTTGTCATTCTCATCATTTGAAGACAGAAGAAGAGTTTCTCTTTAATCTCGCTCCATTCTCTTCAAGATTCGTGATTCTAGCTTGTTGCCATCCTCTCGTAATTGTTTTGATCGTGAGAATTCTTTTCATCCATCCGGAGTAATTCAAGAGTCTTCTCGGTTTGATTATCCGGAGTCCATCAATTCAGGTTTATTCATTCTCAGCTTTCAGCTATCATTCTCCAAATTTTACCGATGCTTCATGCAAGTGATCTTTAATCGGCTCGTGATCTCGTCGTTCTCATGTATCTAAATCCTCTCAAGCATCTTCGTGTATTTGCAAATTCTTCCCGGTGTCTTCCTTATCTTTTCTTTGTTCATTTTTAATTCTTACCGTGGTTCTTTCAAGATCTCTCTTCCTTGTTCATCATATCAATTCATTTGTTGTTCCAATCCTACTGGTGGTTCGTTCAAGAGTTTTCTTCCTTCGTGTATCATATCTATGCATTCGTACTTTCTAAATTCTACCGGTGGATAGTTGAAGACTTTCTCAAGTTTGCGCAATATCTATCTTAATCCTTTCTACGAGAATAAGTAGTATGCCAAATCCGTTGCTTGTCATCAATTTTAAAATGGTGAAGGATAAGCATAATGTAATTCTTATTCTTGTTTCACCCAAGATATTAATTCCTTATTCCTGAGGCTCATCAAATTCTTGTTTCCATTTGTTTCATCTTCTCTTTTTCCCGGAGTTCCAAGCTTTAATTATCACGGAGATCCATCTAAATCATTGCAAGGATTCACCTTGTGTTTTCAATTTCTCTTTCTTTTTTATTCCTTTTGTTTACCGGAGTTCTTCATGGAGGTTCTACATGATGGTTCATCAAGGATTTAATTCCCTTCTCAAAGTTTTCATCGAGATTCTTTCTTAAGGAGCTCAAGCTTTCTTCATATGGTAATCCGGAGTGCAATTCTTTCTACCATATTTTGGAGGTGGTGTTATGTCATTCTTGATAATTTGAGTTCATGTTCCATGATTCACATGTTGTTAAGAATGAGTTATTTTTTAAATCCATCAACCTCGTTGTTGGAGTTATCTTGTGTCATATTCCACCTAAAGCCTTCCCTAATGTTTGTTGCTGTCTATGGTGCTTATAAATGACCCAAGTTCTTCATTTATCCTCCCGGCGGAATAAGTTTCTCGTCTCCTTGTCATATAAATCCAATCAATTCTTTTCCCGTGAGTGGCAGGCTGTCACCTCATAATTTGAGATGTTTTCCATAAGACCATATCAAGTTTATTCTTTTCGTTGTGGATTGTTTCAACAACTCCGTGTGACCCTTCTCTTTAAGATACTTTTCAAGCTCATTGGAGGTAGAAGATGTTGTTTTATTCTCCATTCTTTTGTTCCGTCGATACAACTTCTATTCTTTCGTTCCGGAGGCATCGTGTTGTTGTTCTCTTCAACCCATCTTCTTTTTGTGTCAAGATCATGTTCTTTTCATGATTGTCCATTTAACCAGAGTGTCGTGCCCTCTTTTCAAGTTCTATCACCTTATCAAGTTCTTGTTCAATTACTTTCTGTTTAACCGGAGTGCTACCCGAATTTGGTCTCCCTTGATCCCCTTCCTTAACCGGAGTGTTTTCTATATATATCTTCCCTTCAACCTCAAAGGTTTCGCAATGTTCTTTGTCTCTCTTTTCTAATGGAGTGTTTTCAACTTCGTTCATCTCCGTTGTATTCTTTTCTCGAAACGGCCTAACCTTTTTTTTCAAGGTTTGTGGTTTCACTCGTTTGTCAAAGAAGCAACTTAGTTTTACCTATTCTCTTTCTCCTCCGTTTTCCCTCAAGTGCCATTCTAGATCTCAGGACGAGATCCTCTTGTAGTGGTGGAGTGTTGTAGCGCCCCGAGACCGACGCTCCAGAAGACTTCCAGCGACTCCGAGTTTCGTCGTGTGATTTGTTTTGTTTGTTGCATCATTTGCATGTCATCATGCCATCATGCCATTTTAATTTTTAAAACTCAACTAAATAAATTGTATGGATCTTCGATCCATTTAAATCGAGGGAAGGGTGACTTCTCTTTATAACATACCCTCCCGATATTTAGGGAGCTATAATAAAATATTCCATTGTTTTGGAATCACCTTAACACACTTGCAAAATATCCCAATGCCTTTATTATCTTAATTCTTGGTCTCCAACTCTGCCCATAAATTATTTCATCATTTTCCAGAGCTCCACCAAAAATCCGAACATTTTTGGACCTTCCCAAACCTCACTTCCTATTCAAATCATTTGAATTTAAATCAAATGAGTTTGAATTTAATCTTTCAATCATGCCTCTTTCTATTTTTCTTGGTACGAGCATATTTTTGTGAGTCCAAGGAAATTATGCCCTTGCGCATTTTCTTTCCCTAACCCTCCTTTTCTTTTCTTCTCTCTTTTTGCTTTTCTGCTAAAGTAAATATAAGAGAGAGAGAAGAGAGAGGTAAGCCCAGCCAGGCCTCTGGCCATTTCCTCTCCACCTGGGCCGAACCAACCGGCCTCTCAGGCCCAGCCCCACCGACCGAACCCTAGCCCCCCTAGCACGACCCTCATCTCTCCCCTCGTCCTCCCTCCAGCGCCGCATCGCTCGCACCCATCGCCCGATCCCCACCTGTCTCGCTCGCAGTCCCGCTCGGTCCCCCTCGTCTCTTCCTCCCTCCACTCTCTGCCTCGCGTCGCCCTCCAGCGCCGCCCCGCCCGGATCCGTCGGGTCCTGCCATGGCCGCGCCTCGCCTGCTACTTCTCCGCGTCGACGACCTCCATCGCGCCTCCCTGCTTCGTCCGCCCGCGAGCACCACCACCTCCTCAGCGCCGCGGCCTCGCCCTTCCTCCTCCACCTCGCGCGACCTCCTGCCTCGTCCTCGTCCCGCGCCTCTCCACCTCCTCTGCCCCGAGCTCCAAGCGCCGCCCCATGACGCCCGAGGCCCCCCCCTGCTCCGGTGAAGCCTAGCTCTGCCGCCAACGAGGCCTACCATGGCCCCGCCTCTCCTTCACGCAGCTCTGCACGCCGCCCCGCCTCCAAGTTCGTCGCCACCGACAGCAACAACAACTACTACACCCTCTCGTCGCCGGTGACCTCCTCCTCCTGGCTCTGCTCGGGTCTGCCGAGGCCCATCGCCTCCCGATCCGGCGACCTGCGCCCAGGTCGGCCCTCCTTCGCCCGGATCCCGCCGGACCAGCTTCCCGTGACCTCCTCTGCCTCCGATCGGGTCGCTCACCACCGCCTTTCCACGCTGCTCTAAGACACCAGGTCGGCCGCCCGCTCGCCCGTCGTTCTGCTTCGTTGGAGCAGAGAACCAGCGCCGCCCTTCATGCCCATCGCGCCATGCTCGTTGCATGCCAAGTCAGTCTCGTGGATTTTGTCAAGAGTTCCACTTCGACCCGTGCACGCCTTGTGGATTCGCCGAGTACATATACCGCCTTCTTCGGAATCACCAAGAACGCCAAGTACCCCTACGAACCGTGTACGACTACCGGCGCCGAAGTCCGCGAGTACCACTACGTTTGCGATGTACATCTACATCAAGACTGGACCGACAAGTACCGCGAGAACATTTGTACCTCTACCGTCGCCGTGGATCCGACAAGTACCCCTACAACAAGTGTACCTCTACCTTGTCTTCGGAATCGCTAAGAACGTCAAGTACCCCTTCGAGATGACGAGATCGGCAAGTTCGAATGACCCCAAGTACCTCTTCGAAACGACCGAGTACTATTACCATCGGACGCTTGAACGACTACTTCCTCTACTTCCGACGACGACCGCTCCGTGAACGACTACTTCCACTACGAACGCGTTCCGCCCCGAATGCACGCTTCAAGGTATAACCCCGAGACGAGGACCGCGATGAGATGCCCTTGCATGTATGAGATGCACCGTTTGCACCGTGTTCGAATTGTCACTCGTTTTCCATGCCACTAACCCGTGGGAACCCGGTAGTCGGGAGCACCCCACCATCTCTAGCATGTTGCGCACATCCGCACGCCTCCTTTTGCACCGGTATCTCCATGAGTTACCGGGACCGGAATGTTGCCGTGGCACCATTTTTGTTTCGCCGCCGTGGCACCCTTTTTGTTTCGCCATGGTGACCAAATGCTTCCTAACATGCTCATGTCAACATTTTCATAATAATTGCATAAACTTGTATATGTCATCCGCATCATGATAACAACAATTAAAATGTTTAATATTGTGTTTGCATTAAACTGCTAAATGACATGGGGATTCTCCGGAATTGTTGTTTGTTGCTTCCGGCCTCATTTAACCTTGACTAGATAGGTAGTTTTCATTTGCTTCACCCTCTTGCCATGCTTAACAACATTTAATATTGTTGGGTACATAAACGAGAGATAACTAAATAATTGATGTGGTGTTTCGTTAACATGCACCTCGTTGCATATTGAGCTCCACTTAACTTGTAGTATTGTTTGTTGCACTTTGCCATGCCATGCCTCATTAAACCGGACATGCATCATACTCGTTTGTGCATCATGCCATGTTGATGTGTTGGTTATTTACTATGTTGTTTGTTCCTTTCCGGGTTGCTTCTCACGTTAGCTTCGGTTTCGTTCCGGAGTTGTGAGGTTTCGTTCGTCTACGGCCGTTTGTCTTCTTCTTGGATTCGTTCTTCTTCCTTGCGGGATTTCAGGCAAGATGATCATACCCTCGAAATCACTACTATCTTTGCTATGCTAGTTTGCTCGCTCTTTTGCTATGCCAATGCTACGATGCCTACCATTTGCTTGTCAGCCTCCCAAATTGCCATGTCAAACCTCTAACCCACCATGTCCTAGCAAACCGTTGATTGGCTATGTTACCGCTTTGCTCAGCCCCTCTTATAGCGTTGTTAGTTGCAGGTGAAGATTGAAGTTTGTTCCTTGTTGGAACACGAAGATGTTGTTCCTTGTTGGAACATGTTTACTTGTTGGGATATCACAATATATCTTACTTAATTAATGCATCTATATACTTGGTAAAGGGTGGAAGGCTCGGCCTTATGCCTGGTGTTTTGTTCCACTCTTGCCGCCCTAGTTTCCATCATATCGGTGTTATGTTCCCGGATTTTGCGTTCCTTACGCGGTTGGGCTATTATGGGAACCCCTTGACAGTTCGCCTTAAGTAAAGCTCTTCCAGCAATGCCCAACATTGGTTTTACCATTTGCCACCTAGCCTCTTTTTCCCTTGGGTTTCGCGGACTCAAGGGTCATCATTATTTTACCCCCCCGGGCCAGTGCTCCTCTGAGTGTTGGTCCGAACTGGGCAGCCTGCGGGGCCACCTCGGGGAAACTTGAGGGTTGGTTCTACTCGTAGCTTGACCTATCTGAGTGTGCCCTGAGAAAGAGATATGTGCAGCTCCTATCGGGATTTGTCGGCACATTCGGGCGGTGTTGCTGGTTTAGTTTTACCCTGTCGAAATGTCTTGTTGTACCGGGATACCGAGTCTGATCGGAACGTCTCGGGTGGAGGTCTATTCCTTCGTTGACCGTGAGAGCTTGTGATGGGCTAAGTTGGGACACCCCTGCAGGGATTTGAACTTTCGAAAGCCGTGCCCGCGGTTATGGGTAGATGGGAATTTGTTAACGTCCGGTTGTAGAAAACCCGAAGTTGACCTTAATTAAAATACATCAACCGTGTGTGTAACCGTGATGGTCTCTTTCCGGTGGAGTCCGGGAAGTGAACACGGTGTTGGAGTTATGCTTGACGTAGGTTGCTATAGGATCACTTCTTGATCATACTATTATCGACCGTGCTTTGCCTTCTCTTCTCGCTCTCATTTGCGTATGTTAGCCACCATATATGCTAGTCGCTTGCTGCAGCTCCACCTCATTACTCCATCCTTCCTATAAGCTTAAATAGTCTTGATCTCGCGGGTGCGAGATTGCTGAGTCCCCGTGGCTCACAGATACTTCCAAAACCAGCTTGCAGGTGCCGATGAGTCTGTGCAGATGATGCAACCAAGCTCAGGAGGAGCTCGAAGAAGATCTTGCCCTTTGTGTTGTTTCGTTTTAGTTGATCAGTATTGGAGCCCAGTTGGGGTCGATCGGGGACCTTTGTCGCATTTGGGGTTCTTCTTTTATTTTGGTTCCGTAGTCTACCTTGATTGTATCTGGATGATGTAATGCTTTATTCATGTAATTGTGTGAAGTGGCGATTGTAAGCCAACTATGTATCTCTTTCCCTTATGTATTACATGGGTTGTGTGAAGATTACCTCACTTGCGACATTGCTTTCAATGCGGTTATGCCTCTAAGTCGTGCTTCGACACGTGGGAGATATAGCCGCATCGAGGGCGTTACACCCGGCCAGTCCCCGGGGCTCACGAACCGGGTCCAATGCCCCCATGGGTCCCGGTTCTGGACTGAACCGGGACTAATGGGCTGGCCCGGCCTGGACCATTGCCCCCTTTTCTACTAGTGTCATCAATCCGATGCTCAACAATAAAATTAGCAACGATTTGGCCTTTCATGGATTTCAGAGATTCATAAGCCAAATCATATTCAATTAAGGCATAAGCCCATTTGCCAATTCGACCACTAAGAATTGGCCTATACAACATGTATTTGATGACATTAGTTTGACAAGCATAATATAAACAAAAGCATAATTTCTCAATAGATGTATACCTTGTCTCGGCATCCAATAAGCGTCGGCTCAAATAAGTAATAGCATGCTCCTTTCCTTCGGTCTCTTGAGTCAAAACAGCACCAATAACACCTTCCTCCGCCGCAATATGAAGCTTAAAGGGCTCTCTATGTTTTGGAGCTTTCAACACCGGATGTAACGCCCCGGATTCGATGCGCCAGGTGTCTGCCTGTTATTCATCGTAGTTGCCATGTCTTTTACTTGCATGTTGCATATTGTCATGTCATCATGTGCATTTCATTTTGCATACGTGTTCGTTTCTTGGATCCAAGCATTTTCCCCGTTGTCCGTTTTGCAATCCGGCACTCCTATGCCCTCCGGCGTTCCCCTTTTGTCTCCTGTTGTGTACGGGTATTAAACTTTCTCGGAATGGCCCGAGGTTTGCCAAGAGGCCTTGGTATAGCACCGGTAGACCGCCTGTCAAGTTTCGTGCCATTTGGAGGTCGTTTGATACTCCAACGGTTAACCGGGGAACCGAAAAGGCCTCGTGTGTGTTGCCGCCAACACCCTTCCAAACTGGCCCAAAACCCATCTAAGTCCCTTCCATGCTCTCGGTCATTCGATCACGATCGCGTGGCCGAAAAACGCTCCTCATTTGGACTCTCCTAGCTCCCTCTACCTATAAATATGTGCCCCTCCCGGATTTTTCACGCAGTCCAAACCCTAGCCAACTCCTCCCCGCCGCCGGACATGTCCGCCTCCGCGCCACACGTGTCCACCGCCGCCAGCCACGTCAGGCCGACCAATGGCACGCTGCCACGTCACCCCGCCGCGCGCCTCCGCCAACCGATCGTCGCCACGTCGCCCGCACCTGCGTCCGCCTTCGCCGCTGGTCCGCGAAGCCCATAGCGGGCCCGCGCGGGCCCTCGCGCCGCCGCCCGGCCCGTGCGCCCCGCGCCGCCTCCTGGCCGGCGCCCATCTCCCACCGTCGCGTACCGCAGGCGCCGCCCGCGCCTTGCCTCGCCGAGCTCCGCCGGACCTCGCCTCCCGATCCGGCCGGTGCCACTAACTCCTCTCGCCGGAGCCGCAACTCCACGCCGCCGCCTCGCCGGAGGCCAGGCCTTCGCTGCCCGTCGCCGCCGGCACCTTGTCCGGTGCCGCCCCTCACCGGCCCCGCGCCTTCCCGTCGTCACTGTCGTCACCGGAGTTCGCCCTCGCCGGAGCTCCGGCCGGATCCGAGGGAGTGGATCAGATCCACCACTCCCTCCATCCAAAAGCGTTTCCCCCATGCCCGGATCTCTCCGTCCCGCACGACCGCGTCCAGTTTCGGAGGTTGTATGTCCACCAATTCCTCGAGATATTTGGGATAATGATGCCATGTTCATCGCATCATATCTCTGCATCCGTAGCTCCGTTTCGTGCGTGTAATATGTCAAATTGTTCGTCTCAACGAGTACTTCATTTCATTCCATTCCATCATGTTCATGTGAGCTCCTCTTGATGCCTGAATCATCATTGCAAGAGTGCTATATGATGTTGTCTGCTGTCTGTTAACAGAACGTGCTCATTTGTCATTTTTGCCATGATTGATGTGTGCATCCTATGAGGTTGATGTCTACATGTGTTTTGAACTATGTCATGTCTTCTTTACAGAGGTAGTTACCATGTATTTTTTTGATCAATGTGGTGACTAGCACAAGCATGCAAACTAGGCTTCGTGATGTTGCTGATTTTAGTCCTTGTTCTGCTGTTATTTTGATGCCATGTAAACTTGATGCTAAATAGAGATCCATGCATATTTTGAGATACTTTAGTAAGGGTGTTTTGAACATATGGTTATGCTCTATCCATTCATGCCCCTGTTTGCAATTATGGAGTAGTCTAGCATGTCATTTTCGTGCTCTACTTTTGCTCTGAAATGTTTCCTGGTAGATTGTTTACATGTTATTCAATTTTGCCAAGGTTGTTGTAGTTGATCCTTAAATGCTATGAACTTGTTCTTGCCTTGGTTTGTTTCATAAACATGTCTTCTTGCTCATGCTATGCTTATCTTGTCATGCAATGACTTGTGGTGAGTGAATCAAGCTTGTTAAGTAGTGTACTTCCTGTTACTGTTTTGCTAGGCTGAATCTATTATTTCGTGATGCTATGTAAACCTGTTTCTACAAATCATTATATGCATAATCTGGAGATGTTCACTAAGGGTGTTTTGTTATAAATGTTATGCTCTATCCATCCATTCCCCTGGTTGCAATTATATCCTACTGTAGCTTGTTGTAATCTTGCTCCAAAGTTGCTAAATAATGTTGCTGTCAGCCTGTTAACATTAAGTTCAGTTTTGCCATGTGGTTTGCTAGTGATCCATGCACCCTATGAACTTGCTCTTGCCATGCTTAGCTTCATAAACATGCCTTCTTACTGTTGGTTGCCTTGCCATGCCATTTATTGCTCTTTGGTGAGTGGTACAAGCTCACCAACATGCCTACTTGTCGTTTTTCCTGCCATGTTTATATCTGTAATATAAGTTGCCATGTTTACATGGGTGCCATCATATTTTCTGCTCCTTTTGGGCTCATGGTCAGTAAGTGACTTTTGTTCTATGCTTTTCGTAGATTCATGCCATGACTTTGTTTGCCATGAGAAGTTCCTATAACATGTTGTTTGATAGCTCTGAACATTGCAACCTGGTATTATGTTATGCAAAGTCTCAACTGTTATTATTTGCAATCTTGCCATGTGTGTTTGAGCATGTTCTAGTGATTTCTGGAGATAGCTCAGTGTTTATGTTTTGTTATGCTTTACCTGTACATCATGTCCATGACTTTTGTTCTCATGTTGGGGTGCTGTAGCATGTTGTTTTGATGCTTGCAAGATGCCTAGTTGCTGTTTTGGACAGCTTGTCCTTTAAACTTGTTTCATGTGTGTGGGTTGCACCGTTGCTCCGTTTTGAGTGTGCTTTATATGAAACTTGCTTAGAATTGCATGTAGTTTCATGTTATAATGTTGCATCCTTGTTTTGAGGTGTTTGCTTGATGTTTGTATGCATTTTGCATCAATGCCATGTTTAACTTGTTTTGCTCATATCTTCTAGGCCGTAGCTCCGAACTAAATGAACTTTATATGTAACTTGACTAGAATCTCGTGTGGATCATCTTGGTGCATCTTAACTTGCCGTTTAACAACTTCAACATAAGGTTTATTCAGATCTGGACCAATTTCGAAATTTGCATATGAGGACTTACCGGAATTGTTATATGTTGTTTCCGGCCTCATTTAAACTTGCATTGATGTGTTCCTCTTGTTTGCATCATCTTTTGCCATGAGTAGCTCCATGTAGCTTTGTCATGCATCATGCTTGTTGTGCATCATGCCTTGTTCATGTGTGGTGTGTTTACCATGTTGTGTGCTTCTTTTCGATAGTTCCTGTTTCGTTGCGATTGTGAGGATTTGTTCGTCTATGCTTGGTTTGTCTTCGTGGCTTCATCTTCTTCATGGACTCGATCTTCTTCCTTGCGGGATTCCATGCAAGATGACCGCTACCCTGGATCTCACTACTATCATTGTTATGCTAGTTGCTTCGTTCTATCGCTATGCTGCGCTACCTATCACCTGTTTATCAAGCCTCCCAATTGCCATGAACCTCTAACCTTTGACACCCTTCCTAGCAAACCATTGCTTGGCTACGTTACCGCTTTGCTCAGCCCTCTTATAGTGTTGCTAGTTGCAAGTGAAGTTGAAGATTCCTCCATGGTGGACAGGATTTTGTTGGGATATCACAATATCTCTTATATATTTAATGCATCTATATACTTGGTAAAGGGTGGAGGACTCGGCCTTATGCCTGGTGTTTTGTTCCACTCTTGCCACCCTAGTTTCCGTCATATCGGTATTATGTTCCCGTACTTTGCGTTCCTAACGCGGTTGGGTGATTTATGGGACCCCCTTGACAGTTCGCTTTGAATAAAACTCATCCAGCAAGGCCCAACATTGGTTTTACCATTTGCCTCACCACCACCTACTTTTTCCCTTGGGAGTCGCTCTCTCGAGGGTCATCTTTATTTTAGCCCCCCCGGGCCAGTGCTTGTCTAAGTGTTGGTCCGAACTGAGCTGCCTACGGGGCCACCTCGGGGAAACTCGAAGTCTTGTTTTACTCGTATCTAGTCTCATCTGGTGTTGCCCTGAGAACGAGATATGTGCAGCTCCTATCGGGATTGTTGGCGCATCGGGCGGCTTTGCTGGTCTTGTTTTACCATTGTCGAAATGTCTTGTAAACCGGGATTCCGAGCCTGATCGGGTCTTCCTGGGAGAAGGTATATACTTCATTGATCGCGAGACCTTGTCATGGGCTAAGTTGGGACACCCCTTCAGGGTTTAAACTTTTGAAAGTCGTGCCCACGGTTATGGGCAGATGGGAATTTGTTAATGTCTGGTTGTAGATAACTTGACACCTGATCCGAATTAAAACGCATCAACAGTGTGTGTAGCCGTGATGGTCTCTTTTCGGCGGAGTCCGGGAAGTGAACACAGTTTTTGGGTTATGTTTGACGTAAGTAGGAGTTTAGGATCACTTCTTGATCATTGCTGGCTTCACGACCGTTCCTTTTGCCCTCTTCTCGCTCTTATTTGCGTATGTTAGCCACCATATATGCTTACTCGCGGCTGCAACCTCACCACTTTACCCCTTCCTTTCCCTTTAATCTTTGCTAGTTTTGATACCCATGGTAATGGGATTGTTGAGTCCTCGTGGCTCACAGATTACTAAAACAACAGTTGCAGGTACAGGTTATGCGATGATCTTGACGGGAGAGCGATGTTACTTGTTTGGGAGTTCTTCTTCTGCTTCTTCTTCTACCAGGGGATAGGTTCCAGGTCGGCAGCCTGGGCTAGCAGGGTGGATGTCGTTTGATTTTCTGTTTGTGTTTCATCCGTAGTCGGATGATGCTCTGATGTATTGTGATGTTGTATTCGGTGGCATTGTATGCCTCTTGTATGTATCCCCATCTATTATGTAATGTTGATGTAATGATATCCACCTTGCAAAAGCGTTTCAATATGCGGGTCTATTCTTGGTGGGACCTTCGAGTTCCTTTTGGATAGGGTCGCATATTGGGCGTGATAAGTTGGTATCAGAGCCTCGACCGACCATAGGAGCCCCCTTGATTGATCGTGTAGTTTGGCCGTTGTTGAGTCTAGAACAAAACTGTTTTCGGAGTCTAGTTATATCGGAGAGTAGGAATTCTTTTTACTCCTCAGCCCCCTCGTCGCTCTGGTGAGAAATCTTGACGTAGCTGTTTTGAATTACTTCTCTTCCCCTTCAAATTTTTCCTTAGGATCACGCAGTTGGTTTTCCGATCGTTGGTTCTCAGCTCTTTTGATCCGGTGCATTTCTCGTCAAGTCGACTTGAGCCTCTTCATCATTGAGTTCAATCCTCAGTTGTTTTCTTTTCCCACCCGCCCACCCCTTTTCTTCTCGGAGCCGGAGTCCGTAATCGAGTATCCATCCTACTCGTGCGAAGTCTTTTCCTTCTTTCCTCAATTATTTCAACCGGTGTTTTCTCTTCAAGTTATTCGTTGGTTCCCCCTTCCAAGTTGCCTTTGTTTTCCCGCCCTCCCACCCTC